>NW_020654810.1:4991844-5027364 GCF_003589595.1 Hyposmocoma kahamanoa | reverse complement strand
ACGAGGCCGTCATGAAGTAAACCTCTTTTGATGAATAAGATTTTATCATATTTTGTCAGCAGTAACATTTTCATTTGTCTTGCAATTCATCAATTTGATCAATTACCAACAGAAAACCATCTAGTAAAATTAATTAAGGCAGTCGCAAGTTCATATTTGACGTGCGTTTTCATTATTTAAGGTAATCGCTAAGATCTTCTATTACAAAAAGTTGTTATATAATAAGCTCATTTTATTGAAAGGACAATAATATTTAATATTTGAAGTCGATTAAAAATTATGGTCTTAATTTTTTTTAAGTAATCAACATTTTTTTAAAACAAGTAAAATAAAGGACTTAACTATCTTATTCTAGTATTTTTCTACTATATTAATATTACGACTACTTGTAATCAACAAATACTTGAACAAAAACTATTCTATTTAGAATCGATTAATTGAACGGAATACGCGTGTTTACGCGTTGACCAAAGACAAGCCAGACTCGCTAATTTAGGAAAAAACGCTGATTTAAGAAAAAACATAAAAGTTAAATGAATAGAGCGTATTTTGCCATGACAGTTTAATGCATGCGATCGCCGTGGATGTCATGGAGCGTGAGCGCGATGAAATTCGTGACGAATAACGCGCCCTTGGGCAGAATTAGGTAAGGTGGCAGCATTTCGCTGAATGAACTCTTATAATCTTTGAGTACAATCTCGATCATGTCGCACTGTTAATACAACAGTGTACTATCTCAAAAAGAGGACTTCTTCAGAATCGGTGAAATACGAATTACTCCCTTCCCGCAAAAAATCATTAAAATTTATGTTATAGTTTATTATAGACATTTAAACAATTTCTCAAACATATTTAACAATAAAGTGGGAAAAATAATTTCATGTTATTGAATAAGGATTATTTTGGCTAGAACTAGCTCACATAAAGTGAACTAGCTCATTTTGAGTTAAGTCTTTTGATTGTTTCTTACAATATTTTACGGACGTGAACTGAATCAAATTTTACGTACAGTAATGATATAATATTAAATTTCACATATTTTGAATTACAACACTATTTTTTTATTTTTTTTAAATAACGCACACTCTCAACATAGCCCCGCGCTAGGGAAACCCTGTGTCGCGGGTGCCATGGACACACACATAGACAACCACAAATTACACCCAAACTCACGAGAGAAATAAATGTAGGCCATACAAACATTTCTCCCGGCCCGGGAATCGAACCTGGGACCTCTGTGTGGCAGTCCGGCATGGTAACCGTTCGGTCACGGAGGCAGTTATTGTAACAGCAGTGCGATGTATGCAATGTAGCGTGATCGGGCAGTCAATCCTAGCAGCGAAGAATATCACTAGTATAGCTCATTGATTGGACAAAATTGGCACGAGAATCAAAATGTCTCATCTAAAAAATTTGCCTAATTCTAGTTAGGATAGTTAGGATGGGGACTATACGTGCTAAGAAGCCTGACGATGTTTCAGAAATAAAATCATTTTAAGGCGATGTATTTCAACGCGAGGCTAGATTTTATATGATATGAATAAAATAAGAACAGGGAGAGAAAATTTGACACAGGCCCAACGTCGACAAGCACCCGATGGCGTCTGACGAGACAGGGCGGCGCGGCGCTTCGTTAAACCGTTAGGCAATTTTCAAATTTTGGGATAAATGTGAATTTAATTTAATAACTATATGGCTTCAGTTGAAGACCAAAAACTTTACAGATTCTCTGTAGTTACCTAAAGAGAAATATCTCCACATAATAATTATGTGCTTAGTTTGATATTTTATTTTAGCCGGTTTTCAGGATTTTATATGATCAGATAAAGTATATTCTTTCATGTAACGAATTAGCACATTCTTTACACAATATCCTTAGGTGCATCGTGTTTTTTTTTGTGAGACCTTTATATAATAGTAAATACGTAGATCACACGAAACGCAGGTCTTTTTGCACTTATTACATAAACGTAAAAGTTTTCTAACCGGTTTAATGCGATTCCTTGCCGATATGTAGTGACTCCCTTATTCAAAGTAGTTGGAGACGAACGCGTCCCAACGAGGCGCAGCACTGTACCATCGCCGTTTCAGCATAAGCTGAGCCTATGCCTTTTGTCTCAATTTACTTTTACTGTTTTGACTGTTTTGTTTTTCAATTTGTTTTGACTTCGTTGCTATGTATAAATAAAAAAAAAGAAAAAATGGTATTCTGAGCAATATGATTTATTTATTTATGTTATTTATAATCAAAGTTATTAGTTTCAAGGGGATGTAAAAAACTCCTTAAAGTTGGCTCCAGGCAAGTACGATCACAAAAACTCGAGTCGTCATATTATGCTGCGCCAATGATGGATTGGAAACGAGTCTTCCGTCAGTTTTACTTGATTTTGGACAATCGTCGAAATTCTTTCTGGAGAACGAAGAGCCGTGGTGAACATTGTCAACTTTCTTTTATGATAGCAATTGACGGGACGAGCAAGTCATGCGCCTGGTGGTAACAACAGTTGCAGTGCCGCTCAGAGCTTTTAATCACAAAGATCTGAAGGGCACTGCGCCTGTCACTCTGAAACATAACGTCGGGGAAAGTGCAATTACGCGTAACTAGCATTTGATTATGAGTCTCCATTTCGGTAATCTAGTCGGCAAATTAAATCCGCGTAACTGTCGCGGCAACCAAATTAGCATGATTTACGAGAATCTATTGTTATCAGTCCGTAAACAACATAAATTAAAGCTTACTGTGCATAAATAAAAGTTGTAGCCATTGAAATAACAAAGTACTGACGTTAAATCCCTCTCCTGTGAAGTTTGGTTTGGTGCATATACTCGCTTTTTACTAATACTACATACGCGGATTTGCACTGTCCCCGACGATAAGTTAATGTGTGCCTGTAATTTCACTAGCACCTCAAAGGAAACTACCATTTCTGAGACTATAGTAACGATATTGTTAACAACAGCCACGAAATCCCTAACAGGACTATATTTCCAAGAGAATGTGTCTGTTATTACCACCCCGAAAACCTGTTCATCGCAGGTGTTACTTGCGGTGATAACAACTACAGAACTGTTTACATTATTACTAAATATTGGTGAATGAATGTCGATATTAAGTGGGTAATTTAGAAAACTTGCACCCATATTAATAAATCTATTTCAAGTACAGAGTCGCTGTAAAGACCTTACGTTCGTGAAACGCGCTACTGCATCGATACGAACGCGCAATTGCATCGTTGCTATCGCCTATAAATCAAAAGTGTAACGATGCAGTCGCGCGCTTGCATCGCGTTTGCTTCGCTGCTAAAAGTCGTCGTGTGTCACACAACAGCTCTTACTTACGTTATTAAACTCTCTTTATAGGTAAATATCACGCGAGTTTACATCAACTACTGTTCATTGATTTGGGGTGTACGAAAGGAGCCTCCACGCAGGACCTGTACTCATTGATTATGCTTCATTTTAGAGTGGTCAAAGTTACCGCTTAGAGCGGTTACACACGGGTTCTTTTAGCAGCGATGCAAACACGTTGCTGTAGCGATGCAGTCGCTAATCGACTACTTTTACACACGCGTTTTTAAGCAGTGATGCAAGCACACGACTGCATCGATACAAACGCGCGGTTGCATCGCTACACTTGGGATTTATAGGCAATTACATCGATGGAATCGCGTGTTTTTTATCGACGCAATTGCGCGTTTGTATCAATGCAGTCGCTTATTGGAGCTCTTACCGAAGAGCATCGAGTGAAGTTTTCTAGGCACCTCCAGACTCCTATGTATGAAATTGAAACTGTAATAACACAAATGTAAAAAGTATTTGAATACTTTTGAATACAGTGGCTTTCTTGTACAATTTCGAGGTAAGTTTGTGTTTTTTTTTCTATCGTGATTTTTTTTAAGAATCGTATTTCCACACCGCACAGTAATAAGTGTACGATAGCCTCAATTTGACTGTATATTTTTTACAAAGTTATTGATTCAATATTTTCCCTGTTATGAGGAATCAACCAAAGTCATTTGAGGTTGTATAGATTCTTAAAAAGCATGGCAAGCCAGCTACAAAAGCAGGTAATTTATTTAGTTAATATATAAAATAGATGTGTACCTAATGACCTATTCAGCCGCCAAACAGTAATGTGAGCATTACTGCGTTTTGGTTTTAAAGGGTGCTGGTGAAACCACAGGCATAGGAGACCGTCCACTTTATGTTTCAGGATTGCCGGGCTTAGTGGCAATGCAAATAATGCAAATAACTGTGTGTATTTGCGAAAAAATGCTATTTGAAAGTGTTAATAATAATATTCATTCAAGTGTTATTATTTACGCAAGAAAATAGTTAAAAAAAACGAAAAAAAAAAATGTACTGTCTACTAATTCTTTCCGTGGCTTGGTTGGCATAGCATCTGACACGGTTTGCTAGGAGACATTGGTTCGAATCCAGACGGAACGCAGGAATTTTTTCTAAGTGTTCGATCTTTGTATTAATAATTATAACCTACTAGTGAAGTAATTTCACAGAAATAATTGAATATCATGGTGGTCAAACATCGTGACATTAAATAAAACTTAAAAATTACAATATATAGTCAGCTGTTGGTAGCTGTAAAGGTACCAGGATGAATGAAGAAATAGATTTGTCACAGATGGCGCTACGACAAAAAAGTCGTTAATAAAACTGATAACAAAGAAATGCAGCAAGCACATAGAAAAAAAATCCGTGGCTTAGTTGGCACAGTGTCTGGTACGGTTTGTTGGTAGACGTGGGTTCGAATCCAGCCGAATCGAAGGAATTTCTTCTAGGTGTTCGATCTTTGTATTAATAATTATAACAACTAGTGTAGTAATTTCACAAAAATAATTGAATATCATGATAGTCAAACATCGTAACATTAAATAAAACTTTAAAATAACATTCATATTTTCAAGTAGTCTTTTTGGCATTATTAAGTAACTAAAGCGCTATTAGTAATGGCCAAACGAACTTACCTTATGGTAAACGTATTTTTTCAATTCTGGGTTATATTCTCTAAACAATTTATCCATACCGTCGTAAAAATCAACTCGGGATTTTCTTGTTTTTCCATTGTACCTAAAAACAACTCAATTATAACAACGATTGCTTAAATAAATAACAAATAAATATTATCTTCAAGATAAATGAAACTAAATTTTCAATTCAATTTTAGCCTGAGTAAACGCAGAATGAAAATGAAATTCTCTAAGTGAAAATATTCTGAAAAGTCAGAGTATTATGATAAATCAGAATATACGTTATAACTAAGAGCAAATATTTTAATAAATTTTTTGTTATTTCAGTTAATGAAAACTGTAGTAAAGCATAGTACAGGTGACAGACGTAAATTAGAATAGAATATAATAGAAGAATAGAATAGAAATTTATTGCAACGGCATAACACATAGATACAGAAAAAAATATTAATAACACTTATTAACAAACAAAACAAAATAAAAGAATTAAAAAACAAAACAATAAATACAAAAAACAACATAAGATAACATAAAATAGACAAAAAGCAAAAAACAAAATATAACGACTACAAATTTTGCACTGTTAAATAATTAAAGGTCTTCAAGTTAGGTGTTTATTTGGCAACATGGCGGGTGTATAACAAACAAAAGAAGGCTCCTCCCCCTGGAATACACGTAGTGGAAGTCCTTTAAACTCGGTCCAAATTCAAGTAGGATGCAGCTCTGGGTGCAACAGCTAGTGTGAACAGTCCCATATCTTTCTACATGAGTTTTGTTTATAGTGCCCCTCCCTATGAACCTCTTGGTTATGCGGAAAGGGCACTATGGCCTCAGTGAGCGAACCCGCACAGGGACCTATACGATACTAACCTCGGATCAGCCCTTTTTCACGGACTTCAACCGGTTCTCTGTAAGGCTATTAGGTGAGCCGCCCTGGGTGCACGTACGCACCCTCCCTATTTTCCAGATAGGTACCGGAGCTGTAGGCTCGCTCACTTCGCGTCGCGCACCGCACGACTAACTATTGCCACCGACTCAAATTCGACTGCCAAATCTCCTCATTGGTGGCGGAGCTGTAAGGCACGCTTACTTCCCGCCTCCGAATGAAACAGCGTCTCTCCAGTTACCAAATTCCTACGCGGCCGGAGTGATCGGAATATGTCTAGCTCATCCTCTATTAGCTTTCCGGGCTAGTACCGAAGATGCCTAGCAGCAGTGTCCTGCGACAATGTCCGGACATAGCTATCGACTTAAAGGGCACGTGTCCCGCGCGTCTCCTCGCCCTGCAGCCAACCACAAACACCGGCGAGTCCATACCCAAGTCTGGGTCCGCCAGAAAAGCCCGTACGCCGGCCGTACCCTGGTCTTGCCGTCGACGCCGTAGTCTCTCCGGTAAACCCTCTACCTCAAACTAGTGTGAACAATAACCCTGTACTAGCGATAGGTACTAGCTGTGTATGATCTACAGCACTGTTCCAAGTAACTAGTAACAGTACTAGATGCGTACAAGGCCGGGTTGTTGCTGATGCAGGTTTTTCCACATCAGTGAACGCTGGTACGGATGCAAATTTTTCGACCATAATATCAGCGGATGCTAATTTTATAAGTATATTTAAAAAAACGCGACTTGTGTACATTTTTACTGAATCTATCTAAATATATGAAACCATTTTCTATTTTCTTTGTTAGTGTAGTAAAATATTATTTCAATGATTTTGTGACATTTATTAACAAATCTACTTGAAACCGATCAATCTGCCTAGTTTAATCGTACTGGAATTTCATCAAAGTTATATTTTAAAAACAACAGCTGAGCAATTTTTTTCGGCTTACAGCCTGTCTCTGTAAGGTTTGTAAATTATTCCAGCGTGCCTTTTAAGTCAAGTCACGACTCGAATATTCGCAATTAATATCAGCATTGATAAATGCAGATGCTGATATTTTAATTTATGCTGATTATCCGCGGATGCGAATGCTGGTATTCGCAACAACCTTGGTACAAAGCACAGAAGTCTAAATAAATTTAGATTTCGGTGGTACTAGGTATGTTGTAGATTTTTTTCCTGAAGGACATTTTGCGCCACCCGGTTAAAGGGCGAGCTGAAGGCTCATAACCCGTAAAATAAACTACAAACTAAACTTAAAACTAAGTAGCGGGCCTGAGGGCGCCCAAGTGGGCATGGACCTCGGCTCAGGGCGCTACTGAAGACTTCCGCCAGAAGGGCGTGCTATAGGAGAGATAGTGTTGTAGGTTCGCATCGTCGATGGTAGTAATTCTCCGATAGAAAATCTTAACATCGCGATTTAGAAATTGATAAAAATGTGCCAATGCCATACGTTGCGTGATTCGTGATGTTGTTATAACGTCTAAGTAGCAAAGTAAGGATCGTCTTACCAAACTTCATAGTTTTCGTTTATTCCTGCACTATGAATTTGGAGATTTCCTCGTAAGATGTATAACTGCTGCGCAGAAAACGACACGCACTGGACTAGATCTAGAAACAAATATCATTTTTGAGAGTTAAACAATTTTTGGGTCTTCTTTTATGATGTTAAGCGGCTTTCCTGTTCATAGCAGTTGCAGTGCCACCCAGCATCGCAAAAATCTGAGGGACACTGCCACTGCACCTGTCACCCTGAGACATAAGTTGACAACTCTCATATGTTTGTAATTTCACCAAATCTAAAACGTACGTATATTTGTTTTTTCAAATAAACAAACATTTGAGGCTCTTTAGTCCCACGGTCACGGGTGACTGACATTCTATCAATTTGTAAAAAACACGAAACGTTGGTTTATTACGAAAAACACGTTTTAGATGCTATAAAAGTGCTTAATTTTCAATATGTAGCGACCGCGAAAACCTAAAAACTCGGTAAATATAATTCTGTAAAGAATATGAAAGTAAAGTAGAGTAGAGCGAAGTAACAGCAGAGCTCCTTGTGGAAGAGTTCATCCAGAGAGGTACTGTCACTGTACCTATTTCTACCGGCAAAAAAGAAGGTTTTTTTTTTATAATTTGATGACGTCCACATACAGATACACATTACAAATAGTACATAGCTATAAAGAACAAATAGTGACGTAATGAGTAACCAACACCGTTAACCACAGAGTACTTACACAGTTTTCCGATTTTAGTAAATACTAAAGTCGTAATTCCGTGGTGTCACCACCCACAAATAATGATAACACTAAGGGGCAGATAATTATAATAGCGTAATTAAGTACTTAAGTTTTAAAGGATGAAATTACAGGCATTTGACTTTTGTCTCAGGGTGACGTTCGTCCCGTCACAAGAAAAATACAGAGTGAACCAAAAATTGTAATTACGAATTAGTAACGTAATTCACAGAAACTTGTTATAACCAGTAATAATACTGATATTCCAAGAAATCACCCATAGTTACAACAAATACAAAAGTGGAAAAAAACCTTTCAAAAGAAAAAAAATAACAGAGTCAAAATTTGTATTTAATTTAAAAATGAAAATGACACATAAATAAGAATTTATAATGAAAATAAATGTGTAATAAATTATTCACATGAAATCATTGACTTACAAATAAATGGACGACGGGTCTAATACAAAAACCACGAAAAAAATGTCCTAAGTCAACCTGTTTAAACGTAGTGACATGTAAAGGAATATGAAAAAGCTAAAACGTTGAATTTAAATTGTCATGTCATCGCAGTACTGTCTAATTTTGCTTGCTTCGCTGTCAGTCGAACAAACGAAGACTACAGCGTGAATGACGCTCTGTATACGATTTTAACGCCCTATAAGTTCGGACACTTTTTAACGCGGACCCAACGTCCATATAATTGTAAGTCAATGCATGAAATTCATAAAAATAATACGAACTATGTGAAGAGTGTTTTGCAGAAGTGGCCTTATAAGCCTTATAAGTGTTATAGACATTAAATGCCTCATACGGGTGCGAACTATTGTTTATGCGCATGAACTTATTACATCTCATCGACGTAGTCTGCTCTCATATATACTCAAATACACACAGAAGTAAAAACAGAAAATCGAATTTTTAACGCTATCACAACACAACGTCTAAGTTAAATAAAATGTCTAAATTCTTACCACCAGAATTTAAAAGCCAAACACAAATTAAAACCACTATAGCCCTCATGGTTATTCTACAGCTCTACTAATCACACAAAACAACCACCATAATAGTTGTAAATATAATAATGAACGTTTCATATTTATACAAACGCCATTTGTCAACCATTGGCCACGATAAGCTTCATGTTGCGATACGATCAAATTAATTGCTATCCAGATACATTATATTTATATTAAATTATTACATTATCATGGAACAACTAATGAGGTTATTTGATATTGTAAATGTAATATATTAAATTCCACTAGTACTTTACAATATACCTGTACATTGCTTAATCACTCGATACAGGGTGGAAAAAAAATCAACAAGAACAACAAGAGAAGTTTTTTATTTTACTACGTAACAGGACGACCAAGTCCTAGTATCTTAGTCTCACCTTACCTATTTCTGCCGCCAAGCAATAATGTGAACATTACTGCATTCCGGTTTGTAAGAGTAAGGGTGCTGGTGAAATTACAGGTACATGGGACTTGTCAACTTATGTCTAAGGGTGACGGGCACTGTGGCAGTGCCCTTAAGATATTTGCGGTTAAAAGCTCTAAGTAGCACTACAACTGTTATAGATAGGCGTGTCGCTTACCACCAGGCGCACGACTTATTCGTCCCGCCACTTCTGTATCATGAAAAAGTAGCGCACCTGTCTATAACAGTTGCATTGCCCCTACGATGTGAAGGATACTGCCACTGCGCCCGTCACCCTGAGACATTTGTTGACAAGTCTCATGTTTACAGACACATGCTTCGCCAGCACCCTTCAACCAGAATGCAGTAATACTCATATTACTGCTTGTCGGCAGAACTTCCCTGGACGATTGTCTTTCACAAGCTCTACTGCTACTAAGGTGAACTAATGCTTAAGATAACTTATTTTACTTAAAAGAAACTTTTTTATTTTTCTTAATTTAAATAATGGTATCCACTGATTTATTAATGGCTTACCTGAACAAAAATTCGAAATATAAACTCATTATTTTATTCAATTAATCAGTAGGATCACTGATAAGAATATTTTTTTTCCAATTAACATTAGGTCTTACTTACTACTACTTAGGTAGAAGAGTTAACCAGGTATAAAATGTTATCATGAGCATCCACCTCAACGCTTTGCAGAAGGCTACACGATGTAAAACAGACTAAATCTGAATATCCAATAAAATGGGCCCCACTTTGAGCAACTTCAGTTAATAAATGTAAGAAAATTACAATTTATAAACGTATACTTCAGGTAACAGTTTCCAATAGACAGCTTAAGGTTGTAATTTAAAATTTAAAATTAACTGCCTCTGTGGCCGAACGGTTACCATGGCACGCAGAGGTCCCAGGTTCGATTCCCGGGCCGGGAGAAATATTTGTATGGCCTACATTTATTTCTCTCGTGAGTTTGGGTGTAATTTGTGGTTGTCTATCTGTCCATGGCACGCGCGACACAGGGTTTCCCTAGTGCGGGGCTATGTTGATTGTGAGCGTTACTAAAAAAAAAAATTGCCTATTTAGTGGTTAATAACTACGTGTCCTTCATGTTAAAATGTATTGTGGTATTAGATTTCATGGACGTGTTTATTTGTAAGACCCGATGTTTGGTTGGAGAGACTTTATCCTTATCATTGATCTTTGATTGATTCATTCATTAGTACAATAAAGTACTGAAGATTTTTGCGTTTTTAGGCGATCCTATCTCCGGCTCAGATAAGTTTTTCAAAAAGTCGGTGAATGTAATTCGTTCACATTATGAAAGTTGAAACTACCAAACACGAATTTCCGTGTAGTTACTAAATTTATCATCTATAATCATTTGAATTTAGAGCGGTAGTTCTGAACGGTAGTTCTTCTTTGCGATTTAAAGCTCTGTCACTGCAACTGCTATGGACAGGCGTGTCGCCTGAGGTAGGTGTTAGAGCGACGCCACACGATGCGTTGCGGTGGCGGTTCCTTCAGAGAAATATCCATGGTATATATACATGTATGGTATATATGGTACATCGGTACCTTAGAAAATGGTAAAATAACATTTCTAATTGATTGTTTGAAACGCGACTTTCCATTTTCCCAATACCTTCACAGTCTGAATATCACTGAATACCACCAAAATAGTGGTAAGATCATTGACTTACAAATAAATGGACGACGGGTCTAATACAAAAACCACGAAAAAAATGTCCCAAGTCAACCTATTTAATCGTAGTGACATGTAAAGTAATATAAAAAAGCTAAAACGTTGAATTTAAATTGTAATGTCATCGCAGCACTGTCTAACTTTGCTTGCTTCGCTGTCAGTCGAACAAACGAAGACTAAAGCGTGAATGACGCTCTGTGTACGATTTTAACGCCCTATAAGTTCGGACACTTTTTAACGCGGACCCGACGTCCATATAATTGTAAGTCAATGGGTAAGATGAACGAAATGCTGCACATTTCTGTATGTGCAATCTAAGAATATATTTTAGTTGTCATAGATCAATTTAAAATTAAGAAAACCCAAACCCAATTAAACAATAAATGTAAATAATTTTGTTGTTTCTTGTTGTTTTTTGGCGTTTGTGTTCAGTTGCGAGTGGCGCTAGTTTCCATATAGTTTAGTCACAAATGCACCAAGCGAGCAATCAGTTTGCGATTTACATCTGTAATACCAACTTAGCAATCCCAGTAGTATCAATCGCGTTGCTGTTGTACAATTAACAACCAGTTGCTAAAGTTCGGTAATAAGCCTATCGGACTTGCAACCAGCGAGACGAGACAGGGAGGGGTGTATGCGTTGCGACGCCCGAGTGGCACCGGGCGTGCCGTCGCTCAGCAAACGATGGTTATACGCTTGCTTGTTTCTGTTTATTTTTACGTGTTTTTTGTCTCTTCCGATCCATTTTTATTAATAAACTGTGCACCACTGTTCGTCCAATACTCCTCCCGCCGTAGTCGCCCGCCGTTGCGACGTCGTATCGACGTTGCGACGCCAAAACGGCTCTTACACATAAACACGTTACGATGTTTCACGATGCGACGTCGTAACGTGGAAATCTACGACGAGCATTGTAAAAAATCACGACACGACGTCGCAAAGTACCACGACACACGGCACGACGTCGTATCGTAGAAACTCGTGTAGCCCGGCTCTTAGGCATTTCGTCCTGCAATTTGGTATCATGAAAAGACTATTAACAGAATATAGCTAAAGTATTTTTATAACCAATTCCATAAATTTGTGCTAGCTTTCCTCTAATACTACGTGTTCATTGCTATACGGACAATAGATCATAATTAAAATATTTTTATAAAACAACAATGTAATTTTCAAAGGAATGCTCGTAGATATAAAAAAGCCATATAAGATACTGCTCCACAACACAATCACGAACTGCAATAAGAAGTCTAAATCCTGTGGATTCTGCGAAAAATGATACAGTATCGCGCTACAAATTGTTTCTGTCCTGAATACAATCCGCTCTCTTCAACAAATACAAAGCAGTTGGTTGTTATTGTAGTAAAAGATAAATTGCTAACCCATTAACAGTTTAAGAAATAAATTCATAGAAGGTTTAGGGCATTTTTTTAGTTTTGTTAGATTAGATAGCCGTGGTAGCCTAATTATTTATCCTGCCGCCTCTCAAGCAGAGGCCTTAAGATCGAACCTAGACTCACACTTCTGAGTTTTTCGGAATTTTGTATATTGAAGAAGGTTCACAACCCTCCGAATACTTGTGAAGTACCGAAAGCGCGTTGGACCAGTGTGGCAGACTATGGCCTAATCCCTGGCCTGAACTGAGACCTGTGCCCAGCAGTGGGACGTAGAAAAGGGTTGATGATATAAGGTTAAAAACAGAGATTATTACATGATAATTCATAAGGCAATTTATTTTTAAATTGTTGAGACGGTGTCGAAAACAAAATAAATACAGTTTAACTGTGGCCGACTAAACAGGCATATTGAGAAAGCATTTAAAAGATACAACTTATGCCGATGATAGCTGGCGACTTAGAATAATAACGCATAGAATGATAGTTTCATATCAAACGAAATGTCACAAGTGAGTCAAAAATCAAATTCATGTAGGCTAGTTTTAGTAGTAGGTTAATTTTCGATTTTAGTGAATGTTTACATAAAAATACAAGTTGAAACGCGTTACTTCCTTGTGGAATGTGATGTTATGTATCTATTTTATGTTTGTCTGACGTATTTTTACACTCTTTTACCACACATTTCGTCATTTTTAGCTAAAATTCTTGATCTGTTCGCGGTGCAAGTTGACCTTGAGCACTGAAGGCCCGCCCGCTCGTGTAGGCCCTTTGGGCGCGCTTCAATTCACTTAGCGTGTGCGGACTAGGTTTCTATGCGTTATTATTCTAAGGCTGGCGATATATTCTTTTGTTTTGTTTTTTTACACACTCACCCCTCCCCGCACTAAGAAAACCTATATCGCGGATGCCTTGGACGCACACTTACACAACCACAAATTATTACCCGGGACCTCTTGCGTGCCAGTCCAGCATGATGACCATTCGGCCACGGAAGCAGTTAGTTGTCTTTTGTATTAAATTATTGCTATTTACTTACAACTACTATATGTATAAATGTATGTAAATAGATCGTTGTATAATATTTCACGTCCGTCACTCATCTCGACTCAGGGCTCAATGAAAACCAGGGCCACAATCAATTATGATTGTGGCTTACATAATGAAGTCCTTTTGCGTACGCCACAACCGCACAAATGACAGTACAAAATGTATAGTCGTTACATAAAGAAATAAAATTATAGCGTTATAAAAAGAAATTTTTTTTGTTGGTTTTTGTCGGTATTGTCTTATTTTGTTGTTGTTTTTTTATTGTTTCTTTTTGTTTATTAATTATTTTTATTTTTTGTGTTTTACTTGTCTAAGTGTTATCAATATTTTTTTTATCTATGTGTTGTGGCGTTGCTATAAATGTCTATTCTATCTATGATATTCTATTTTCCAACGCACCATGGCTCCTCGCCGACATTGAGATCCACAACTACCTGAAGAAGAACACAGTTAAGGATAAAATTCACAATGCTACTGTCAAGTACCAAAAAAGACTGGAAAAACACCCTAACGAACTGGCAATGCGAACCTATGAAAAGCGCCTTAAGTGGAACGACATTTTGTCCCTGTAGAGACGACATCGTTTAAAAAGTTACCCTCACTTGAGGATACGCTTGACATGCGAAACACAACAGGAACACAAAAAATATATTTCAATTTTACTTTTGCTTTAAATTTTACGACAAACAAGACAAAAGAAAACAAAAATTCACTTCCATACCGTTTCTCGACAATATAAATTGAGCCGCAGAGTGTTCAATTGCTTACATAAATATAAACATAAAAATCCGAAAGTTTATACACACGCAAAAATCACAGACAACGAATCGCGAGAAATATTGTCTGGCCTCCAGGCATAGTGGTACTACATAATCAAGGCCGTAGAAAGGGACAGGGTACACACACCTCGAATCAATAGCGTGTAGAAGATGCAGGAAGTGGCCTAAATTCACCAACCATAAACACCACGCATAATAAACGAGCCATCAATAAAAAAACTAAGATAAATCAAAACTGCTTTCATCACATGAAAGTCTTAAAAATAATAAGAACTATATGAAACAAATCATGTATATATGAAATTTTATAATCCTCCTATTTATGCTGAGTTATATACAAATTTTACAAACAAACTTGTCTCCTAAAAATTTGTCATTTTGCAGATGTGGCCTTACACACAAAGGGCGTGGAATTTGGAGTTTAAACTTTTCTACAAAATAATTACGTCTAATAAAATAAATATTAAGATCCATGACTGGTTTTTACGAAGATTGTCAATGTGACCGACCGACTCTTCGTACCACAAAGATTGAGAAATAAAACAAATTTTTGTTTTTTTTTTGTTATGGCGGCATTCACGTGGCTATTGGGTGTTTGATATACCTGGAAAAATATTTAACGTGTCATGCATAACATACGTAACATGCAGACAGTGAAAATATGACCGTCTAGGTAGACGTAGATGGAGGTAAAACAATAAATTTGACCATAGTGTGGATGGTTTACTTACATATTTGCCTATTTGGTTCCTTTGACGTGCGTCGAGAAACCGACCGTTTGGTGTTTGCTATAGGCAAATACTTTGCCACACATGCTATCTACACATAGTGATTATTTGCTAAATATATCAAATACGCAAATACAAATAGTCACGTGAAGTGCAACCATTATAGATATTAGAGAGGCGTTTGTCTACGAACGCACCTTATGGATACTGAAGAAGTGAACGAAGATTATAGACTGTGAAACCTTTTTTTTATAATATAAAGTGACGGGACGAACAAGCCGCGCGCTTCATGGTAAGCTACACGCCTATCCATGACAGTTGCAGTGCCACTCAGAGCTTTAAATCGCAAAGATCTGAGGGACACTGCCACTGCGCCCGTCACCCTGAGACACAAGTTGACAATGTACGTGTAATTTCACCAGCACCCTTACCCTTCAAAACCGGAACAATGCTAATTACTGCTTGGCGGCAGAAGTAGGTAAGATGGCAGTACTATCCTGGATGGACTCTTTCATCCTTCCTCCACAGTTATTGTAGATAGATAGATAACAGACATAATTTCCGAGAAAAATAACCTCAATATTTCGAGAACAAGAAGGCTTCGTTCGCAACCGCAACAAGGCGAGCGGAGTTTCCTCTCGATAAATAAATTACGCCAATCAAAATTTCCTCCACGCCGCCAGCTCAATTAGTAGTTCGTATTCCCATTAGCCGGTCCTGTATAATCGTAAAAATTTCATGAGCTAAAAGCTTAGCATCGCGTAACTAAGCGTAATAATTCGTATTTCGAGACATTACAGTGCCCGTGAAATAACAAGTATACCTACTAAGAAATATTTTTTATTCGGAAATCCTTTATTATACATTGTAGTACATCATTTTTTTTTTGACGGGGAAAATCTTTATGGATACCCCTGAGCCCAGGGAGACTCAGGGGTTATGTGGGGACTCTCCCTCCAGGCTGGAGGGCCTACCCCACTAAAACCCCCCGGGTTTCCCTCTCGCCGGTTGAGTCGGCGCCGCGCCGTGGGATCAGTGAACATTCACCACGACGCCGCCCGGCCGCCCTAGCTTACGCTCCCGCGCCAACGGAGGGGCGAGTCGGTTGTCCTCCGACCCGCCCCCCAGACGTGTGAAGCCGTGCAATGCAGGCTCCGGAGTCCCTGTCCAGAACCCGCTGGTCTCACTAGGGGATCAGGCGAGCAGCGAAGTGCCTTCGCCTTCTCCCCGTACGTCTGCGCCGGAGCGGGTGCGCGTCCGCCGCATCCTCGCGCACCCGCCCCGCGGCCTCCTTTTGCGACATAACCTCTGCGCAAAAGGAGGCCACCGACATTGTAGTACACCAGCTGCCTCGTGCTGCCACGCGGTAGCTCAGTTCCACATGTGATCCTACTTAAAAGATTGAGAGTCGTATTCTAGAACTCTCCTCAATGCTCAAGTCAGGATTTGAGTATGGTTTAAAGCACTCGAAATCATACTCAAATCCCTTCGCCAAACCATTACGGTCGTATTTCCAGTGCTTAAAATCATACTCAGATCCTGACTTGAGCATTGAGTAGAGTACTGGAATACGACCCTTAAACTTTTAAGTATTATTATACAACAGATCGAACAAACACCACGGATTTATATACTTCTTCAACTGGATCGCTCACTTGGATATACCAACATTACTTTATTCCTAATGTTAAGGTTAAAAAACCGAGACACGTGAGTCAGTTCGAAGTAGTGGTCTGTCCTTATCTAACAAGTCGCCACCGCTAAATAAAATCTTCTTAGGTAGTGTCTAGACTATTAACTTTTTTAAATTTTGGATATAAATATTTGCATAAAGGTATTAGGCTTTTACCTTAGAGGATGGAAAAAAATAAAGGAAAGGAGCTGCCCTATCTACGGCATAAACGTCCCTACCTAATGAATGAATGAATAATAGAATGGCGGATTTCTTTAGTGTTGTACCATAATCATCGATAAATCAATATCAACATGCAAATGTATGGCTTGAATGTTGAAACTGTTTTTTTTTTTCGTTATGTTTCGTTATGTAATTTCTTTAGTTTACTGTAATCACACAAAGATTTAATTAAAGTAGATCAGTATTCATTGTCATATGGGAATATCCAGGACGATAGATATGAGATTTTGAATTTGTTGTCTGCATATTCTGCACTTCAATTAACATTCTAGAAGTATTTGGCTGTACTGTTTGGCTGTAGAATAAACAAGTATTCTTGCAATACATATTGGTCTAGCCTTGGCCAACGCGAGCGCATCAAATTGATATACAGCTAGTGCTGCTGTCTACACGCTCGATAGGTTTGAAAAAGAGTACTACAAACGGCCATTGTAGATGAGTTTTTTGTAGCTGTCAGTTATCATTTACATTGAAACTATATGGATGACGCACAAGTTATTGCTACTGCTATTTATTATTATGCCTACAATTATTACGTCAGTACATCTAATATATGTTATATAATGTTAGAGATGTGATGAGAGATGCAGTGGGGAAAAATCGGAAACGAGTGTATGGTTTTAAGGAACTGAGAATGCCTAGCAATGTCTCTTGTTTAAATTAAATATAAAATTTTTTACCAATAAATACGACGATGGAATTGCATTATCATGTAATCTAGTTACATTCAAAGTTCTATTAAAATTTAACTCTTCAAAATGGAGCGAACAAACGAAGGTGATATTTGATCCACTGTTTATGTTCGGCAATTGTATAATTTCCAACCTTTCTTTCTTTCTTTTTTATTTGTAGGTAAACTTTAAAAATAAAAATGATAAGAATGAAAAATAAAAACTTCGTAGTGAATCGTTTTAATGACAAAATATCGATAGTATGTCTGCTTACAAGAACAACACTATCTTAAAATAATCGTTATCAACAATCTTCAAAATATACTAACAAACAGGCAATCTAAAGTAACCAAAGCGAAATTCGGCAAGACTTATGAATAAACTACTTAAATGAGTCTAATTACATGAGATATTTGGGCTATTGTATGATTTATAGACAAAAAATAACAAATGCCGGTGTAATGTAACATTTGGTTGATTTCCGCCTTTTCTACTGCCGCACCCCTTAATGCCGCAGCGACGCATTTTAATCAATACTTAATTGTTCTCACTGTCAATATTTTTGTCCAAATTTATTAAAATTCATGCTAATAATTCAATAAAACATTTGACCGAACATTGGTTTTGACATCTCATGTACTTCCCTTTGACAACCGGATACGGAAGTCAAAGGGTATTTGACATAAATCAATGTAGTGCTATCTCTTTTGGCTTACGACGGCACGCAGTAGTTAAACAAAGACAATAAAATGTTTATGTTTTCAACGTCTAAATGCATCATATACATATAAAGTCTGATTTATATATGTCAATGTAACATGTCTTTTGGTTTCCATAATCTAAGACTTTTACTGTAATAATACAAAAAAAAATCCGGTAACTAAAACGTGAAGTGACAAAATATTTTTTTGAGATATCATAAAAAACCATAACCCGGTTTTAGAATATTGAAATTGTTTAATGATATTAGATTAGCTCTGAAGTTAGGGTAACTTCCAATAAATCGAGCACATTAACTTATTTTGACTGTTTTTAAAAGAGAATTTTGTGTTTTAATTAGTGGACGGCAGAATAAGTATGTATACTAATTTGTATTATGAAATAATATTAGTAGTTTTGGTCATCCATAAGCGGCCACATTTTCTGTAAAAACTAAAAAGTTAAAAACAATATGTCTGGCTGAAAAATGAATGAAACGTATTAGAAAGAGACGCATTACTACTTTGAACCCTCTCACTGAACTCGTTTTATTAACTTACTGCGCGGTCCAGTTTAATATACAAGTCATTGACAAACACAAAGAAAATTTCCTTCGATCTGGCGACAGGTTCTGGTTTGAGTCCAACCGGATCGAGGGACTTTTTCTTTGTGCTTTTCCATCGTATCAATTATAGTAACAAACTAGTATTTTCGCATAAAAATAGAAGAATATCATGGTAATAAAAACATGATATTCAATAAAAGTAATACTGCAATCACAGAACAATAAGTACAGTAGAAGTGGTTAGTTTACGTTCGACGCATGCCAACATTAGGGGTCGTATTCCAGAACTCTACTTAGTGCTCAAGTCAGGACTTAAGTATAATTTCTATGGTATGTATGGTACTTCACTTTGTATGGTATGGTTGTGTTATTCTTTCGCGCAAATTCTATAAAATCGCAGAAAAATGCTATGTTGCGCTGTTTTGGAGTACAAAAATTCCGCACCACAACATATCACCCGTAATAATAGTATTTCACATAATCGGTAAATCTTATATTAATAAATTTTCAATTTTCTGTTGATCTGATTGATTCAGATGTTAATCGTTCGTCGTGGTCCAGCTGCTGGCTGCAAGATGGCAGCACGTTGAATAGAATTTCAATATGAAATCAAAACTTGGTAGCTGTAAGGTACCTGACAGAGTGAAGAAACTTTCATGAGTTCTCATAGGTGGCGCTACGGCAAAAAAGTCGTTTAATATAAAGATCTGCAACACGCACATAGAGCAATTCGATCTTCGAAGAATCAGATTAACAGACTCGGTCTGTACCTCAGTTGGTAAGAGCGGTAGACACGTTTAGGCAACACGGATAGGTTCGAGTTCAGTCAGATCGGAGAATTTTTTCTTTGTGGTTGTTCGATCTTTGTAACAATAATAATAACTATCATAGTGCTTATGGTGTGGATTTCATTCGTGTGTCTATCGTTAAGAAGAAATCAAGTTGATTTTAAATATACTTGGCTATTTCATCTGTAATTAACAACGAAAACTCGATTAGATTAAATTTCTCGATAGAATTAATCCCGAAATAGCTTCTGAATATTTTCATTTCTTGTTTTATTTCATAACAAATTAATTTGTCTACGAAATTGATTCTAAATGTAGGTTAAGATTATTATTTCTTTAACCACTGTTGTTCTAGTTTAACGTAAATGGAATTTAAGTTCAATGTCTATGTATATATATGTATATTGGTATATTCCAAGCTTATATCAACTATAGTCTTTCCATCTATCTTTTAGCTTATTTTTTTAGCTTTTAAATAAAGGAAAGGACATTCAAAGTTCTATTAAAATTTAACTCTTCAAAATTGAGCGAACAAACGAAGATGGTGTTTGATCCAATGTTTATGTTCGGCAGCCCTATAATTTCCAACCTTTCTTTCTTTCTTTTTCATTTGTAGGTAAACTTTAAAGTTAAAAATAATAATAATGAAATAATAGAAACCTCGTAGTGAATTGTTTTAATAACAGAATATCGATAATATGTCTGCTTACAAGAACAACACTATCTCTAAATAATTGTTATCAACAATCATCAAAATATACTAACAAACAGGCAATCTAAAGTAACCAAAGCAAAATTCGGCAAAATTTATGAATAAACTACTTAAATTAGTATAATGACATGAGATATTTGTGCTATTGTATGATTTATAGGCAGAAAAATAACACACGCCGGTGTAATGTAACATTTGGTTGATTTCCGCGTTATCTTCTGCCCGCACCCTTTAATGCTGCAGCGACGCATTTTTAGCAATACTTAATTGTTCTCACTGTCAATATTTTTGTCCAATTCATTACAATTCATGCGAATAATTCACTAAAACATTTGGCCAAACATTGGTTTTGACATTTGATGTACTTTCTTTTGACAACCGGAAACGGTTATCAAAGGGTACTACAAAAATGGCAAAATGAGAACCGTTGGCATTTACGATGGCGTTACGTATTTTCGATTCCATTGTTTGACATAAATCAGTGTAGTGCTATCTCTTTTGGCTTACGACGGCACGCAGTAGTTAAACAAAGACAATAAAATGTTTATGTTTTGAACGTCTAAATTTTGATTTAGAATTTTAATTTAAAATTTTGAATGTCTAGTAAAATTAAATAGTATTATAAGCGAAAACCTTTAATTGACTATAATGTATCTGTTGATGTTTGCAATATGTTGTTAAGCTGTTGGTTTACCACGAATAAATAAATAAAAGAAATAAAAAAACTCATAATCTCAAATAAATATTTACACATTTTACTTAACTAAATAGTAAAACTAATCCTTACGAGCAAATGCTCGAAGACGCACTCGATAATTAACAACTGTCAATTTTGTAACACTCGCAGCCCTCCGACGCCTTTTAACTGTACCACACTCCCATTTACTCCTCGCTGTGTTTCATCCCATTTAATCAAAATACATTTATGCGTACATCGTCGGGAATAGTGCAAATCCGCGTATGTAGTATTGGTAAAAACCGCGTATAACGCTGCACCAAACCAAAATCACAGGAGAGGGATTTAACGTTATTACTTTGTTATTTCAATGGCTACGACTTTCATATGTGCACAGTAAGCATTAATTTATGTTGTCTATAGACTGATAAGAATAGATTCCCGTAAATCACGCTAATTTGGTTTCCACGACAGTTACGCGGATTTGATTTGCCGACTAGATTACCGAAATGGAGACTCATAATCAAATGCTAGTTGCGCGTAATTGCGCGTATCCCCGACGATACGTATGTATACCAGTGGCACGGTTTAATTGCCCGGCAGTGTACTGTCGACTATCGCAGAACCTACATCGATCTACTTGAATTAAGGGCAAGGTCTTTAGCTTCTACATCACCGAAACTCTACAAGAAACAAACTGGCTTACTGCCAGTTTTTTTTATTGTTTACGATCTTTTAATTTTGAAATTGTTATCAAAATTAGTGGGCCACTATCACCAACTTATGAGCCGAAATATTTAAATCCGGAAAAGCAAAAAGGATTAAAGTGAAGAGAGCATTTTTTGCATTTGGCGCATTTGACCTCTATCTCACCTGATGGAATGTGACGATGCGGTTGACGATGGCACATGCACACCTAAATAATGCTTCTCTCGCCTTGAAAATGCCCAAGTTATACCGTTCAGAGAACAAGTTTTCCACTCTGTGGAATGCCGTTCGCCATATAAAAGTGGAAGCAAAACGCTTCGTACGGATATCTACAACATAGGGTGGAACTCCAGCCTACGCATAGTCCCTCGATCATGGGAAGGGGAGGCGGAATTACATACAATTATTTTAGTTTCGTACAATTCCCTTGCACACTCTCTGTGATATATCCTGAAGAAAATCGATGAGGAGGCAGCTTAACGGCGGTGTTCAAGCCTCTGCAACTTCACCTTAACTAATTCCGAGTCACATAAAAGCATTTAAAATGAAAACTTCATTCTATATAATGATTTACATAAGTGACTCTATGTAATGATTTGTGATTATTATCATATATCTCATGAAATCCATGTATGAGAAATCTATGAACGATTTATCACCCGGTTAGTACATTTAAAAATACGGCGAATAGCGACATCTCTCGCCCGGACTGGTAGCTGTAAATGTACTAACTGGGTGCTAAATCTTTCATAGATTTCTCATAGGTGGCGCTACGACTAAAAAGTCGTTGAAAAAACCAAATACAAAGACACGGCGCAAGCACATAGAAAAATTCGTGAGGCCCGCTGGTTCGTTCCGTGGCTTTGTATTAATAATTATAACCAACTAGTGTCATGATTTGTGTAAAAACGTGTGTATTATTAACTTTTATATTTTAATAATATATTAAATAGTATTAAAATACAATAACTCTTGTGTTTTATACCGAATTATAATAAAAAGTTCTTTCTTGATAATGACCTTCAATATCAGATTTTATAAAAAAGTGTTCCATTGCGTACTGTTTTATTGTTAACTTTTATTATTGAACATTTACCGTCATGTTAATTTGCAATTGTAATTTTCGTATGTTATCGATCTTAAATTGTTAGTTTAAAATTTTTAAAAGATTGTAGCTGAAATCAAGAAACAGGAAATATGTTGTCGCGGCCATGGCGATAGTGGAGCCATCTTTATCGGAATCTAAGAATATTAACCTGACATTATTTTAGACTAGAGGTGTTTTAAAAAAATATAATTTGTTGAAAAAAACGTATTACGGTTAATAATTTTGTATTTTATTAATCAATAACTCTTGGATTTTGTACCGAATTATAATAAAAAGTTCTTTACTTGATAATGTCATTCAATAATGGATTCCATAAATATATTCGATTGCGTACTATTTAATTGTTAAGTTTTGTTAAAGAACATTTTACTGTCATGTATTAACATGATTGTATTAACATGTATTAACATGCGATTGTAATTGTGGTGTTTGATTGATTTTGAAATGATTGGTTTAAATTTACGTAAAATATTGTAGCTGAAGCCGAGAAACGGGAAAGATGTTTCGCGCGCATGGCTATTGAGGAGCCATCTATAACGTAGAATATAAAAAGATATTAAGTAGCGCGGGGCATTCTGTTCCGGTTTATCGACAAATGGAGTCAAGACATAGTGTTCTGTGGTAAATACCAATAATGTTTGTGCTCTAGAGATAGAACTAAAATTGAATAAATAAATAACGTTTGAATAACTACTCATGGATATTTAATTTATTATTGATATTCAATTATTTTTTGTGAAATTACTCCACGCTAGTGGAGTAATTTCACAAAAAATAATTGAATATCAATTCAATAATAATTTAAACATTTTTCATGTTCCTTGATAATATTAATATCCCCATTTATCTTAAGGGAAGTAATCCACTTTCATCTAAGGAAAATTTTAAAATATTTTATGCGGCAGTAAAAAAATGTGCAACGATAAATCCAGCTAATTATACCCAATTAAAATGCTGACTAATTAACAGTACCGGACTGTTCTGTCCGCCATTATGATCCTTTCTCTATATATAGGCCAACTATTATAATTAGATATCGTTTTATGTTCTATTAAGTTTATTAATATATTCACACCAATTATTCAAAACCATAGCAGGGGAGAGCGGGGCTGAACGTTCCGATTTTTAAATAACTTGCAGTTTTATACTGAAAATTAAGGATTTGATTTTCAACATGTGGAAATGTTGAACAAATGTTTATCGCTTTTTGTAGTATTTATAGTCACTTCTACTAATATCTAAACAGTCGTTTCCATAGAGGAAAATTTTTGCTAAATTTCGGAGCGAAATATTCAGCATCGCTTTGGGGCGCGTTGTTCTGCCTTTGAGGCAAATTGTTCCGCCTAGATTATGACAGAATAACAAAGATTTTCTTAAATGAAACCACCTATTTTATAATTGTACGCATGTAATGTTCATATTATGCACAACTAACTTTAAAAAAACAATAAGAATGTATCTTATTCATCAGTAATATTATTCATCGTTCATTTCTTCATCTGAATCACAGACATAAGTGACTCTATCAACTTGTCTAAATATTTGACATGAGCCCGTTTGTAGTTTGGCATCCTTAAAATAAAGAAAAATGGTCATAAAATTTTAAGTACGATTGCAGGTCAATTGGGGAAGTTGTTCCTAGGAACAACCAGCCCCTCGAGAGAGCAACTTATAGCCCCAAATTACGTTTTTATACGAAGACTGACATACCGGCAAAGTAATAGAATCAATCAAAAAAATACTCAAACAATAAGATTCCTTACTAATGTCACTACAATTTAGAAAAGTTACATATGAATCAGCTCATAATAAATAAAGACAGAGCAAAAAATTGAACCCAAAAAATTACGTTATATTTTGACAGCTCCACGCACATAGCCACACGTCGTCGCCGGAGTAACTGAAATGGCTGCCGACAAGACTCACACCTGACGCTTCAACGATGTGCTTCACATGTATTGCTACATATTTTCCTTGCAAAGTTATTGCTGTGTGAACAACTTACCCCGGGAACTGCCAGTCCCGGTCTCCCCTACATGCTATGATGGCCATTTTGACAGATCATGGTCAAATCTCAATTCATTATGGAAAAAAATATATAATCAAATGCGAGTCACATCTATAAGTTTTTAGATTTATAACTAGTATTGCAAGGGATAGTTAATTTACAAACGTCATAACGACCACCATAGCATAGGTGAGATCTCGCCGAGCATACAGAACAATAGATTCTGGTAATTAGCTAGAACATAGACAAAACCGTAAATTTAAATATTGTCCTCGAACCGGGATTCTGTACAATTTAATTTTAGAACTAACGTCATAATTTCAAATTCAAATCATAAGTGGCGTTAAAATGATATAAACCGGGCGAGAGTAGCGTCACGTCGGCGAGCATGTGGCGGCAAGCGACGCGCAACGCGGCCGCCTTACGGAGTTTTTGAAAAATGAACGTGCACGCGTGCCTGACCACTTTACGGCGCCGCATTTCAAAGTTAAGTTCCAAGTTTGAAATTTTAAACCGT
This sequence comes from Hyposmocoma kahamanoa, assembly GCF_003589595.1. Taxonomy (NCBI): domain Eukaryota; kingdom Metazoa; phylum Arthropoda; class Insecta; order Lepidoptera; family Cosmopterigidae; genus Hyposmocoma; species Hyposmocoma kahamanoa. Next base: position 5,001,799 of record NW_020654810.1, on the reverse strand, counting down.
TTCGTTCGTAGGTACTTACGTTACTCGTGTTCAGCATTAAGTGGTAATATTGGTAAGATATTATTTATCGTCTAAATCTTCTTGGATTGATAAAGCACCTGGTGTGAAAAAAAGGAAATAAGATGGAAATAAGTCAGTCTTTCCACCCATTTTTCAATTGCCCTCGCAATACATAAAATTTTTTGTCAAAAAAGAACAAATCTTTTTTTTTTTTTAATAATAATAACGCACACACTCAACATAGCCCCGCACTAGGGAAACCCTGTGTCGCGGGTGCCATGGACACAAACATAGACAACCACAAATTACACCCAAACTCACGAGAGAAATAAATGTAGGTCATACAAATATTTCTCCCGGCACGGGAATCGAACCTGGGACCTCTGCGTGGCAGTCCGGCATGGTAACCGTTCGACCACGGAGGCAGTTAATAATCTAGTGCTAAACCTCCACCGGAAACGTTTGAGGGAAACCAAGACTAAATCTGTGAGCTGCAAATTGAACTTACTGTAGCATAAGTATACACGCTAGCAAGATTCAAAGCGCGCAAACGGATACAAACAGTGTGTGTACATACGTTGCTATTTCCACAGTCCGTTTGTAAACTTCAAACGTTTGTTATAAGCGTACAGTTCATCAAAAAGCTGTTTGCCTTATATAGACCATGTAGATATGCTTAGGAATGTGTAAACTAGTGTTTTCACTGTTTGTAACTCAATTTACGTCAGTGCAAATTGAATCTTAGTTTGTTGTTAGAAACAACCATGCAAAATAGCAGAGAATTCCGTGTACTATGAGTATCACAATAACGACATTAAGGGCGCGATGTCGCTGTCGCGTCTAGCCTGTTCCCATAGCACGACTATATCTGTCGTGACTGTGTCGTGGACGTTTATTTTATCATTGAACGACTGTCGTGTCTAGCAGTTCCCACTAGATCGTGACCTTAGAATAATAACGCATAGAACGATAGTTTCATATCAAACGAACTGTCACAAGAGAGGCAAAAATCAAATTCATGTAGGCTAGTTTTAGTAGTAGGTTAATTTTCGGTTTTAGTGAATATTTATATAAAAATACAAGTTGAAACGCGTTACTTCCTTGTGGAATGTGATGTTAGTATCTATTTTATGTTTGTCTGACGTATTTTTACACTGATTTACTGCACATTTCATCATTTTTAGCTAAAATTCTTGAGCTGTTCGCGGTGCAAGTTGACCTTGAGCACTGAAGGCCCGCCCGCTCGTGTAGGCCCTTTTGGCACGCTTCAATTTGCCTCACTTAGCGTGTGCGGACTAGGTTTCTAAGCGTTATTATTCTAAGATCGTGACGACAATATATCGGTTCATGCAGCCACCTTGTCGTTTGCTAGACACAATCGTTTGAAGCTGCGATTGTCTATCGTCTCATTTTTAACGTGACGTTTTATGTATCGTCGTATGACAGTCATTCTAGCTCTTCCAATTGTCTCGACAGTCAGTTATCGTAACTTCAAAAAGTCGTGAACGATAGTTAATCGTATTGTACATACTATGTAAGTAAACTGCTTCATTTAAATATACAAGGCACGACACTATATACTGCACTACTATCTGTCGACATAATGGGAACGCGCCCTAACTCCGAGAAAAAAAAGAAAGGTCGTTTCTAAATTGATTCAAGTGACGGGGTGAACAAGTCGTCTGCCTAGTGTTAAGTCACACGCCTTTCCGTATACGTTGCAGTGCCACTCAAGCCTTTATGTCGCAAAGATATGAGGGGTACTGCCACTGCGCCCGTCACCTTGAGACATAATTCGTTAAGTGCAATGTGCCTGTTATTTTACTAGCTCCCTTCAAAACCGAAACGCAGTAATGCTCACATACGAATTAGTACATTATTGCAGAGACCGGAAAGTAAGGGAGTTTTGGACGAGTATGAATTACAAGGACAAGCGCCAGCGAGGCCTTGTATTAATACAAGTCAAGCAATCCCCGTTCCCGCCGAGGCATGTATACAATTTTTCTCAAACAATGTGAGGAAATAATAAAAGACTAAAGAGAGGAAGATGTATTATAGAAAAAGTAAAATAAATATTAATTAAAATTGAAATTTATTTACCGCCATTTTCTTTTTGTTAAGTAAGCTGTACAGGTAGGTAGGTATTGTTAATTCTCGCCGTTATGAACACTGGGCAGTTGGCAGTAAGAGGTTTTCTTTTGCCTGTTTACATAGTTCATTATTAGTAGGTAGATTAAAAAGTTTAGAGAAGAGGACAGTAATGAATTTTCATACTTACGTTGCAGGCCTTGACCGGAAAGAAGTCGCACGATCCATACTAAATGACAAACTTTCCGTGTTCGTTTTTTGAAAGTAAATATTTCCGAGCATGTTTGAGAAAAAGGTATTTTTCACACTTACCTAGTTTCCCGACGTTTCGGCCAGGTTGCACTGATCGTGATCACGGGCTGACTGGTGATTAGAGGTGGGTGATAAATAACGTCACGATGATCCGCCGTCAAACAGCATCACCGTGACTCGTTCCGAAGGAACGACGTTCCAAAGTCACATTGGTGTTCCTCCGTTCCAATTGCTATCCCCGTCACTCACATCACGACATACGTATTTAATACAATACGCGATCTCCGTTCCGTGAGCGCGCCACTCGTTGTAGTTCTCTTCAAATCGGGCCATTTCGGCGATGGGAGTGAATGAAATAGAATAACTTTCTTTGCTCACTCACAAGGGTCGTAGGTGCTTATTACTACTAGAAAGGGCGGATGAAAAAATCTACAGCAGTTATTATAAACCTATTTATGAACAAAGTAAAATATTTTTGTATATTATATTTTGTATTTTATGTTTATGTATAATCTACTTTGTGTATTCTACTAGAAATATAATTACATTACACTTTATTGCTATTTTGAACAATCCAAAGATTCGCATTAAATAAGTAACAAACAAAATTACATTAAATACAAAATCAACTTTTTGAATGGAATTGAAACTTATTACAAAGGGAGTAAAAACTTAAATCATTCTATTAAAAACGGCTATAAGTATTAGAAAGAAGCCGCTGGCTAAAACCGTATATCGTGATGTAAGTTATAGGCGTGACGAGGTCACGGAATTAACAGTCGTGACAAAATCACGATGATTTATCACTGTGATTTTTTTGGAACCGGAACGACAGTCACGGCGATAGAAATGTAACACTATTATTCCCCATGTCTACTGGTGATGCGGTGTTTACATGTCCACCTCGGCGGTGGAATCTTCATCTACCCGCATAATATTTTTTTAACTACCGCCACGGTAGCTTAAAAAATATTATGCGGGTGGATAAAGATTCCAAACGTCGGGAAACTAGGTAGGTGTGAAAAATACCTATTCGTACTTGAACGCGTTTATTCCCGTTTCCAAATGTTAGTACAATGCAAACATTGACTTACAATTATATGGACGTCGGGTCCGCGCTAAAAAGTGTCCGAACTTATAGGGCGTTAAAATCGTATACAGAGCATCATTCACGCTCTAGTCTTCGTTTGTTCGACTGACAGCGAAGCAAGCAAAATTAGACAGTACTGCGATGACATTACAATTTAAATTCAACGTTTTAGCTTTTTCATATTCCTTTACATGTCACTACGTTTAAATAGGTTGACTTGGGACATTTTTTTCGTGGTTTTTGTATTAGACCCGTCGTCCATTTAATTGTAAGTCAATGAATGCAAAAGCACAACTTTGAAAGTATATATAACTATACTATACTATATACCCTAAGAACTCAATAAGTATATATAACTAATCATGATTCGAATTCTTACAATGTTGATGCTCACACAGAAGTAAACAATGCAAAATATAAAAATAAGATTCAACCCTCTTGTGTAGCCTTGCGACGCCGCCTGTCCGATCGGTATAACTTATTCTTGGAATAGTCAACTTGTTCACAACTTTGAAACAGGCTTGTTAAAACAGCCACGTTTTGCCAGTAAAAAGGAAAAGCCACAACCGTGTTGTGTTCGCAAAATTTTAGCATTTTCGAGAAAACCCCTCGATACAACTGGGGTCAGAGGTTAAAATGTGTTAATTTATATTACTTTCTCGTTTACACTTTTAGGGCTCCACTGAAAAATAATTGAAGGAAAATGATTAATTTCACTATAATTAGATTTTATATTTCATTTATTAATTCCTTTATCTTAAAGGAAGACCAACAGCTTAAAAATAAATTAAATAATAACAATAACAACTGAGAGCCATTTACAGATTTAGACACAAGTTAACTAACTTATTACATAAAAACCACCGCAGTTGTTAGCCTCACTGGGAGTCAAAGAAGTGCTCACTCAGTGCTCTCCTTGCCGAAATCACAGTTGTATTGAAAAGATCTAGATAAAATGTAGAATAGAATTTCAAAATGATCGCTTGCATTATGATGATTCTCAAGTGATGAGACGAACGAGTAGTGCCCTGGTGGTAGTCGACACGCCTATCTTCACTACCACTGCGCTCGTCATCCTCAGACAAGTCCCGTCTACCATTATGCTAATTTTAAATCATATCATCACACACACCAATTTGTTCCTTCTCAGTTTACCTCCTCAGAACATAAATTTGTATATCTAAAATTTCACTTTTATTTTTATTTTGCTGTCATTTTGTTTTCACTTGTAATTGCTCAATCATAGCTATTAAGTCTACCCGGGGGTGGAGACCTCTAGTTCAGGGCCCAGCCTCCACAACCAGATTATATTTTGATGTTATGTAAAGCGTCTATTTTTATTTTTACAAGCACTGTTTGTGGTGACAATAAATGATTTATTTTTGTTAATTCAATTATGTGTCGATGGAGTCATTGAGATCAGAATAGCAATATTTTGTTCGTTTGGTATTCTGCTCTTCAATGGCGTGTCAATGGCATATTCTACTTATATTATTTTTATTTCACTGAAAACTATATAATAATAATATTGTTAGAAATCTATACCAAAAATCATAAAAAAACGACTAAAAATTAAGAATAATTTTAGTGAAATAAAAATCGGTTACAAAATCTAATGTTCAAATTTGAAAAGCACGGGACCGTTATACAAATCAACGAGAGGTGAACGCGTCGAGAGCACACTAGCAAAAAGCAAAAAAAGCCGTTAGCTTGGTTTGCAACGCCTTATATAGTCTTCCTCGCTGACAGTTGGCAGCTATGATGGTCGGTTGGCAGCACTTGCAGAGACGTTCCTAACAATATAATAATAATGCACACACTCAATATAGCTCCGCACTAGGAAAACCTTGTATCGCAGGTGCCATGGACACACACGTACACAACCACAAATTACACCCAAACTCACTAGAGAATAAATGTAGGCCATACGCATATTTCTCCCGGCCTGGGAAACGAATTCAGGACCTCTGCATGGCAGTCTGGCGTGGTAACCATACGGCCACGGCATCAGTTAATATTGCTGCTTAAACGAGATATAAATTGCAACATCAATCGTTATTGATCAAATGATTGAATGCCATCAGTGCCATTCCACGGACACTCTATTAAGACTCAACTGGCATTGCAATAAAATTTTAGCCAAATAACAAATATTTACTTATTTAGTTACTTTTACATTTTAGGAAAATTCATCATCATCATCATCATGATCATATCAGAAGACGTCCACTGCTGGACATTGCCTCCCCCAAAAATTTCCAGACCAGCCGATTCACGGACAAATAATACAATTATAGTTTACTTAAATATGAGTAATCCAATGCCATTTACGAATTTCCACCAACATGAAACTATTTAAATTTAAAGTGCTTAACAAGCCAAAAAGAGATTTTATGAGAAAAAACTAATAACACAGTCACATAAAAAAAACATTAATAATAGACAAGTGTGCAATCATCGCCAGTCACGTGACGTGTCAAAGTGACGTTTGGTCATTTCTCGCCTGACTGTGTGTGTTAGGCGGAATTGTGAAAGACACAAAACAAGCCACTAATAAATAAAGAAGAAGAAGAAGACTGTGTGTGTTTATGCATGTACAAAACAAATGAAATTCAGAGTGATTTACTATCGGATTTCCAAAAAGTCTCAATGCACGTACTACGTACGCATTTTGCCTATGATTAGTGCTCGCAAACGGCACTTGCAATGGTGGTCGGCATCTGTACTGAAACAGGTTTTCGAAACAGGCATGTCGCATTAACTGTCGGGTACTATGTGATGCTATGTAATAACACGGGCAAGGTATCTGGCAGGAATCGTTTCTTAACCACCGCCATCTTTATTAATAAACAACTGCTAAGTCCGGTATTCAATGCGTTTCTGCTGAGATGTCACTTAGACCTCGAAAAGCATCTCAAGATTTTCTAAACCACAACCATTGCCATCTGGATGATACCATCCTAAGTAACCAAGATATTGCATATTGCATAGATATTGGTTAATGTGAACTTATAAAGATATTAAGCTGTCGTACCCTGCCCTAAGCAGTCATCAACATCAAACTTAAGAGTTATACTCTTGCCGGTGGAGCATCTTCCAGTCGTCTCTCTTATATGCCAGCTCCTTGACCTCCTTATGTGACACTACACCGGCCTTTTCGTTTATTTGGTCTATATAACTGCGCTCAGGTCGACTGCCACAAACATTAGCGAAACATATTCTCTGAAAGTTATAATTTAAACCTTTCCAAGGCGAGAGTGAACATTATTTAGGTGTGCATCGTCGTCTTCACCGACACTTACCATCACGTAAGATGGAATAAAAGGGCACATAAAAATATCATAAAATAAAAGAAACGCTCGTCAAGGAGCACAGCGATTATGCGAGGAAGCTACTGGTTTGCAACAATTAACTTACACCGCCTAAGTGTTTTTTATGAAAGTACAAGTCTCTATTTTTCTTATAATGCTGTTTCAATCATTGTCACGCTATATACAGAGTTATTTTTAAAATATTTTCATACTCATCCTGCGAGGTATATTACTAACATCATAAATAACAACATTTGGGATGCGATTCGTAATATATAACAACAAATGGCATATTTTTAGTCGATATAACGCTCAACAGACATAATTAATTTCTGGTATACAGACATTTGACATATTCTTGCATGATATAAAGGTCACTGGGTATAATAGACGATTGATATAACAACTTTCAATCTAATATACCGAATGAATAAAATGAAGGAAGCCTATAAAATTTGAGGATTACCTTCGATTTTTATGGGATCCGCTCATCAGATTCTGAGTTTGTGACAATGGGACCACCACAAGAGTGCACCTTTTCAAACAAAAGATAATTTTTAAATCAGTCCACAAGAAATATCTGAAAACATATTTCGACAACAGAAAAAAAATTTTTTTTGTCCGGAATAACGTTTGTTCGAATTTTCATTACACCGAAAACCGAATTTTAACGAAACAATTGTTCTTTTAGGATATGTTGAATGTTTATCGCAAAGACGCGATTAGGTTCGGTTAGGTTAGATTAAGTTAGGTTTAAAAGAAAAAACATTTTCCTCTCAAAATTACTTTCGAGGTTATTAAATTTCGATCAAACGTTATTTCTGGAAAATGTCATTTCGGACTATTGATAGATAACCCTGATGAATTATTAAAAGCCATGGAACAAAAGTTGTTTGCGAAGTCAGTAACATAGTCCTGTGAGGTTGTTAGTATTTTACAAGCAATCCTGTATATATTGTAGTGAGTAAGCCTATCCAGTGTATAAGCAGCCTTGTGTAATCCTGTATAATCGGATTTATTCTCAAATATAGTTCATTACAGATACTCAATAGTTTTACTCATCTCCCGACTCGCCCCGTACAACAGAATCTTAGGTTATAATATTGTATTTCATATAACTAAATGAAACGATACCTCCAATCAACACTACGCCAACTTTGTTATTCGGTCATTTTCTGTTATTTTTGTAAACAGTCATATTTATTTACTAATATTATGCTCCCTACATTTTTTGAAAAAAAAAATTACCAAAAAAAATTTTTGAAAAAAAAAGACAAAACATGAATTTTGTAATAAAAACAAAAAGAAACTAAATTTTTTTTTTTATAATATCAAGTGACGGGACGGGCAAGTCGTGCGCCTGATGGTGAACTAAACGGCTGTCCGCAACAGTTGCAGCGCCACTCAGAGCTTTAAATCGCAAAGATCTGAAGGGCCATGCTACTGCGTCCGTCACCCCTGAGACCTCAGTTGACAAGTCTCATGTGCCTGTAATTTCACCAGCAACCTTAAATAAAAACCGGACAAGTCCAAAAATGAAGTTGGCTTAGTGTAATAAACACTAGGAGGAATCAAGAAATTAAAAGATATACGTAACTAGTTGTATTGCATGCTGTGGCTATCTTTAATTCATACAACACTTTAGCACTAGTCTCTTTATGTTTTAAGTGTATGACTTGTTGGTTGTTATAAATAAAAAAATAAAAAAAAAACGTAACGCTATTTACACATTTATATACAGAACCTTACGACAGTATTAACTTTGAACCAAACATACTGAATTCTCATTATGAATGCAAAGCATAATCCGCTTTTATCTTTTATTTCAATGCTCCATAAAGATGGTCCGCTGTTTAATATTGTGAAAGTTTTAACGCGTACCTGCGGCCACAGCTCCTTTGCTTTACTGATTCTGTTATTACGTTTTTTTATTAAAGGCCCGTTTTTAAGTTTTGTTTTCTATTGCATGCTTAATAATAATAATACTGAGATTTCTGTTGGATTAGTAGCAATAGCTCCTTGTGAAAAAGTTCGTCCAGTTCGTTAAGGTACTTCCTTACGTATTTCTGCCACCAAGTAGTAATGTAAGCATTCCTGCATTCCGGTTTTGAAGGGAAAGGGTGCTGGTGACATTACGTAGACATTTTGCTTAGACTCCCCTCAATTATTGTTATAGATTTTTTTTTACGTTGCCAATCAATTTGATTTTCGAGTTCTCGATCGCGATTGTTACACATAGGAAATGAAACTATTTTACAAACCATCTGTTCAAAAAAACAAACACAAGCGATTTAAATCCGGAAAAATAGTTTCATTTCCTATCAATTTGAAATAATGACAAACTTCATATAAAATAACGTTAGTAAAAACGCAGTTTGAACTTAAAAAAGTTTATTGGAACTTAAACTGTCTGCATATTATTACCATTTATTACACAAGAGAAAAGATACACTATGCAAAACCGAAGAGGGTGCGAGTGCGCGGAAGTCCGTTAGAATGCGACTGCCTGCTGTCCTACGCCTCCGCGGCGGCGACTAGCTCAGGGAGGGAAAATGATACCATACTACAGTTTATAATTAAGTTTTTATTGAATGTCAGCATGTTTCACCACCATAATATTCGATATTTTTTTGTGAAATTACTCCACTGTAGCGGGGTCCAGGAGAATGTGGCAAAGAAAGTCTCGTTTCGTCAGTGAAGGAAAACGCGCTTAATAAACAAACAAGCGGAACTTTATTGGTAGCAGTACACAAAAGGCGTAACGGGGGGGGGCGGTAGGTGCTCGTACACAACCCGCACGCGGTAAATATCGAATGTGGTCCAGAGATACACACATTGAATTCCGAATCGACAATGGTGGATATTTTGCAGTTGGCCGCTGATGGCCTTGACTGCGCCACCGGGTTAAGCATCTCGTATTTTACATAATGAAAGGCATTAAAATAAGAGTGTGGGAAAAACATCGCACGAGTGTTTTAATGCCTAATTATGTACAGTTACATACACTGCTTTATCTATACACATATTATAAGGTTGTGACAAACAACAAAACAAACTAAATAGCGGCAAATTAAAACTTCTCACGCATGTCACGTTACCGTAGTTTTTTTTTAATTCATAGGCAAACTAGAGTCGGCCCCAACTACCATATCGTTCGATATCAAGTAACATGTGAGATTTGTCAAAATTGTTTGCTACATACATTGACTTACAA
>NW_020654810.1:4941559-4991834 GCF_003589595.1 Hyposmocoma kahamanoa | reverse complement strand
GAAAATAACATGCCGCCGATTATAGGTCAGTCCTAGAGATGTGCGCAGGTTGTAATTAAATAAACATAATTTTAAATATTATGAAAGTACATAAGCAATGAAATGTGATTTATTCCTTTTATGGAAAGCTAAAGTTTCGGTCACGACCTGCCTAAATGGGATTCACTCTCGTGACCTCCATTTAAGTCTCATGCACTCCCTTTTTTATTTAAATACCGCCTTGACAGCACATTACGCTTATGCTTACGCTTGGATAAGTTATGGTGCCATTTTGTGTCGTAATAGCACACATGCCAAAAACCTCTTTATTCTGTGAAAAAAAACGCATAAGAACATTGGTAAATATAAGGGAAACTTGAACTAGTAGAACACATCTATGTTAAGTGCTTTCAATATACATATTTGAAATTATGATTTTTTTAGCATTTATTTGTTTATAGTACACACCCCTGATGTAATAAAGCCACATCTGCAAAATGTCAACTTTTCAGCAGAGTTAAAGATTACTACGAACGAAATAAGTCGGTAACTCATGCCTAAATAGGATAGTTATAAAATCTCACTTACATTTATTTGTTTCATGTAGTTCGTATTATTTTAATGACTTTCATGTGATAAAGTCCTTTTGACTAAGGCTAACTTGAGAAATAGTTATTTATTGTGTAAGGCTACAAAGTTGTTGTTTGACGAGTGCTTGTATTGAAGATCAAGCGAAGTTTCAAGAATAGAATCCTGACCGTCGCGAGGATTTCAAGGCACGAGGCGCAAAATAACAATACTGCCGAACGAAACACACCTTTTCACCTTACTATAGCTAGGAAAATAGTAGATGAAAGAAAAACACTTGAACACATCAGTTCAGTTCTTCGACGAATTAAAAAAATTTAATAAACAAAATTATTAACCTAAGTTTCCGAGCTAGTGAGGTGAAAAAGAAATTATAAACTTGCATATTGTTATCTCAGGTACACATCACGACAATAAAAGTTTATAATAAAATACCTCTCACACTAATAAAATACTGAAAAGGATCATATGTTTGCAAATAAGTTGAAAAGTTTCTCGGTATACAACTGTTTTTATCCGACTTCAGAAAAGCAGGAAGTTCTCACTTCGACCGTGTCTTTTTTTGTAAGTATGTTACGCGATATCTCCGACATTTATGAATCGATTTTGTAGATTATTTTTTGTTTTTTTTTTTGTTGGAAAGAGGGGTATCTCAGTAATGGTCCCATTTAAATAGGCAAACTAGGGGATAAATCCGGTATCGCGCACTTTCCAGTAACCGATTTCAACAAAACTTGGCAAATAGATATATATCCAGGAATTTTTGAGATCGGCTTTTTTAGTATTCCGTTCTGAGATTATTGTTAATAGAAAGTCCTTCGATCCGGTTTAATTCGAACCAGCGTCTCCTAGCAAACCGTGTCAGACACTATACCAACTAAACCACGGAACGAATCAGCGGTCCTCACGAATTTTTCTGTGCTTGTTGCAGTCTTTGTCTTGGTTTATTTTTACTTGGTTAATTCATATATATTTTTGAGTATATATGTGTCTGTGTGTATATTATATGTTTATCTGACTATAAGTTACTAGACACAAAGCAAGAAAATAAAAGACGATCTTTAATCACATTGTTACAGCGTACAGGAAATGGTGGTACACCGTGTAATGAGATTACTGAGGACAGCGAAACGCAATTATCTGGTCGGGTTATAACTTGCAATGTTGTTAAGGACCTCACGTTGTAGGCTACGCTATGTCGATGTTAAGTTACATTTTTCATCACAGTTCATCGTTAAAGTGAATTCCGGCCATAACATATTATTATAATACCCAAAATATTATCAAACTTTCGATTTGTACGCGCAAAGTTGTTGTTTTAACTGTCAAGAACCATTTAAGGACACTTACTTATTTCATTATCCAAGCTACCCAAAGACATACACTTCCGAGACCTATTCAAAGGATGCTCATGTATGTTTTTTGGTCTACTTGGGACCATCGTCTAAGCATTATCTAAAATACCTGTATTAAAAACTGCACTCATAAAATGTTTATACTATATACAGTACAACTATTTTTAATACCTCTTGGCAATCTTCGGACTTCCAAATACACCCGAATACAAATTTCCATGTTTAATAAACATTTGATGCATCATCTATTATTGAAATTCAGAACTACATACTTTATTGTTGTTTTGTTTTAGATTTCTATGTTACATATAATATATAACACTATTTGCCTCTTTGTAATAACATTTACTCCATAACAATATCTAAGCAAGTTAACAAAAATATAACCAAAGGAAAGAGTAATATCCAGTCTATTGAGTGTGTTTTATTTTCAATTTTAGCGACACGCTTATCCATAACAATTGCAATGCCTCTCAGAGCTTTAAATCGCAAGGATCTTATGGGCACTGCCACTGCGCCCGTCACCCTGAGACATAACTTGACAAGTCCCATGTGCCTGTAATGCCACTAGCACCCTTACTCTTCTAAACCAGAACAACAACGGAAAACCGGCGGCAGAAATAGCTAAGACTAGACGAACTCTTTCACAAGAAACTACTACTACTAAACACTTGGTTCGGTCTGCACCAAGTGCAAATGCCAAGTGTTAAAAATCCGACGACAGCAACTCGAAGATTACTGAGACATATTAAAAAATAGGTTATACTGTTTGCATTAACTATCAATCATAAAGTCAGACGGAGTAAGAGGCACATACTTTATTTCGAGTCAAATGTTTTGAGCTCTAGGAAGAACAGATAAACTCCACCACCACCACTGCAGAGGCACTGTGTCGTTGCAGCTGCGCCATTACTAATTTTCATACAATATTTAGGTTATATTTAGGTTTCCCGGGTCGCGCTACGTGAGCTCACGCCGCCTACTTTACCGCCAACGCGTTGTGGGAAGAGGGTCGTCCGAGCGCGCCCATGCTCGATCGTAGCGGTGTGTTCGCATCCGCCCCTGGTAAAGTACCGACTTTACAGACACAGCGCGAGAGCGAGCGCGGCCTAGTTCTCCATACATATTCGACAACGCGACGCCACGCGTGTCGGCTCGAGGCCGCCCGGACTCGTCCGTTTCGCGAACTGGCCCGTACAAATCAACGCGTTTGACATCATGGGCCATGGGAAGCCGCCATTAGTTGCAACACCACTGTCGTGACCCGCGCACCACTTTTGCAGTCATAGTTCGTGAACTAAAAATTACTATGCGTGTAGTTTGAAACCGCTCTTGTAACAATTATGTACTCGTACAAACGAAGTACATTAAAGTTGATTTATTTATCAGCTTTACATGTTTTTAACAATCATTAGGCTAAATTCAATACTTACGATGTATTTGCCGAAAACGTGCAAATTGTGCTAACGTTTTTCTCTTCCCTCGAAAGATGGGGGAAAAGAAACAGTCATCGTATTTCTTATAAAGGTAATGTACACCCCGTGTTCTCACATTTCACAACTGTTAAATTTGTTTTTTCTGCCTTTTGGATTCGGAGTATCGTAGCGACATCTCTTTAATGTAGTTTAAACTAATTTGTCTGTTTTATCGGCTGAGAGACTATAATGTTGAACTCTTTAAATTATGAATATGTAATAAGACTTCAAGTCCATCTTCTTCTTACCCCACCTGACCTTATGTATACGTAGAACACAAATACTTTTCCTTTCTTTCATTGCCTCTTGCCTCCGTGGTCGAACGGTTACCATGCCGCACTGCCACGCAAAGGTTCTAGGTTCGATTCCCGGGCCGAGAGAAATATTTGTATGGCCTACATTTAATTCCCTCGTGAGTTTGGGCGTAATTTGTGGTTGTCTTTTTATATGTATGTGCGGGGCTGTGCTGTGATGTTCCTTGAGTGTAGCACTTAGTTTTTAAGAGTGGATACAATCTCAAATAGCTTTGGTTGGTTCCGCATAGCAATGAAAGTGATGAAGCAATCACTTTGGAAAAGATATATCGTAAAATTGATGATGTACACTGATTATACGGTGTGAAAACATGATTCTAAAAAATGTTACGATAGAAAAAAAATGATTATAAAAAATGTTACGATAGAAAAAAAAACACAAACTTACCACGAAATTTCACAAGAAAACCGCTGTATTCAATAGATACTTTGCATATATACCAATGATTTTTTATGTCAACTGAACTAAATAGAACACGTATAAAAATGTATATAGTATACGATAGACATTTTTCTTATGGATTTCATTTGTCAAAAAAAAAATCTGAAGCCAGTGTCCCTGCCGATCGACTAAAAAATATGAATTCCACCCGAGGTAGAACGGAGGTAGGACTTTGTTTATTTCAAGTGCAGTGTTTTCTATGTAGAATATCCTAAATAAATAAATAAATAACGTGTTGCAGAAAGCAATCTGCGTAATGGCCGATCGAGAGCTCGTACGTCAGCGCGCCAGATGCGCCCGTATTATGTAGTACCGTAGACAAAACGCAATGTCTATAAGACGCGAGGTATTTACATCAAAAAAAGTTTGCGATCAATAGCATAAGCTCCTATAATTCTTTAAATTTAACTTTATCAAGAAAAAATCTATGTTGTATGCTTTCTTTAAATAGGAATACCCTGTTTGAAATTAAAATATAAAACTATTTTTTATTATTTATTTTAAAAAATTGAGCCATTAATCATAATGTAATAGTGATAGAAATTTCATAGAAAGAAAAAGACTATTTAATTAAACTTAAACAACAATTTATTATTAAAAGGTGTGAATTCAATATAAAATAACTCCTCCCCTGGCTCGAACACATGCGAAGATCCTCCTGGGCATGCTGAGGATCAAGTTATCCAGCATTTCCTGGGGTAACCTATCCCATTCTTCAATAGCGGCTTCCCTGAGCTCTGGAACTGTCTGGGGACGTGGCTCACGGTTCCATACTGCTCGTTTGAGAGCATCCCACGCGTGCTCTATTGAGTTTAAGTCGGGCGAGCCGGCAGGCCAGTCTAATCGTGTGATATCGTATTCTTGAAGAGCAGCATTGACTCATTGAGCTCAATGTGCGGGCGCATTATCATCGACCAGTACAAATTGGTGCCCATGGTTTACTCGGAATGGTCTGACGATATCATCAATAGCAACTGCTTTGCTTTTCTGCTGTCATGAAGCCCCGATACGGGATCAAAGGCGTTCTAGCTCCAATCATAATGCCACCCCAAAAGGACACCGATTTTCCGCCTTGCTGAACTGTTCCAGTGGCAGTTCTTTGTCTTTCACGGTCGCCTGGTCTTTTCCAGACACGGACACGTCGGTTATCTGGATGAGTGCTGATTCGGGATTCGTCAACGAAGAGACAGTTTTGCCAAATGTTTTCGTCGTCACCTTCTTCATTTTGCCGAAGTCTAGCCCACTGCAATCTTCGTTGTTGACGTTGCCGGGAATTGAGCGGAGCTCGCCAAGACCTCCGTGCTCGTAATCCAGCCTGGTGCAAGCAATTGCGAACGGTCTGCGTGCTAACTTCAAGCCCAGAGGCGGCCCTGACTTCTGCTTTTATTTTAGTGGCGTTGATTGTTGGATCACGGGCTGCCAGCAATCTAATTTAGCGCTTTTGGGCAGCTGTCAAAACAGTTGGGCGACCGCTGCGGGATCGGTCAGATAAATTCCCCATTCCGTGATACCTCTGCAACGTAGCCACGACACAGGATTGGGATATAGCAAGTCTGCGTGCTATTACTCTCGTGGTGTATCCTTCTTCCCTCAAAGTTACTATTCTAGCTCGTAAAACCTCTGATAATCCTCTTGGCATTTTTTCAATCACAACTTTCCGCGAAAAATATCTTGAATCGCTTATAATTGACTAAATCAGATTTCTGAATGAGCGTAAGCTAGGACTGAAAGCCTTTTTATATGAAAAAACAATTGAACGGGGTCATTGTTTTATGTTCTAATTTATTTTTAAATAAAGAATCTAAAAAGAAGAAAAAATCATAATATAATCTACAGTAACAAAAAAGATTTCAGTTTTTCGAAGTGATCGCAAACTTTTTTTGATGTGTGTATGTACATATAATATAAACTAACTTCCAATGTTTATTTCTGAAATTAATTTTGAAACTCATTTATTGGTATCAACACAGGATATAAGTTGACAGAAATTAAATAATTATAGTTTTACTATGCCCGACCAAACGTAAAGCATAACTACTTCCGCCGTGGCCGAACGGTTACCATGCCGGACTGCCACGCAGAGATACCAGGTTCAGTTCCTGGACACGTACGTTTATTTCTCTCGTGAGTTTGCGTGTAATTTGTGGTTGTCTATGTGTGTCCATGGCACCCGTGATACAGGGTTTCCCTAGTGGGGGGCTATGAGTCTGTGTGCATAGTGTGTGCGCGTTATTTTATTACCCCACACCAATGACCTGGTATCTAACTAGATTATTCTCTGCACTATGAAAACACGTACAATGAGTACCAGAGCAACGGTATTGACTCTAAAACACTGTCCAGTGCACCAGACACCACAGACTAGTAAAAATGTAGAAATGTACTTTTTACAAATTGCCCAAGCACCATATTAAATAACGATAAATAACGCACCCACTCATAACCCCTCTTTAGGGAAAAGTCTGTGTCGCGGGCAGGGTAATTCATGGCTGAATTAAGTATGCACGATTTTTTTTCTTTTAATCCATTTTTTAGATCGTATGCCTATCCGATCCACAGATCGGATCATAATATGCTCTTGAATTATTCGCATAAAAATCGTTTATAAAAACAATTTTCATTAAAAAATTATAATTTTAATTGCCTTTTTCGCCACAGTCGATTACGATTTGCATTTAGAGTGATATTAACTAGTGAGAAAACACGTTCAGGTCGTATCGATAGATGGAATAACAACAAATATCGTAAACTTATTGTAGTGTAAAATACGATATAGATTGTAGTGTATAATACCGTTACGATTCACTAGGGTTCAAATACAGCTTGTTTTGTTTAAATTACGAATATTGTACGATTCGATTCTCCTTAATATTGAATCATATTTAATTATAAGTTAATAGCGACATCTCTAACCAGGGCTGGTAGCTGTAAAGGTATCTAACTGGGTGACGAAATACTTTCATAGATTTCTTATAGATGGCGCTATGGCTAAAAAGTCCGATAAAATAAGCACTTAGAGAAATTCGTGAGGTCCGCTGGTTTGTTCCGTGGCTTAGTTGGCATAGCGTCTGGCACGGTTTGGTAAAAGACGTCGGTTTGAATCCGGCCGGATCGAAAGAATTTTTTCTAAGTGTTTGATATTTGTATTAATAATTATAATAGGTTATAGTACATTTTAAGTCGTATATCTGAGATGATATATATACCGCTTAAAACCAATTTGTCTCTCTCCATATAGTTTTATCTTTACGCCGCCGTTGCAATCTTAAACAATAATTTCTCTAACTTTTTTTAGCTTTGTGCGACAGAACATCGTCGCTCCGTCATTTATTACTGTGACAAACGATATAATTATACCTGGATTAAACTTTTAACTCTCATATCATTACCCCAAAAGTTCAATATTATTGGCATAATCTACAAAATTCGTTGTATCATGCAACCGCACTACTGCGTCACATCTGCTCGAGACGATATGAATATTACAAGATCGCATCTCTGTCAACCCTTAAGAACCCTTATGTATATTAGAGTCGTGTTGGCGTCTTACGATACCTAGTAATAACTGTTACTTATATAAATAATGTTACCCTACTTAATCTGTACTAGATAGCTTAACCATGTGTTAACCCAAAAGTTAACACAAAACGATATCATTACGGAACGACCTTTAACTACTTAAATATTAAGATAACACCACATACGTTGCTCTGATCCCAAATTAAGTAGCTGAAGCACTTGTATTATGGAAATCGGATACAACGACGGTACCACAAATACTCAGACCCGAGACAACATAGAAAAGTTGGGACCTCTGAGATGGCGACATCATGAAAACAGATGTTCAAGGCTAGAGTGAATAGGCATTTTTTAGGCAAACGCGTCCCATCGTCGGTCACATCGTCGCTTAACATCAGGTGAGATTGTGGCCAAGCGTGTGTCTATTATATATTAAAAAAAAAAAAAAAAAGATGTGCAACCCACTCGATCACGGATACTTATAATATAATTGTACGTAAATGTAACATTTTGCATTTTTGTTTATCAGGAAATAAGATATTACCAATTTAGATGAAAAGCATTGACTTACAATTATATGGACGTCGGGTCCGCGCTAAAAAGTGTCCGAACTTATAGGGCGTTAAAATCGTATACAGAGCGTCATTCACGCTTTAGTCTTCGTTTGTTCGACTGACAGCGAATAAAGCAAAATTAGACAGTACTGCGATGACATTACAATTTAAATTCAACGTTTTAGCTTTTTCATATTCCTTTACATTTCACTACGTTTAAATAGGTTGACTTGGGACATTTTTTTCATGGTTTTTGTATTAGACCCGTCGTCCATTTATTTGTAAGTCAATGATGAAAAGACTATTTTTCTCAAACATGCTCGGAAATGTTTGCCTTACTTTCAAAAAACGAACACGGAAAGTTTGTCATTTATGGACTTTTAAATGTACTTCATTGCTTGACTCGTATTAATACAAGGCCTCGCTGGCACTCGTCTTAGTAACTCATACTCGTCCAGCAATCCCTTACTTGCCGGCCTCTGCAATAATGTACTATTAGCAGCAGTAGAGCTCCTGGTGAAAGAAATCGCCCAGGGTAACATTGCCACCTTAAAAAAGTATTTCTCCCGCCATGCAGTAATGCGTTCCGGTTTAGAAAGATAACCGCTCACGCGATGCGCTCCTCGTACCGCAAAATGGCGGCTATTTGGTTTCACAAATTAGAAAAGCATTCAGTTTAAATACAAGTTTTTATAAATAAAAATTATTATTCTGCATAGCTAAATAAATACCCTTCGTACTACCAACAAAAACATCTCAAATAAAATGCAGTAATATACCGCAAATCCTGCACTTAAAAAGCACTAATTAAATTTTTGGTGTACTTGAATAAATATGATAATATTCCATTTGAGTGGTTCTAACGTTTACCATGAAATTACTCCTTAAAGTATAGTTTATAAACATTTATATTCAGGGTAAACTTAAAAAACACTATTTACGGTATGTTTTCAATAAATAAACACCGAAATCACCAGCCCAAACAATAACACACACGATTGTCGTGACGTATTTTTGAAGTTGTTTATTTTTTTTAAATGACAGACTCAGGCATTAAAAGCTTTATGGTTTGCTAGAGTAGTTACCAAAATAGCAATTAATATTAGTTCTTTTACGTGTTATAACTTCGATATCCGATAAATCGGTATAAAATCATCACCGGCACCTCTAGGTGTGGTATGCGTCTACGGCTGCATGTATCGCGTGAGCGGATAAAGGCGCTGGTGAAATCAAAGGCGTATAATGAGACGTGTCAATTACGTCTCAGCCCAAGTTAAAGATCGGAGTGGCAACGTAATTGCCATGGACAGACGTGTCGCTTGACACCAACCGCCTAACTTGTTCATCCCGTCACTTGTGATCACAAATTCATATACTTTTGTGAAAACAGTACATAGTTTATAATTATTATTGATACAAACATCGGAAAAACACAAAGAAAAATACCTTCGATCTAACTAAACTGAGCTACTATTTAAGGTTCTTAAAAATGTAGCAGCGCCATCTGTGAGACACTTATAAAGGTTCTTCACTCAACCAGGTACCAGAGATTGACATGAGATATCGCTATGTTAACCACAATGTTTAATTCATTGAAAATCATAATTTATTTATGAGAAAATTCTTGTGAACTTACAGCTTGACAAAACGCCCAGCAAGATATTGGATAATAATATTAATTATAAAATAATAATAATAATAGTTATAAGAGTAATAAAAGTAACAAACAAAAAAATTATACTAACAATAATTTGTATTCTAAATAGCTCTACAATAATATAAATTAACAAAATTTACAGTAGCGGCTATGAGTTGCGACCAACTGTCCACGAACACATCAGCAACCCGGTCAAGAGCATGGAATTAATTCAATATGACAACCATTCTGGTGGTCGGTGCATTGAAACCCTTTAGAGTGCGCATTTTGTTTGGTATTGCAAAAAGTTGCGTACACGCAGTCCGAATCAGCCTACCGCGCTAATATAACAATCTGGCACACACAGACCCAGTCTTTCTAAAACGGAAGGATTATCCATATCGTGTCGTAAGATCAGGCAGTAATGAGTAAGTAACATAATCTTCCGCCTCAGTGATTTGGAATCCCTTGAATTCCAAATCAACCATTCCAGCAACAAATAGTGAGGGGAACAAGAGATCCACCCGGATGGAGTCATAATACCCTTTATATGTTTTACGACCATGATACCAGGGTATTCATATATTTTTTGTATAAACACTCCACTAGTTTCTCATCATTACTGATACAAAGAACGAACAAATAAAGAAAAATTTCTCCAATCTGACTGGACTCGAACCTAACCGTGTTGCCTAAACGTGGCTACCGCTCTTACCAACTAAGGTACAGACCGAGTCGTTGATCGAATTTCTCTTAGTGCTTGTTGCACATCTTTGTATTGAGTTTAAAGGGCTTTTTGCTGCAGCTGTTTACTCAGCCTTACAGTTATCAAATACTGACAGGCAAAAGAAACTGGTTCGAGTCCAGAGATCTATGGAATTTTTCTTTTTGTTGTGTCTATAATAAAGACTAAGAGCATTTGCGCACTACGTCCGATTCGTGATCCGAATCCGAGAAATAACGGTCCGAAATATCATGGGGATCACTTTATCTCTACGTGTACAGACAATATTCGTATTTTTTCGGATTCGCGTTTATTATAGCAGGCTGCATAGATTGTATTTAGACCTGACTAAATAAATGTGGGTTTGTATTTAGAATGACACATAATCTCAGTACAGAGTACTAAAAAAACCGACCTCAAAAGTACGTGGAATTACGTCTATTTGCTAAGTTTCATTGAAATATCCCCTAGTTCGCCACTATACAGGACTTGATACTGGATACTTGATTATAAAAATAGGTTCTCACTACGACACTACTCAAAGTATGTATATTGAGGGGAAAAACGCCTTGAATTGATGAAATAGCAAAATCAACTAAATAATTGCTAAAAGTAATTGCTCCTAAATTAAAGTTAGGCGCTATTTATAAAAATGAATCTTCATGCGTGAACAGCCACCCTTTGAGGTGAATGATTTCCTTCAAAATGAAATGGGACCACTATGGAAGTACCCCCTTTCCAACAAAAAAAGAATCATGACAATCGGTTCACAAATACCGGAGTTATCGCGTAACATACATACAAAAAAAAACATACAGTCGAATTGAGAACCTCCTTTTTTGAAGTCGGTTAAAAATAAAAGAGGATAGTGGTCAAAAGAATCGCGGTTATTCTAGATAAATTTTCTAGTTGTACGCACGCAGTAAATCTTTATTTATGAATATATTCCTCGTTTCTTATTAAAAAGTATCAGTCTTTACTATACGCTAGCAACACTACTGCATCCGATTCGTATTGGTGCCAAATACGAGAATTGACGGTCCGAAATGTCACAGGGATCATTTTATCTCTTTGTGTAGGTACATCAACAGCACATCAGACTACATATTTTTGTTTGAAAATCACCTCCAGTATAACGGAACAAGATACGTCAATGTGTAGCTTGATGTGCTGACAAGCATTGAGATTGAAATGTAATATGTTTTAAAAATAACCGGTACATTATTTACATCTCTAACTATTAACATTACCCCACAAATTGTAGCAGTCGTGCCATATTAGAGTGTCCTAATATGGTAATTTCGGCGATAGTGTGGTCGTGGAGCAAATGACGGTAGTCGTAAGTCGTTCATCACTGGCTATTAGAGATTATGAAATTGGGTTAATTGCAAATTAAATGGTATTAAAGCGGTTTAATGAACCACAAAGGTGGGACATGTTGTAGGTTCAAGGAATATGGTAACTGCTTTTTTTATCATTCTGATTTCACTTTTGAACTCCTGCAACTCGTCTCTTGAATTGAAAGGGTGCAATAATTTGTGAAACGTGCCTGACATATATAATTAGAGTAATTATTGGAAGTTCATATTTCAATTAAAACTGTATTAGATTTTTTTTGTAGTCACTTATTTTTGTCATCTTTTTTTTTAAAAGAGAATTTTGTGTTCTATCTTTTTCTATTTAAAACGGATATTTAACCGTTTGTCACTTAACCGAGGCAGCTTTCTGAAGATGGCATGGAAGCTATTCGCGAAATTGGCTGACAGTACAGCAGCGTGGCAACCCTACTCTACTACTACTAAAACCCAGTCGAAAATGACGATTACGCCTGTTAACGAAAAATTCGGACTATTTTCTTATTTACTTAATAAAACCAGAGCTACTTTACACACGCAAACATGCCTACTTAATATACTTTTCAACAGAAAACTTTTCCCAGATTTTTTTGTTCTAATTTGCAAATGCAAACAGTCTATGTATATTTAGGACGTAAACGGTTTCTCAGGCAAACATATTTGCATAGTGAGCGTAATAAAGGTTTCTTAATAACTTTCTTGAAAGGCTGCAATTTACGATTAGTGTTTGCCTTTGTCTCAGATGAAGTGTCTTAATAATTCAGTCTCAAGCTGTTATTTTATGGAGACAAGTAAGTAAAAGACTTTATATTTACCAAACACTTGGATATCTTCCCGGCTCCGTTTACGATTTTAGGAAGAAAATTTAAGTGCTATAGCTCGTTTCTCATGCCTAACACTTTTGTATAAAAAAGACTTAGTGATGAGTTGTATGTGTTCAAAAATCTTGTAATAATATCAGCTCTTCTTTTTCTTATCGTGCAGATGGTTCTTTTGTTTTAAGACTACATTGACTCCGGATCAGCCTAATGGCTGCTAAATAGTGATGTGAGCATTACTGCGTTCCGGTTTTGAAGGGAAAGCATGCTGGTGAACTTACAGGCGCATGGTCCTTGTCAACTTATGTCTCAAGATAACGGACAGCTAATCTTTGTGATTTAAAGCTCTGAGTGGCAATGCAATTGTTATGGACAGGCCTATCGCTTCCCATCACTTTGTATATTAAAAAACAATCAGTTGGTAAAGCGGTTGCCCTAGATTGGCATAAAGACGCAGGTATCGAGTATTGTCAAATCGAAGGAATTTTTCTTCGTATTCGTAACCTTTGTATTAATTATATTTCGTATCTCTCCCGAAGACAACTGCCATTACATGCAGCAGCACGCCATGACGTGCTGTCCTAATCACACTTTTGGATTAAAAAAATGACATATTTAAAACTATTTTAAAAATTTAATTTGTGTATTTGACTCATTTCCTTTTTGTAATATGTATTACGTTATTTTTAACCGATTTCAAAAAAAGGAGGAGGTCCACAATACGACTGCATGTTTGTTACGCGATAGCTCCGGCCGGCAATTGTGAACCGATTTTGATGATTCATTTTTGTTGGAAAGAGTACTTCAGGAGTGGTCGCATTTAAATTTGAAGAAAATATTCCACCTCTAAGGGTGGCAAACTAGGGGATGAATGACTTTTAGGTCGATTTTTTAGTACTCAGTACTGAGATTATGTGTAGTCCGAGTCACAATTGTTTGTCAATCAAAGGGATCAGACCGGGGTGATTCCGTTGTAATTACTTAAACAAGCGAAAACACCAATTAAATAATGTAAGAAAAAGAAGACGAATTTTACCATCGTCATCCACCGAAAATGATGCAAGAGTATTACCTCCGAATAATAATTATATCTACAGAAATTAAACAAACCGACTAAATCCATTAAGCACTACAATCTCTTAACTTCTAAGTCTCACCATAAGTCAATACCTGTAGTATTATAATCTGAAGAATAGTACTAAGTCAACAAGGACTACTTAATGACAAACAAACTTAAATACGGTCAATATCATTAACTACAGCGAAGACATTCTAACGGTTAACAAGACAAACAGTGGCGACCCCAATTTGACTTGCAAATTTCTAGACCCAATATTTCACCATTCTAATTATTTGTGTTACTAAGTATACGTTTCTGTCAGACATTTGCCCGTGGACTTTAGTTTTGTAACTATATTAATGACAGGAAACTAGAGTAAGTTGTTTAATTTTGAGATAGGTACGAAGCTACGTATCTCACAATTTTTATTATTTACATTTGAGCTTACGTGTGTTTACCTGATACTAAATAAACGTGAACGCGGTACACAACGTAGATTGTAGAGGCATATCTCTCTGACGCATCTCTGACCTTCATAATTGCAATTTTTATGGAAAAAAAAACTTTGTTTAGCAGCCTTATTTTTTAGTAACTGGAGTTCTAGTAACTTCAATTAAAAGAGTTTGTCCAGGAAAATACCTGCCATCTTACCATTTTCTGCCACCAACCAACGATTTAGCGAAACTAGTAGATTTAATGGAAGCGAATTTTTGTAACGATATTATACATAACGTAATAATTAACTTTATAGTCAGTTATGTAACGTACGAACTAGATACGATAAGATAAAGCTATTTTATGCTATGTACAATTTCGTTACAAACATTCACTTCCATTCCGTTCCACCGCAATATAAATTGAACCTTAAGCATTACTGCATTCCGGCTTGAAGGGTAAGGATGCTGGTGAAATTACAAGCAGATGAGACTTGACAACTTACGTCACAGGGTGACGGGTGCAATGGCAGTGCCCTCGGGCCTGTGCGTTCGTCCCGTCGCTTGCTTATCATACATAAAAAAATATTAATCGAGTCCATTAAAAACTGTGTCTTTTTTCGTTGGTTAAAACAAACCAATTCGTAGAACAGACAAATTGGAAATTATTTCTTATTGCAGTCGCTTAACTTAATAAGAAGAACACACAAAATGATTTGTAGGTTGAGGCGTTACTTGTGCGAAAGCGGAAATTGTGCGAATAAAAATGGATGGAATGTTATTACTTTCCTAGTGTAAAGTAATATTGATTGTAATGAATATTATGATATTTTAATTGTTTTACTACCACGATATTCATAAATTTTTTTGTACACAACGTATTTTATACGCGCCTACGACACGCGTTTCACGAACGCCCGTTTACGGCACGTCATCTGCGAGTATACGCGTCGCAGACGCGCAGCAAGAACCTTATTATACTCCACTGGAGTTTACACTTAGAATTTCATGTAGATGCCTCAATTCATAAAACTAACTAAAATTAAAACTATATTTATACGCGATATATACGCGCGACTACAGCGCGTATACGAGCAGATGATGTGCGTTTTCGTTGTCAACGCCGTGTGCATAGACTCTTATTCCACTAGTTTGTTATAGTTTATTAATACAAATATCGAACAATAGAATTCCCTTCCTGCGGACTTGTTCCCCGAACGTTATAACTTGGACATTTCAAGGCGAGAGTGAATAGGCATTATGTAGGTGTGCATGCTCCATCGTCCACCTCATCATCACTTTCCATCAGGTGAGATGGAGGTCAAATGGGCACTTATTTTTTATGAAAAAAAAGATAACACAAAGAAAAATTCCGTCGATCTGACAGTACAGTTTAATATTTTTTTAATTAACTGAATTCATAGAGTCAATTAATAATAATAATATAGTGATAGTACCAATAGTTATTTCAACTACAGGCGTCATTCCCCACAACTACACAAGTCATTGCATTCGCTGAATCTACCACCAAACACATACCACTTGTTACAGGCTGCCATTCTTAATAGTTGTCGCATTGTCAGAGGTTGTTGCAGATGAAAGAGGACGAAGTAGACTTTTGTTACCCACCACCATCACCCTCTCAAACTGCACTTATTTAGGCAAGTACAATATATACTCTAAACAATGTTACTTTAACTTACCTAGTACAACGCGCGAATGGAGATCATATTAGCTCTCACCGATAGAGCCCTCCGTTCCCGATCGATGTCCATAATATTATCCTTCAGGTCAGCCGCAACTATATGTCCTAGATATTTGAAACTCCTCACTCTCTCTAAAGGATCTACCATTCAGATAAATTTGAGATATCTATATAATAGATAAATAAAAATTAATAATAATAATAACGCACACATTCAACATAGCATGAATGGATGGATGAATAAATGAATGAATAAATGAATAAATAAAATAATTAAATTTTGACATTTTGATTTTTAGGATTTTAATTTTAATTTCCAAAGTATCCATATAATTAAATGCTACTAACGTACTAGTAGTACGGGGCAACTATTATTGACAAACTACGGACCTGTTATATGTACGCCCTTGTCCCACAAGAGAGGAAGACAAAGGCAACGACCACGGAACGCCACCCAACTTTCTAGCCTTACGTACATCAACTGCCATTTTCATACAACTTCTCTTATTCTTGTCACTTCAGATCCCAGCCTTTTTGAGTGTTTTTTGAATGTAAGTCCTTCTGAGACGTCCTCTTAAAATCCTTCCATCCATATTTGCATCATAAATCTGTTTGGTAATGCTTACATCCATCCGCTCTACATGCCCAAACCACCTTAACATTCCTTTCTCTAATCCAGTCACCACATCATTCAAGCCACATCTTTCACGTATTATTGTATTCTTCACTTTATCACTAAACTTGTTATATTGTCTGCAATAATAAAAAGCATTTTTTAATTTATTGTTATTACTGTCAATTTATTATTATACAACATATTACGATGAAACAACCTTAACAATATATTTAATAGGAATTCTTACGAACTATCAAATCGAGGTAGATATCTGAATTTGATCTTTCAAATTGAAATGTTTAGGACAATGGACATAGCGCGCGTTAATATTGTCTGAATTAAAAAATAGAGATGTCCCACATAAGTAGCTGTTACTAGTAATATTCGGTGAAAGATAATAATCATCCTAGCTGGTTTCGGCTTCAACGACCTGCTATTGTGTAGAATGAGAACTAAGCTTAAAACAACTAATGTAATCGACATTTCGCGCGAAATTAAGTTATTAACATATCTGGGAATCGGAACGAGATCTACAAACACATATAAGCGGTTTTTTTATATCTTATTAATTTTCGGTTTTATTGTTAAGCAAAATCAGGGTAATTGACAGTTTTTCATAGAAAAAAACTTTAAGTGCCAATATGTCCCCTATAAATCTCAAATGTAGCGATGCAATCGCGCGTTTATATCGATACAGTCGCGCGATAGCGTTGCGCTTGCATCGCTGCTTAACATCGCGCGCGTGTGTAAAAGTAGGCGATTAGCGACTGCAACGCGTTTGTGTCGCTGCTAACAGTCGCCGTAGTTATGACAAGGAGGACAGTAGGATTGTTTGCCGTTTCATGTACCCTTACATAGCTACAGCGTTTTAGCCTCGAGGAATCAATGTTGCAACTTTTGCAGTTTTAGTTATAAAACATTCTTGTATCAAAATTTTACAGTTGAAGGGTAAGGATACTGGTGAAATTACAGGCAGATATGACTTTTCAATCTATATCGCAGCAGTAGCAGTGCCCCTCACATCTTTGCGATTTAAGGCTATGAGTGACACTGCAACTGTTATGGACAGGCGTGTCGCTTACCATCAGGCGCACAACTTGTTCGTCCCGTCACAAATATCATTAAAAAAATTATAAGTAAATGCGGCTTAAGGTGGCAATCTCGCGATCGCGCTCCATGTAAGCGAAATTTGATCCTGATATGAACTAATTAAACTTAATGACATTCCGTACACACGATCCAGAAACTAATATCTAAAGTTGTAGTTTGCTTGTTTCTCGTTAAATAGTTTCAAAATTGCACGGGTCCAAAATTTCATAATTTTCGACCAAATGGACCCAACTTTATGTTAATTTCACAAGATAATTGAATATTTTCTATAGATTATGGAAAATAACGACCCTACAAAAAAAGGATGATTTAATTCCATATAATTAAAATTATGTGTACACTTCTACCTCTTAATTTAAAAGAGCACGATTTTCCTATATCTATGGGCTGCACGTAGGCTGCACCCACCACCGCAGTTGCATATGAATAATAAAACAGTGAAAGCTAACCACCAATCGTTTCACTTGTTGGCACGACTCCATGCATATATCTAACACGGATCATATCATCATATCACGCACAGCCGGTGACCATGAACAGCCACGCACCCACTGAGACTCTTCCAACAGTGCGTGTCCGTCAGTGTGAGTGCGTAATTTCGTCAATACAAAATGCCAAGTAGAAGAGAGCAGATCGATGCAGCCACAGCTTTTGTAGTAATAACGTGGAAAAAAAACCAAGTTCATGTTTGTCGGGTGGATGTCTCGCGCCGCACCTTTGAATTTACCGACTCATAGCGTTACGACGCACCGCTGCGGACGTATCCGCGATACCACGGACGAACCGTTTCCAACGGTGTGCCGGTGTGAGGTCGTGGTGGTTATCCACAATATTACAGATCGTATGAAGTCACCTTACCTAATATTAATACCCAACACGGCCTCACGATCTGGCAGAACAACAACGTATACAGTCACAACTATCAGTTACCTGCATATATCAACAACATTACTGAATAAAGGTTTTTTAAGATTCCAAGTATCGGGACTAACACGTTTTACACCTGATGGTAAGCGACACGTCTGTCCATAGCAGCTGCAGTACCACTCAAAGCTTTAGATCGCAAAGATATGACAAGTCCCATATGCCTGTAATTTCACCAGCACTCTTAGGTACCTTTCAAAACCGGATCACGGTGATGCTCGTATTACTGTTTGGCGGCAGAAACAGGTAAGATGGCAGAACTTCCCTGGACGAACTCTATCGAAAGCATTCTCATTGTTAGCCTTTAGTAAAAATTTATATCAGGGTAGTACTAGTCATAATGCTATACAACACTAGAAGAGCATCCAGGCTTCTAACGCTTTGTTATCTAGATAGCACAGCGGTCTAAACTAGGACACACGGGGATCAATTCGTCTAGCGTATTTAACACGTCATCGTGATGACAGAAATTAATTCAATTTGTAAATGTTGTGCTGTTAAATACCATAAACTACTCGAAGTAATAGTTTCACACTTTGATTAACGTTTTAAAACTTCTAATAATAAAAACAAAGGTGTTTTGTTATATTCTTCACACAGAAGAATAAATACAGTAGTAGTGGTTAGTTAGCGTTGACGCGTGCAACTATAGGTCTCGAAAGACCTATCTGAGCTCAGTCCGCCATTTTAGCTTTGTATGGTATGGTTGTGTCATTCCTTCGTGCCAATTCTTAAAAATCCTAGAAAAAGACCTTATTGTGCTGTTTTGGAGTGCAAAAATGATAGCTGCACCAAAAATATAACCCGTGGTGGTTTCCATGTTTCATCGAAAAGTATTATTTTAATAAATTTTCAATTATCTAATTATCGAAATATTTTTTTTGATACAAGAAACGAAAGTAAAGCTTATAGCCCTGCAATATGGTCGCTTCTTTTTTGGAGAACTAAATTAATAACTCCAATTCGTCGTCGTTCAGCAATTAACCGCTAGATGGCAGGACGTTGATTGAAATTTCAATATAATGTCAAAACGTCGTAACTTTTAATAATAGGTATTCATGGTATTGAACTTTCTACGACAACAGGGTAAAGTTTCTTTTTAAATGTGAAACTAGGTCATAGCTATCACGATTTTTACCCAATATCAAGATTTTGCTGCTCAATTGTATTGAAGTCAGAAGCTGGTGCAGGTTTCAGTTCGTTCATGTTGAATTGAATATCTCGAAAGTAACCGAAATGCAAATGCGTCATGTTAAAGGCTGTTATAGGCTGGGGGCATCGCGGCACGTCTTTTGTCCACTGGGCAATTTTGAAATTTTGGAATAAATGTGAATTTAAAAGTACAAGGCTTCAGTTCAAAAAGGTATATTTAGCAGGTCCCCTGTAATACTTAAAGAGAAATATGTTAATATGAAATTATGTGCAAAGTTAGATTCTTTTCATTTGCCTGTTTTCAAGATTTTATATTATCGAGCGAAGCACATCCTATCGCGTAACACATTAGAACATTCTTTACGTAATAATTCCTATTGTTACTAACTTTTCTACTTGTTTTTAGTTAAAATTTAAGTTATATTTTATAATTTCAGTGTTAACTACATTAGCACTTTCGTGCCATCTCATCTTATAAAAGCGGTTCTAACTGAAAACATATACTGAGTGCATTGGTAAGTCAATGACTGAGTGACATATCGACTGTGAACTGGCAATCGGTACTATCTCAATTTTACAAACTTTACAGGTGAAGAGAAAAAAAGTTTGCGTCACTTATATAGCATCTGATTTATTAAATAAAAATACGTAGTTTTTAAATATTTTTATTACACATGCACTACGCATTATTATTTAATGAACCAGAAGCTATACAAATGACACAAAGAATTTTTGTCTGCATGGTGTAAAGTTGTCAAAATTGAGATAGTACCGGTTTCCAGTTCACAGTCGATATGCTGAGTTGGATCCGTTTCAGCTTATAGGTATATGTAATCGCTTATTTGTTTTGTCTGTTCTGTTTTATTTTGTTTGAATCTTCTTAAACTAAATAAACGTTTCTTTATTTCTTTCTTTAGACGATATCCTTAGGTGTATCATATATTTTTTGTAACACCGTTATTTAATAGAAAATACGAAAACCATTTGATGTAGCAAAACAGTTTCTCCCGCTTCTCCTCCGGTGACTCGACTTAAACAAAATCAGTACTCAAAAAACTTTAGGTACCAGTATCTCGTAAGTAATCGAAATACTAATAGCGTTAGTTACGACCGGGCCATGGACCGGACAGAATAATTCTTTCGCACTAATTTTAGTTGTTAGTAGTTCACACTTACAAATACACAGAATTTCGCCCAAACGCAATGCACTCTCATCTAAATTATCAAGCGAATGAGGTCATGCTCCTTGTTCACCTATAGAATTAAAATCATAAAGAGCTAAACGCTTAATACAGCTCCCAGCAAGGAATGTTAGGCGTCTTAACAATTCCAGTTATTGCTGCAGACGACCCGAGTGAATGACACTGCTGGATTGCTAACTATGCGCTTTGCACTTTCTATTGCGTCCGAATTACATTGCAATTTATTTGTGTTCAGTTTTCTTAGAAGTCAGTAACCGGGTGATATTTTCCAGTAATGTAGTTCATAATTCAAAAAAAGAAAAGCAATATTAATAAATATCGATATTCGACAACATCAAATACGTTGCTCTGATCCCAAAGTATATAGCTAGAGCAGTTGTCTTATGGGAATCGGAAACAACGACGGTACCACAAACACCCAGACCCGAGGCAATATAGAAAAGTTAATTTTCCACACTGACCCGGCCGCTGTACGAACCCAGGACCTCAAAGATGATGACACCATGAAAACCGGTGTGCAAGCCACTCGACCACGGAGTCCGTCTTAAAGTCTAAAACTTAATAGCAGTGGAGCTTCTTGTGAAAGAGTTTATTCAGGGCAGTATTGTGAGCATTACTGTTTTCCGGTTTTGAAGGGTACGGTTGTTGGTGAAATTACAGTCACAGGTATTATCAGGGTGACGGGTGCAGTGACAGTGCCCCCCAGAACTTTGCTATTTAAAGCTCTGAATGGCACTGCGACTGCTTTGGACTTGGTGTTGTGACTTAGCTGAATGGGATCCTTTTGTACACGCCACAGCCGCACACATGTCAGTATAGTATTATGTAAGTTGTTGTTAAATGTTTTTATCAATAAATTTTATTACAACTTACGATGTTTTGACGATATAAATGATGACAAATTTCAATAAAAAAATAATTTATTAATATCAATTATTTAAAAATAATGTACCGTATAATGTATGTCAATAATTAAGAATAATGTATTGTTATAATATTTAAGGCTATCAGTGCAAAAGTGGTGTAACCCTGATTGATTTTTTCTACAATGTTACTTTAGATGATTCTAAAGTACATAATAATTTTATATTTGGATGCTATTTTCTGGTACAAACATTTAATACCATTTAAAGTACTATTGTAAAAAAAATGGATTACACCACTTTTGCGCAGGTAGCCTCTTTATAATTAATTGTGTTTTTGTAGTAAGCTGTTATAATAATTTAACATAACAATATTGTTAGGTTTTCTCTTTCTTCCTCAACAAGACCGGGACCCTCTTCCGATTTATTGAAACTTATGATTTTAAGTCGACTGTATAAAACTTATGATTATGACTCACAATTTTGAATCTTATTTTAACACTTTCGTAATCTGACTTACAAGTCGTAATAAAGAATGAACACATAATGAATTATTCTTATTGGAATCTTACATATATGTATACGCCGATACGGTATCTCCCACACCGTACCGGCCCTATTAATGCGCCGTGGACGACGCCAATCAGAACGCTCGAATTATTCACGTAATTCTGTTCCCGTTTGCACTATCCGGTATATTGTAATGCAATAATTTAATAGTGTAATTTGCTCTGACGTGTGTGCTATTGCAGGACGTCCCACGTGTACCACCAATTAATATTCAATAAACAATGCCTAAAACCAGGAGTTTTGTAGCTTCGGCAAGCTTCTGCGAAAGATAATTTTTTTACAAGTAAAATCTTAAGCCATCCTCCTTTGAAGTATATAAAGAAAGAAAGAAAGAAGTTTATTCACTGAATTTGAAACACTACACACACTTATATCTAAAATTACAACTAAAAAGTGACAAAAAACAACAAGTG
The DNA here is from genome assembly GCF_003589595.1 of Hyposmocoma kahamanoa. NCBI lineage: Eukaryota > Metazoa > Arthropoda > Insecta > Lepidoptera > Cosmopterigidae > Hyposmocoma > Hyposmocoma kahamanoa. Next base: position 4,969,026 of record NW_020654810.1, on the reverse strand, counting down.
ACTTATTAATTTAAGTTAGTAAGTGTGCATGTAAATCCTCAAGCTTTTGTTTATTGACTCACTGACTCTCTTACTTTGATATCTTTTTATCTCGTTGACTTGATGTCAAAATTATTGCATTCTCGTAATTACAAAGGATAATTTCTCTTTGTGTAGGAACTCCGCTACATACTTAGCCAGTATTATTTTTACCCATTCAAACCCCAACAATAATATTTTATTTCTCTCCTTTTGAAGTAAAGGTCTCCCCAATAAAGCAATACTTAGAAAAAAAGGAGACAAACGCAGGTAATTTCATTCAATTACAATAAAGTACGCGTGCGTTGGCGCGATCCACAGTAACAAGGCAGGGTGTCGAGTTTTGAATAAGAAATGATGAGATGAGTCGCTCGTTTTACGTGAATGAGTGCGCACGTGACTCAATTCAGTAATTTGCTTGAGCTCGACTCTAGTCGCTTTGGGGAATGACGTTTTTTGGTAAGCATTGTACATTGCTGCTTTATTTTATGATTTAATTTAGACTATGTAACTATTGACATAGTTAGATAGATAAATAAACACTTTACTCACTAATATGACACGGTGCAGATTGAATAAAGAAATCAAAACATAAAATATTTTTCATAGCAGTGAAAGGGCGCTCACTCATGCCAAAATTGGCTAAGACACTGATTTGAGTCAGAACTAGCAAGAGGGTCATTGGTAGAAGATATTTGTAAATAAAAAAAGTAAGTTGTGGTACGAAAGATGATTTAGTGACGGTGGTGGTAGAGATGGTGTGCTTCGATGGTTTGGTCATGTAGATGAATGCTGCTAGATTGACGGCACAAAGAAGGAAGACGGCGAAATCTGCCCCAATAACGACGAAGAGCTGTTCATGAATATTGGTAGTATAATTTAGCGTTTTAGTTTATGCCTAGTTATCGACATATTTTTGTATATTTTGTAAGTCGGGAATAAAGAAATTGTAAAACATTGTATTTTAGAATAGATGCAAGAACATAACGCAATTGATTCAGTTCGACCATAGATTAGGTAACGTTCTTGTACATACGTTTCATTTTAAGCATGATTGAATGTTTACCTACGTGAAGTATTGGTTATTTTATTGTACACACATAAAACATTAAAGCTATAAAATACCTAATGAAATAGTAAATTAAACAATAATGACTAGCAAAAAATAAAACAGAATGGACAAAAATATGAAGACAATATTTGAATAAGAGATAATGAAAGTTGCAAAGGAACGTTTTGACAAGAGACCTCTTGCCAATGTAAGGGTCGTATTCCAGAACTCTCCTCGATGCTCAAGTCAGGTCTTGAGTATGATTTCAAGCACTAAAAATACGACTCTAATGGCAACGACTTGAGTATGATTTCTTGCGTTTTAAATCATACTTAAGTCCTGACTTGAGCATTGAGTAGAGTTCTGGAATACGACCTTCAATGTCACATTAATATTGAGAACAGTATGACCATTTGTGGCAGATTTCTGCCATTTGGGCAGATTTAATTTTTATTAACTTTCATTGCTGCAGAACATGTTAAGTTATATTAAATGTGGCAGAGTTTTGCAGATTTGAGAATATTGGACAAGTTGTTTATCATATTTGGGAGCAAACTGAAAACTTGTTGTTTTCTGCTACTACGAACAAACATCTGAAGCTAAATACAGGACAATGTTATAAACATAACCTATACCAACTTTATAACCCCAGCTTCTACAACCTGTACTCAATTAGCTTTTTTGATGCTGATAATGAATAACAAGTATTGATAGGTCTCCTTAATGCACGTCGTCAAAAACACTGGGTCACAAAATATACGACTTATAATAAATTTCTTTTTTTCCCATTTTTTAAAAAAAAAACATGAAAAATACACAGCGCGCTGGTTTTTTTCTAAATTTGATTTTTTTTTTCAGAAAAAGTAAAATGGAATAATTGAAATAAAATAAGACACTAACTTTCGTTTTAAGAATACCTAGATATATAACAAGTTTATTTAAAACCAATTACCATGATAATTATAATAAAAATTTAATCTTCATTTGTGGTGTTACTAGTGTTACTACTGTTACAGGTTTCCTTCACTCAAATCCTACCGAATAATTTAAGCGGCTTGCTAACAATTCTATGTAAATATTGCTATATAAGGGATATGTGCGATGTGGAAAAATGTTGATAATAAATAAGTAGTGTTTCTATCAGTAATCATCAAAGTAGCAATGCAAGAGCAATCGACAAATTTAAAAAAAAAAGGTAAAATGTTAGAATCCCCACATGGTGTCAATCCCACAAAATCGAGTTAAAATTCCCCGCAATTTGGGGAATGCCCATTTATTTTGAATAATTTATCTATGAAGAATAATATTAACAACAAAAGAGGAAATGTAGTAAAAAAATACAATTGTCTTATTGTCATATTATTATTTTCATACTTTTAGAAAAAACGTACTGAAGAAAAAAACAGTTTATTTTCATGTTTTTTTTCATTGTTTTTTCATCATTGTCATTTCAGAAAAAAACTGTTTTTTAACAACACTAGGCCGCCATTAAGGAAATAGAGTAGAATTTTTTTTTTTTTTTATTGTGACTCGGCAAAATGACTGCACCGCGCCTGATGGAAAGTGCGAATACAGTCCAGAGATGAGAGTAACGGATGGAAAACACAAATATCTTCACTCCGTCACTATCATTTTGCCGGTCTGGCCAAATGCTTCTTCACACTACGTTTGAAGGACCCGATGTTATAGAGGGGAGGGAATACATGCGCCGGGAGTTGGTTCCACAATTTGATGGTTCGGCATAAAAACGAATTGCCAAACTTTTTAGTGCGGGACGGTATTGAACTGACCGTCCATCTGTGGCAACGCAGTCCGGCACGGGTGGTCCGCTGATGGAAAGGAGAGGAAGGGATAAGGTTGAATAACTCTTCAGAGCACTCACCGTGGTACAGGCGATAGAATACGCTAAGAGATGCTATATCTCTGCGAAGCTGTAACGACTCCGCATGCTCAGTTACATGAGGATCGTTGACAACACGGAAGGCGTAGCGCTGCAGTCCATCTAGGGCATCGAGCAAGTACTTGGCAGAGCCGTCCCAAAGGTGCGAACAGTACTCCATGCTGCTTCGGACCTGAGCTTTATACAACAGGTATCGCAGCTCTGGAGTAAAAAATCGGTGCACCTTGTTCAGGATGCCAAGCTTGCGCGACGCGGTACAGATGACGCTCTCGATATAATCTTTGTTGCTCATGTCCTTCCGGATGCTCATCCCCAGCAGGCTGAGCTTGTCCTGCAGCGTCAGCGTTGTACCCTGAAGATGGGGAAGTGGAAGGAATGGGGATTTTTTGGAGCTGAACGCGCATACCTGGGTTTTCTTGGCGTTGAACTCAACCAAGTTTCGGGAGCCCCACGACGATATATGTGCCAAAACATGGTTGAGCTCAGCGACAAGTTTTTCCCGGTTTCTCTCAGGGTCCTCCCGGGTGCTTGACGATTGCTTATAATAGCAACCGTGCACTGTGCTATCATCTGCATAGCAATGAATGTTGCCAAAAGGCAACAAGTCATTGATATGCAGAAGGAACAGCGTGGGCGACAGCACGGAGCCCTGTGGCACCCCAGCATTAACTGTCACGAGCCGCGAAGTGCCTCCGTCAACAAGGACACGCAATCTTCGCTCGCGCAGAAAGCCGGAGATCCACTCACAAAGGCGGCCGGGAAGACCATATGCCGGAAGCTTGGAGAGGAGACCACGGTGCCAGACCCGATCAAAGGCCTTAGCAATATCCAGACTTATCGCTAAGGTTTCGCCCTGTTTGTCGATAGCTTCACCCCAGAGATGCATTAGATATGCTAGAACGTCACCCGTTGATCGGTTCGGCCGAAACCCGTACTGTCGATCATTAAGAATGGAGTGACGTTCCAGGTGCCGGATTATCTGGATATTTAGAATCCGCTCCATCACTTTGCAGAGCACTGAAGTGACAGCTATTGGGCGATAGTTTGTCGGATCAGACCGATCTCCTTTCTTGGGGATAGGTTGCACGTTGGCCTCCCTCCAAGCTAGGGGCACGTTACCAGATTGGTATGAGAGGCGGTATAAGCGCGTCAGTACGGGAGACAACTCCGCCGCACACCTTTTAAGGACGATAGGAGGTATCCCATCCGGACCATAGGCTTTCCGCACGTCAAGAGTCTGCAATTCCTTGCGGACATCACATTGTCTGATAACTATATCAAGCATTGTGACTCCGCAGTGGGGAATTGACGGCGGTTGCGCATCTTGGTCGTGAATGCGCGAGTTAGCCCCAAAAAGGTCGGCCAATATATTGGCTTTCTCTTCGGGGCCATAGGCCAAAAATCCATTGGGATACCTCAAAGGCGGCAGCGACGAACGACAAAAATTGGACTGCACAGCTTTGGCCAGGCTCCAGTAGGCACAGCTACCGGTGAGATGGGCTACCAGCTTCTGGCCAATCCGTGAAACGCGTTGGGCATCCGCCCTCCTGCAAGACTTGGTTGCTTTGTTATAGGCTGCTTTAAGGGACGCAAGGTTGGGATCCTTTGTTACACGACCCCTGATCCAACCACGATATGCAGCCTGTTTCTCACTAACAGCGTCCATGCATTCGCGATTGAACCAAGGGCGTCCTCTGCGATTGGCGATGACACTGGAAGACGGTATGTAGTAATCCATAGCCGTTCCAATCTCATTGACAACAGCATCGGCAGCTGCTGAGGCATCCTTTCCCGCAAAGCAGTGCTGCAACCAAGGGATGGACGCAAAGTAGTCGCGCATACCATCCCAATCCGCCGACGAGTAGTGCCAAATGCGACGAGTGACCTCCTTCAGCTTAGTTGGAGGCATTTGGGAAACCTTACACCCAACCACACAGTGATCAGAACTTCCCAGGGGGGCGCTGACTGATACTGTATAGTAGGTAGGGTGACTCGCGAGCAGAAGGTCAAGCAAAGAGGGTGCATGACCCGATATGTCTGGAACCCGGGTGGGCTGGGTTACCAGTTGGGTCAAGTCATGCGTGAGAGCGAAAGCGTGGGCAGTTCTACCTGCATGGTCAGTCTTGAGGGAACTTAACCATGATTCATGGTGAGCATTAAAGTCCCCCAACACGACCATCTCCGCAGATGGGAACTGCGCCTGCGCGTCAAGAGTCGCCTGGCTCAGTTGGTCAAAGAGCCTAGTTGTATCCGCATCCCCGCTGTGGGATCTATATAAGCACGCGAAGACTCTAGCTGAACAACTAGATTCTGCGAGCACCCACATAGTGGAAAAGGAGGGGTCCTCCAGGCAGCGCAGACGGCGACAGCACACATCCGAACGAATATATACACATACCCCGGCTTTGGCCTGAAAGTTTTCCTCAAGCGAGTAGCCGGGGTAGTTCAAGTAACTCATATCATTAGGACGGCGGATCTGCGTCTCCGTCAGGAAAAGCAGGGCAGGCTGGGCTGTCTCGAGGTGGTGGTGGACAGCTTTGAGGTTGGAGTGGAGTCCGCGGATGTTAGCGAACTCAATAATAAACGCGGTGGTGGGATTAGGCACCGCTGGACGATCTGCATTCTTATGTTGCGCTGTCATGGTGGGTAAGAAGGACGGTAGTGTGAAGAGATGAAGCCTTCGGCACCGTACCGAAGAAGAAAAACGAGGGGAACTGCAATACATGCCATTGATCTTTTGAAGGATAGCCGGCTGACCCGCCGAACGGAAGGGCCCCCGTACCCCCCCGGGATATGCCGCCGGGACCCCATATTCCGGTCACTAACCGGCACGGCATGGGGATGTAAGGGGGCACACACCATCACAGCTCTTATTGTCAACCTCACCTGCACGCGGTACATCCTGCAGTAACCGACGAGGCTCTGGCGACCGGTAGTAGGCGGTATAGCCCTTCCCCACATTGGCGTTGTCAAATCTGCTGGCTACCGATGGGCAGCAGCGTCGGTAGTACAAAGGCAGCGCCCTGCGATCTCCAACCCGCATGCCCAGCGTGGAGATTATGGGCAATAACCCCCTCCATGGACGGCACAACCAATCGAAGGCCCCCAGTTCCCGGTCGCCCCGCTATTCCTGGTCACGGTAGCGGCCATGGTACCGGCGGGGTAGGGGGTGCTAAGAATCCCCGGGCTACCGCAGGCTACCAAAAACAACTGACCCTGGCTACGTTTAACGGACGAACTCTTAGGCTTGACGAACACCTTGCACAGTTGGAAGTGGAACTGGAGAACATTAGATGGCATGTTCTGGGGCTGTGTGAAGTCCGAAGAGAGGGAGAGGACACCATAACCCTAGACTCGGGCCATCTACTGTACTTCCGCGAGGGTGATCAAACATCCCAAGGTGGTATAGGATTCCTCGTCAACAGAGTCCTCTCTAACAACGTTGAAGAGATCTCCAGTGTGTCGAACAGGGTAGCGTACCTGATCCTTCGGCTATCAAAAAGGTATAGCCTGAAGATCATTCAGGCCTACGCACCGACCTCGACACATTCGGATGACGATGTAGAAGATATGTACGAGGACATATCGAAAGCCTTACACAACACCACCAAGGCTCACTTCAACGTTGTTATGGGGGACTTTAACGCTAAAGTGGGATTCCCAAATCTTGACGAGTCTCGAGTCGGCCCGCATGGTTATGGAGTAAGGAATCACAGGGGGCAAACGCTAGTCAACTTCCTCGAGCACGAGGGGCTCTTCTTGATGAATTCGTTCTTCAAGAAGAAGCCTCAAAGGAAGTGGACTTGGCGAAGCCCCGACGCTGTGACTAAAAATGAGATCGATTTCATCCTGACGGACAAGAGACACATATTCAGAGATGTCTCAGTGATCAACAGGTTTAGCACCGGATCTGATCACCGACTTGTACGAGGCTCTCTGAATATCGATGTCAAACTTGAAAGAAGCCGCTTGATGAAGTCCACGCTCCGTCCTAATCCACTCCAGATCATGGCGGGCTCCGAGAAGTTCCATGAACTTCTCGAAGCGAGATTCGTCGAGCTGAAACCCACCGAGGACGTTGACGAGGCCCTACAAAGCGTGGTTGGGACGCTGAGAAGCGAGGGCATCAAATTCTGTCAATTGCAGCGTACGGGAAAGAAGTCTAAACTCTCGGATGAGACTCTGCGACTTATGACGAAAAGACGCGATGACATCCAGGCCACTTCGTCAGAGAGGTCATACCTAAACAAGCAGATTGCGAAGATGGTACGGCGTGACCTTCGGAGTTCCAATACACGCCTCATTGAGGAGGCGATAGAGCGAAACCGAGGGTCCAAAGTATTCACTCAGCAGCTTGGAAGGAGCCACCTGACGAAGCTTACAACGCACGATGGCCTAACCGTTACGTCAAAGCCGCAGATACTCGCCGAGATAGAGGACTTCTATGGCCGTTTGTACGCTGTAAATGCTCCTCGGGTCCAGCGTGACAATCACGATTTGAGAGCCACCTTGACGCGCCACTATACCGACGACCTGCCAGAAATCAGTCAAGACGAGATCGTGTTGGCTCTAAAACAGCTTAAAAATGGAAAAGCCCCCGGTGAAGACGGAGTTACTTCGGAGCTTTTGAAGTCTGGAGGAGTTCCTATTATCCAGGAACTTCGGAAGCTCTTTAACTTGGTCATTCACTGCGGGAGAACTCCACGGGCGTGGAACAGGAGTATTGTAGTTCTCTTCTTTAAAAAGGGAGATAAAACTCTACTGAAAAACTACCGACCCATCTCACTCCTGAGTCACGTCTACAAGCTGTTTTCTAGAGTCATCACGAATCGCCTCGCAAGAAGACTCGACGAGTTTCAGCCACCGGAACAGGCCGGGTTTCGGGGAGGATATGGCACCATAGACCACATACACACAGTGAGGCAGATTATACAGAAGTCCGAAGAGTATAATCGGCCCCTGTGTTTAGCTTTCGTGGACTATGAGAAGGCCTTTGACTCTGTCGAAACCTGGGCTGTCCTGGAATCCTTACAGCGGTGCCAAGTGGACTATCGTTATATACAAGTGTTGAGATGTCTTTACGATGCTGCTACCATGAGTGTCCAAGTACAGGACCAGCAGTCTGAACCTATCCAATTACGCAGAGGGGTGAGACAGGGGGATGTCATATCCCCGAAACTGTTCACCGCTGCATTGGAGGATATGTTTAAGACGCTGGACTGGAAAAGGATGGGCATTAACATAAACGGCGAGTACATCTCACACTTGCGATTTGCAGATGACATAGTCCTAATGGCAGAATCGCTGGAGGAACTGGATCAGATGCTGAACAGCCTAGCATCCGCCTCGCGGCGGATTGGTCTCGGCATGAACTTTGATAAAACCAAAGTCATGATCAATGACCACATTGATCCGAGACCCATCTGCGTCGATGGCCACCTTCTTGAAGTTGTTTCCGAATACACTTACCTCGGGCAGATTCTGCAGTTAGGTAGAAATAACTTCGAGAAGGAGGCCAGGAGGAGGATTCAGCTTGGCTGGGCAGCGTTTGGGAAGCTACGTCGAGTCTTTTCGTCGCCCATCCCGCAGAGCTTGAAAACAAAGGTTTTCAACCAGTGCGTCCTACCAGTTCTAACGTACGGAGCTGAGTCGTGGACACTCACGATACGGCTAGTCCACCAGTTTAAAGTCGCTCAGCGAGCTATGGAACGAGCTATGCTCGGAGTTTCTCTGAAAGATAAACTCCGTAATGAGGTTATCAGACAGAGAACCAAAGTGATCGACATAGCTCTTCGGATAAGCAAGCTGAAGTGGCAGTGGGCTGGACATATCTGCCGAAGAACCGACAACCGCTGGGGTAAACGAGTTCTTGAGTGGAGACCACGACTTGGCAAACGTAGTGTGGGACGCCCTCCAGCCAGATGGAGTGACGATCTGCGGAAGATTGCTGGCAGGAAATGGATGCGTCAAGCCGAGAACAGGGCGAAATGGCGTGCATTAGGGGAGGCCTATGTCCAGCAGTGGACTGCAATAGGTTGATGATGATGATGAACCGGCACGACGACCTACCCCAAGATTATGCGCGGCATGGTGGGGCAGCCTCTAGGGGTAGTTAGACCCTATTGGGCCCCTGTACTGTACCGCGGGCGGCCAGCGGACAACCGTTTCTACGGGTCTCCCTGGGCGGCAGGTCAACTAGATATCCCTCAACAAGTGACATGGCGAATATCCGCCTCAGTCCTCCCAGATACCGCGCCGAAAACTCCACGTGCACTGGATGTACACCAACTGATCCCTGAACGCGATTCGCAAAAGCGTTTCACTGTGGAGGGTTTTCCGCCGTGTGTACTGTGGTCGCTATCCAGTCGGCACAAAGCCTACCACAACGCTAAGCAGATGGACACTTGTGACGCCCTCGGTCGCCTCTTACGACCTCCACGGGCATGTATGGGGAGGCGACAATGTATTCTTAAGCCGTCGCCCCACGGCAAAAATATATATATATATAATATATAGAATAGAACCTTAGACTATGGAAACCAATTTTTCCATCCTAGAACCATCAAAATTGCATTTTTTTTTAAATCGTGTGAAAACAGTACTTGATATATATGAATATGTTTTGTCATATTACGTAGGGTTTCAATAAAATTTATATTTTATTTGTAAACTCAAAAAAGTTAATAATTGTTTCTTTATTGTATGCTTTAGCTGTAAAATTAGGCCTCTAATTTGGTGACGACTTATAAAGAGAAATTGGAGATCGCACCTCTCTGCCACAGGTAAATAGTACTTTTAGGAAGTCTTAACCTTAATGTTACTAAGTGATAAGAAGAAAGAAATAAACTTTTTTCATTTTGTAAAAATTCATATTATTGAAACAAAATATTATTCATAACGAAATTACATAAATTAGGAACAAGGAGCATTCTTTGGTAAATTTGTTTAAATTAATAACTTTTATAATATTATAGTGAAAACTACACGTTAATTTTAGACATATTTAACTTTACCGTGTCAGTCAGCCATGACTCGAAAGATTGGATCTTTTAAAATAACAAACATATGCGAAAACCTAAACACGCGATATAAATCTATTATTCTATTCATTTACATTTAGATATTATTAATTCTTTATATAGAGAGTACAGCGCATTTACTATTTACCATTTTTAAGCAGCTTCATCATAACACAGCAATGTAATAAAAATAAAACAATACAGTAAAACTTTTATGCGTAAAATCCTTAACCGAGTGCATAAAAATACGACCTCGTGGTTGGCACCGGCTGTCGACTTCTGAGACAATGATGTTTGGTGGCACAACTTGTTTTACACGACGGTAATAATACGAATCATCCCATTTTAAACATTTACATACGTTTATGTTTAAACGTAAGGAAGTTTCTTATTGTGACTTTGAAGTAAATAAAAACCACGAGTAAATTAAAAACTTAACCCTGTTTAATTTGATTGAATCCTATACCTAAGGTGACCTATTTAATTGAAAAATCTCTCTTTATCACCCAAAAAAAATTAATCCTGAGATGAGAGAGATTATATTTAATTTAGATCAGACTGATAGTTGCAAGACACATTTTCAAAAGCATAACATACTTGCTTTACCTTGTTTATATATTTTTGAGATATGTAAATTCGTACGCAAATACAAACACTTTTATACAAAAAAAGAAGACATTCCTTCAAAATATATTTTACGCCATAAAAATAAATTAATATTGCCCCATTCCCGCTTAAATCTAAACTATACAAGTACATATAATTTTTCTGTAAAACTGTATAATAACTTACCTAATGTCTTAATAAATGAAAGCAATGATATACAATTTACAAAAAAATTGAAAGAGTTACTCTTACAAAAATGTTATTATAGTATTAATGAATACTTAAATGATATATTACTGACACACGGGAACAAAAGCTAAACAAATAAACACACATTAATATATAAATACAATATATCGATATATATATATATATATATATATATATATATATATATATATATTATTATAATATATATATATATTATAATGTATATATGTATATAAATAAATGTGTGTGTGTGTGTGTGTATATTTAAAAGTAAAATGAAATAATATATAGTAAATTAAATAACAATTATTATTACATACACATATATTTTATGTTTGCATTTAAATTTCATATTAAAACATGTAAGTTTCTGTCTACTGATTTGCTCCTCTCTCCTTTCCAGTATATTGCGTGCCCGAAGGGGTCCATAATATTGGTCTTTGTTGTATTTTCTTATATTATAGTTTTGCAATAAAATATTGAGTATTGAGTATTGAGTATTGAAAAAGATTCTTGAAAAAAAAATTAAGCAAGTGATATTAAGGTTATCGTAAGTAATGTTCGTTTACAATGCCAATTTTAATTATCTTGCACTATAATTAAAACTGGCATTGGCATTGTGCAGTGCACACGGGTGCGGAGTCTGAGGCTACAAACTGGACGACAGCGGCAGTGGCGACAGCGGTGTGGGCGGTGATTTGCGCAACTTGATCAAAATGCTTAAGTTTGGTACACAAATAATATGCTTTTCTCAACAGCAGCGCGGGCGTTCAAATAGTCATCGTGTCGTCTTGTTGCTTACCCACACCTATTTTTCGACCAATCAAATTTACAGATGTCGTCGCCGGAAATAATTTCAGCAGTTTTAGAAAAACCGTCAATGTGGGACAGCAAACACATCGCCCATAAAAGAATAAAGATTATTAATCACTATAAAGAGAAGAATAGAGATACTATTCGTTCATAATTGGAGTGCTGCTTGATATTAGCACGAATATAGTCAAACATTTTCACGGTCATTCTAACGTTATCATAGAGCTTGCCCGGATTTGTCTTTGGTTTTCGTATTTTCGGCTAACTAGGCTTTTTGCTTTCTTTGTTTGTAGTACGAGTTCTTGTACTCTTGCTCCCATAATAATAACTCATGCTGAATAAAAGAATTAGGTACTATAAAAGACCACGTCACAATATCGACATCGCTCACACTCTCTTTACATCACTTTACCACCACAAACTAATCGATCAGGGGCCTGATTCTCATATTTGTAGACTTATGCCTATTTCGACTTTTATTGATGAACATGAAAATCTAACGAAAAATGTCGATCGATTTAAAAATTTCAATTCATCCATTATTCTGTAGGCACACAACCCTCTCTACCTTATCTATACATATTATACACTAATACCACACAATATAATCACAAACCTAATCTACTTACAACGCCTAATAATGTATTAATTTACTGTTCAATTTGAAATACTAGGCACCAATGATCTTATATATAAACATTGCTAGGTACTAACAAAATTGAATAAAATTTACATAACTCATAAACGACGAAATTTGCACTGAACACATGAAACCACGAATGAATCCGTCAAAATAGAAAGTCCACATGGCAATGAAAATGTCGTGTAAAAATGATAGACAACAGTGTATCGAGAAGTCGTGAGAATACGGGCGTTCGACATATTATCGATTTTCCGACATATGTCTACGTCGACTTTTACTACGTCTACGTCGGAATCCGCCCATGGTCGGTGGTGTCGAAAACAGGGGGTCAATCTCGCTAAATGTCAAAGGTAAAACCAAAACTTAAACGTTTCAAATGTGACACATTGTGTATATTTCCTATAACCAAATCTACACAAAACCTGAAACTTTGCCAATGTGACACGTTCAGTACATTTGCTATCGCGCTAAATGTCAAACGAAAGACCAAAACAAAAAATGTTGCAAATTGCTATCACGCTACAGGCCATTTTTCGGCCCGCAGCGCTGTCGTCACCGCGCCGCCGCTCCAGTTTGTGGCCTCAGGAGGCAGCGATTCGAGAAATCGTATACTTAGTATATATAAAAAAGCTACTTGTGATCGTTCGTCAAAAGTGCTTTTAAAGCGCACGCAAAGCTTGAACCAATTGTATATATTTGAAATTTTCTAACTCTCCTATTTATAGTCTCCTATTTTAAGATGGATTAAAATGACATTTGCATTTGCTAGTTTTCGTAAAATTTTAAATAGACGTGTAATTGTTGTCGACAGTTTTATCGATAGATAGTGAAAGTAAATAAAATTTTGCCAAATATGTGAATTGTGAATGTTACGACATTATAAAGATTACTTATTGCGTTATTGTACCTATTCTTTATTCTTATTTTGACAGTTGATTCTTACATCTATAAAATCAATTTTTAGTCGTACATAATTTGATAACGACTCGCGGATTTGATTATGTATATTAAATTAAAATGAAAAACTTTAAAATATATATCGTATTTGTCTTTTTAGGAGACATATTTCTAAATTAGTGTATGTAGAAATGAATTTTCAAAATGTGGCAGAAATAGGTGAGGTGGCAGTACTACCCTGGACAACCTCTTACGCCAGGAGCTCTTCTACCACCATCGAATATATAAGCAGAAATAGAGGAGAAATGTCATTTAATTTCTTTGAAAACTATTCAGCCAAATCATTACGGCGACAACTGCGCTCTGATTGGACAGCCCGAATACGAAACAATTTTTTACAAACGGGTGTCGTCAATTGTTTCTTGAGCTTTGCTATAATGGATGAAAACTGAAAAATTACGTATTTAATATTTAATGATGATTTAGTGATTCCGTTTGTTTTGTAATTAGATGTTTTACTGTTTTTCCCACACCACCAAATGGAACAGCCCCCATAGTTAGACATATTATCTTTATTATCATCAATAAATACAGACTCTTTTTGGACTATACGGTGACGTACACACAGGTCAATTGTTGGCGCTGTACTATTTCAGCTTTCTAATTTGTGATTTCAGCGCAAACGAAATTTGATATTTAAAAGTGATATAAGGCCCATTGACCTTATGAGTTGGATGGATGGCCCTTACTTCGTCTCTATTTCTGGTTATATACTCGATGACTAAGTAAATTTATGTGAAGGAAGTGAACACTTGGAAAAGTAATCGGTTGTAATCGAGAAAACTTGCGTTCGGAACAGAATACATAGGCATAGACATTATAATTGCATTAGTAACGCTGCCGATACATTTATTTAAATAGTGCATAAATGTTCACACTATAATATAAACTAACTTGTGTAAATTTATATATAATGTATTCAATGTTTATCCTTAAACTGAGGCACATACCAATCAAGCACTAAGCTGGCGAAACCTGTAAAAGCGTGCTTCAAACGTGATGAGTGTTTACACGTTGAACGGCGAACGTTAGCTTTCAACGTGTAAACACTCGAGTAGAGGTAATTTACTAATTCATATCGACTGCATTACTAAGTGCATATGTAATGAAGCGCGTTGACTGATTGTAGATAATAAGTGCATTGGTAACCTAGTGGGTGAGCGGTAGCTTTTCACATACAGTGCCGGCACGCTATGATGGCCGTATTGACAGATTACAATAATGAGGTCAAATCTCAATTCATTATCGAAAAAAATATAATCAAATGCGGGTCACATCTTAAGTTTTTAGATTTATAACAATTATTGCAAGGGGTAGCTGATTAAAAAGTTGAAATTAAACGAAAATAAAAATGTTTACTTAATATATCGACAATTCGAAACTGTTTTGTTTTGCATTGAGCTTTGACGCGAGTTTGCCAGAACTTATGATGGACAACGATCCTAGAAGTGACGATTGTATTAGATTCCATTTTTAAATATTTCGAATTTCGATTAACAAATGTAACGAGTTGTGTCGTAAAATTACGTAAATACAGCCGTAAATTTTACTGCATGTGACTATTGACAACAATGTACATCAATTAGCTCCTTCAACGTAGTTATGAATTTTATACGAAACTTGATGAGCACACAAACGTCAACTGAGCCATCGTAGCGTGCGGGTACTTTAGGTTCTTGTGCACACTGTTAAAAATTTTACTTGTAAAACTTTTACTGTATCGCTTTACTTTTATTATGTTGCTGCATTATCGTTACGCTGCTGAAACTGGTAAGCAGCATGAGAGCCTCTCAAAATAATAGTACATTATGTATTAAAGGGCGGTAAAAAATTATTACTAATGAGAGTTGAAGGCTGACTGAGGGCTTTAATGACTCAAGGTTTGAAATTTTTACCGCCCGTGCTGCATACCATGTTTTTTGCATTTGCGATAAAATAGATACAACGATAATTTATTTCTTGTGTGAATAAACATTTACGGAACATTTACGGATTTTGAGAAGAGCGGGTTTTTGTTTCTTTTTTAAACAGATTGCCATTTATACTTCCATGATAATACTCGAACTAAAATGTTATAAGAGAAACAAACGTATGCAGCCACGATGTATTAAATATAAAATAAGTATATAATTTCTGAATTCTAAAAATGCTGCAGATTTTGAATACACAAAATAAATTTAGTAAAATATAGTTAAATTGCTAAAGTTTAGTTTTTTTTTCTATACTTGAAGCTTAATGCGAAATACATTCAGATTTTTTGAGCATAAAAACTTTTTGCTTAATCTTGGTATATAAGAAACGTACATGTTATGACACAGTTTACGAGCAAGTATGATGAAAAATATTTTTTTACATCACACTTGCTTTACTTTCAAATTTATATTACTTCCAAACTCACTGAAACAGACAAAATACACAAAATATATGTTTTGCGAACATAATATTTAGCGACAGAGGCATTATGCTTCCATAGGATCTATTTCCTTCGAATAAAAATATTAGTTGCTATTTACACAATTTTACCCACATATTCAACGGTAGCTTCGCTCCCTAATACTTACTTTCATAACACGTAGTAGCTGCGTGGGTTAAATTCGAGGCTAACACATCTAAAGGCGGATCCCAAGTTCGGTACTTTGCAAAAGGAAATGTCGACTGTACCCGCTCGCGAAATTGGATTACCTTCAAAATTTCATAAGAGCACTTTCTCAAGACAACAAAACTTCTACTAAGCAAAAATAAAAAGGACTTTTCTCAAGTGATTCCAGAGAAAAATCTCTCTCACAATTCCTTGGATTTTCTCTCAAAACATTTGCAAGTTACAACTTGACGTATACGCTACGAAGCTCTACGTTCGTAGCTGTATGCTACGTCGTAGGGCGCTTCTAAGTTGCAAATGTAGCTATAATGCTACGTTTATGAAGTGTAGATTAATCTTAGCTTTAACTTGGCTTAAATTAAGTTCTGAAATCGTGCACACTTTGTTAACTAAATTGCTGTAACTTGAGATACTTTACATAAAACGTAACGCGATTGAGTAACTTAATGGTTTTTACGCGTGATACCTTTAACCCAGCTTCAGTGCCCCGTTGGACACAGGTCTCCCAAATACTACCGTAGTAAATTAACACATATAGGGTGAATAATACCTCCCCCGAAATCCCCAAATTATTGTATTCTTGTAACTATCATTTACTACTACAATGGTGTATTTAAAAGAAATGTCTTGTAATTGTACGTAAAATTTTAATGTTTTGGTTATTTGCTTTTTATTTTTTATAATTTCAGAATTTCAGATAATCCCCTCCCAGTATTACTTGACTAAACTTCGAGGTAAGGTTTAGTAGCAGTCTAACTCCGTATGAAAGAGTTCGTCCAGAGAAGTACTGCCACCAAGCAGTAATGTGCATTACTGCGCTTCGGTTTAGAAGGGTAAGGGTGCTGGTGAAATTATAGGCACATGGGACTTGTCTTAATTCATATATAAATATTAAGTATATATTGTATAAATATACATATGTTCGTAGTTTACTTTTAGTATAGTCTGAACAGCGGCACTATAGCCTTAAATAACTGATGAACGCTTAAGTTCCATGGGTCAAGTTCAAGCACCATAACGTCACCCATCAATCAGATTGGCGCGAGTCGACGCGTGTTATTGCCATATTTGCTATCGCCTTTCCGCCCGATAGCTTTACACCCTCATCAACTTGAATACGCCATAAGCTGTACGCAGGGTTGTTACAGAACACATATGTAGACGTTGACGGATATTGAATTTGATATATTAAATTATACAGTCGTTGATATCCAACTATATAATAAGGTTGGTAATAAACATAACATCATTAGCGGATGTAACATAAAATTTATAATTAATTATTTATTTATAAATGCTTCACAATTTGTGTTGTCGTTACCAAAAATATGATTATACACTAACTAACGTATGAATCTTGTCAGGCATCGCATTTTGAAACCAAAAGGGCCAGGTCCCGTACCTTTCTACATAAGATTTGACTATAGTGACCCTCGCTAGCGACGCTCAGGATATATGTGAAGGGCACTATAACCTGTGCGTGCATAGGAACCTTCTAAATTCAGGTTCTGACCCCAGACCAGCCAGTGTAACCACGTACAGTTCCCTTCGACGAAGCCCCCGCTCCGATCGCCCGCAGCCGCGAAGGCACGCCGCCGCCGAACGGGATCGGCCCTCTCCCGATCACGCTCGGCGACCTCCTTCTGAAGCATCACCACTTCACAGAAGGAGACCACTGCCTCATGGGACACTTGATCCGTCAACATAGCCGCTACTATGCCTGGCCGAGAGAGATCTCGCCCGATCCGGGCAACCAAGATCTTCCGCTCGGAGGCCCACGCGGGGCACTCCTCCAGTGCGTGCTGGGCGGAAACCTGGTCCCTCCTACAGTGGTGGCTTTGTGTCGTCGACTCGCGTCCGATCTGATTCAGGTACTCAATGAAGCATCCATGCCCGGTGAGAAACTGTGTCAGTCAGAACATGGTAACACACTTCCGCTGGCTCAACCAGACTTCGAGGTTGGGCAGGATCGCGCCGACGACGCGCTGGCGCGAGTTCCACGGCTGTTCCAGCCTTTCGCGCCACTTCTCAAACGCCCGTCGGTGCTCCTGCCAGCGCAATTCCGGCGGTGCAGCTTCCTCTGCCTGGTGGAGTACGCGCGTCCATATCCGCCAGGATGTCCAGCGGGGAAAATCGCGCCAGGACAGTCGCCACGTCAAAGGATACGGTGCGGTATCCTCATACGATCCTTAAGGCCATGCGGTGCTGCACGATCCGGAGAATATCTAGCTGAGCCTGTAGTAGCTCTCCGGGCTAGTACCGGAGATGTCGTTCGCAGTGTTCTGCGACAATGTTCGAACATAGCTTCGTACTTAAAGGGCAAGTCACGCGCGTCTCCTCGCCTTAGACTCTAGTCTAGACCACTACTAATAATAATAATAATAACGCACACACTCAACATAGCCCCGCCCTAGGGAAACCCTGTAGCGCGGGTGCCATAGACAACCACAAATTACACCCAAACTCACGAGAGAAATAAATGTAGGTGATACAAATATTTTTCCCGGTCCGGAAATCGAACCTGGGACCTCTGCGTGGCAGTCCGGCATGGTAACCGTTCGGCCAACGAGGCAGTTAACTACTAAGACGCACCAGCTGCGCACGAGAGAGACGTCTCAGCCACTCACCACCGGAGCAGACGAATATGTCCATCTCCACAGCTCACTACAAACCCCAGCGAGTCCATACCCAAGCCTGGGCCCACCACGGAACTTTACCTTACCTATTATTGCCACCAAGCAGTAATGTGAGCATTACTGCGTTCCAATTGTGAAGGGTTAGGGCGCTAGTGAAATTACAGGCACATAGGACTTTTCAATTTGTCTCAAGGTGACGGACGCAGTGGCAGTTTCTCTCAGATCTTTCCAAGTAGCACTGCAACTGTTATAGATAGGCGTGTCGCTTACCAGGCGCACGACTTGTTCGTTCCGTCACTTGTATCATTAAAAAAAAATAATATAATTTATCCTGGCCTCATCTTCCATATAGCCGCACCACTATAGCTTTTAGATTTTTTTTTATTTAGGGTATACCGGGATAGATGGCTATAGTTTTTTCTAAACGCTGCCAAAATAACATTTTAGATATTGCATAGCAAATCTTTATTTCTTATCAAACTTTGAACAATTAACTATTACAACAATAACAATTAATAATTTATGTTTTCTCTGTTTACTGTAATTAGGTTTTTGTACATACATGAAACAGTGTAGTAAAAATTTATATTTTAATAGTTTTTGGTTACACTTTATATAACTAATAAAAGAATTTTTCGATTCGATTTTGTTTTTTTTTGTTATATTGATCGACATATAACAAGAAACCATTTCCTAGATGGGTTTGTAATAATGATTTTTCTTATCAGGGTACAAAGATTTTTTTTTAATAAACACCTCGTCTGTATTGTCGATGTAGCGTAGTATCTGAGTGAAATCATGTCGATGTAACATGTTGTCGGAGTAGCGTAGTGTCTGAAGTTATACGTTCGGCTGCATGTATATTTTCCGATTTCTCCATCAATTGTGGACCGACTTTAAAAGTTCTTTTTTTGTTTAAAAGGGTGCACGCTCATGGTGGTCTCATTGTCACCAAGTCAGAAGCGGATGAGGGAATTCCATGGAAATCGAGAAAAATTTTAAAAGCATGTCAGTGTACTCATCGATTGCTCCATCAATGGTGGACAGATTTTGAGAATTATTTTTTGTTTGAAAAGGTACACTCTCGAGATTATCCCTGATGCCAACGATGCTGTTCCGGGCTAGTTTCGGCTATGACAAATTTCTAATTATTTTCCGCAAGTCGACTTTCCACTTGACACAATACATGTAATCAACAAATCATCAAACTAAGCTAAGATAAGTAAACTCTTGATGTGAGTTTTTTGAAAAAGTTACTTTTTACATGGTTGTTTCTATTTCGAGGAAAGTTACACCGAGTCGCGTCTTTTACTTTATTGTAGAAATTAGGGTATATTTTTATAATGTTCCGAATTTCCAATGTATACATATATGTATATGTACGTGGCAATGTTACTATGTAATTTATTATAGTGCGGCTTTTTAATTGATTTATATTTGTAAAAATCTGTATACATTTACATAAACAACTAATATTCACAGATAAATATTAAGGAAGACTGATAAATCGCATAAAGTTAGATTAAGTTTAGATAGGTTTATGGAAACAAATAAAAGATATCCATTAGGGATGTGGGGTGAATACATTTACATAGACTTAATAAAATTGTCCAAAGATAATAATATCACTCGCCTAAGTTAATATGAAAGTCTAGTAGGTAGTTATAGCGGTGGATGCTTTGAATCCCTGTGGCGACATGTACCGCAATATGGAAAGTCCTGGTTGAGGAGGTCCCGGATTCGATTCCCGGTATCGTTCTACTTTTCGCTATCGTTCCCGGTATCGTGGAAATGAACTTTACAAATTAGTTTATTTATGATATCAAGGAACGGAACGAACATGTCGTACGCCTGATGGTAAGTGACACACGTGTCCATAGCAGTACCAATGGCACTCAGAGTTTTAAATCGCAAAGATCTGAGAGGCACTGCCACTGCCCTCGTCGCCCTGACACATATGTTGACAAATCCTATGTGCCTGTGATTTCACCAGCACCCTTCAAAACCCGAACGCATTACTGCTTCGCGGCAGAAATAGGTAAGTAAGAAATAGGTACTTCCCTGAACGAACTCTTCCAGAAGGAGCTCTACTGCCACGAAAATGGTGTAGTTGTCTGGCATACTATTATGATTATTAATTCATGATTTTTGCATTTTTTTGCATTCACAAACAAATCTATTGATCTTCTGAACTCAGTGGTGCCAACCCTACTAACCTATTTTACCACGCTATTGCAAAGTTACCAGTAAACAGAGACCCGCAACAGCTGATTAATACTGGCAATTTCATCTAATTGGAAGCTCAGGTTTCGCTGGGCGCTTATAGCAACGTACGTGTTTGTGGTGATTGTGATTCTATGAGATACTATTACACAGATTACTTAGGGCGGCAATTGTTTTTAAAACTTTGTAGCGTATATTTGCTTACTTTTAAACGATATTGAGTGCGCAAATAATTATAATTTCATGCCACGAGAATAATCCTCATTCCGAATGCATTCTCAAGTGTTCACACACTTCTAAACGCAAAACGTTATGACCAATTTCGTTTAAAAAAGCTTGTGAAACTTTTTTCATGCACAAAAGTATTTATGTAATGGCGTCAAAAATTACAATTTACCGAAAGTACTCCTGTCAGAGGAAAACCTTATGGTATTCAAAAAGCAGTTAAACAATTTTGTAACTTATATAATGTGACATAGAGTCGAAAATGTTTCTTTGCGTTTGTACGAACTTTGTATCAATAATAAATAATAAGTTGTTTAATATTTTCACAACAAATATTTGAATATCATGCTAGTATGATAAAACAATAATTACATAAATAACAATAACAGTTATCGTTAAATGTTCTTTCTTGACGTAACTATAGGTTTTCCGTTTTTAACCGACTGCAAAAAGGACGAGTTTCTCAATCCAAGTGAATATTTTTTTGTTTTTGTATATATGTTACGCGATAACTCCGACATTCGTGAATCGATTTTGATTATTCGTTTTTCCATCTCTAAGGGTGGCAAACGGGGGGATGAATGACTTTTTAGGTCGGTTTTTTTAGTACTCTGTAGATGGTTTATTATTATTGACATTTGCTAGTAACCTAAGCTGTTGTTAAAACTTTTGTCTTTCACTTTTTGCACCTAATTTTTATCACATTTTTAATATAATTTACAAACATGTGTGATTATTTATTTTTTCTTTTTTGTCTTATTGTTCCAACATATTATTTTAACCAATTTTAACCAGTGAATTATAAAATTAAATAGTATCAGCATATCTTCACTATATTTACGCACATTTTAATGTTAATTATTGTGATCTAAATTTGTATATTTCTTCCAGCATATGTAATGATTGTAATAATTAATGACATAAGATATGTTCATGTGCTGAAATATTTTTATGTGACACCTTTGTTAATCCACATGTCATTGTAATAATGAATAAATTAATTAAGAATAGTAAAAACAACAAACCTTTTACGTTAACTTTTAAGTATGGACATCTTATATTTATAACACTGCCTTGGATATGTAGTCTCACGGGTTCCAATATAAGAATAAACCAAATAAATTTTTAATAGATATTATTCACGCGCTATGCATCGAGTAACGCAATTTGTTTCCTCGCTGATCGTTTTCATGCTTAAACTGAAGCTACTGAGCAGCTCAATCCAACATTCTCACAGAACCTGTGAAACTACATACCCATACTTTTAAAGGTTGTTTTTTATTTACTTTTTTTACTCTGTTGTTAAGTGTGTATGTTTTTTTTCTATTTTATTCTTTGAAACCAAGTAATTAGTGTGATTTAAAGGCATGTTATTATGTTAGTAAATAACATAATAATATGTTAATTACTATTTTAACCAAGAAAACTTGACATTACTGAGAACATCGCGTAACTTTCTTCCCAACTTTGCAAGCGCTGTGAGGTTTCTCAGAAACTACACTAACTTTTGCGCCAAGGAAGAGCAAAGAGAAGCAAAAAGATGTTAATAATACATTTCTTAAATACAATAAAAATATTGTGTTCTAAACAAAGAACATTTTTAACTATTCTATATATGAATATGAATGAATACACAAGACATAGTTAAAAACACGAACTCTTTTACCGCTGCAGACGAGTGGTGGAGCGTAGCGCTTTGTGTGTGTATAAAAATCAACACGCTGCTCACTATACACTACTTACGGAATTATATATATATAATATTAATTATAATAATATATATGTATATAATATTAATTTTATATATATTATTTATTCACTTTCAAACAAATTGTATAAAAAACGACTCTTCTTTATCGCTAGGTAAAAACTTAGCCTTACCTTAACCACCTAGCGATGAGCTAACAAGCTCGACACTTAAATTAACTTAATTCACTATAATATTAATTATTTCTAGAGTATATGTCTACATTTACATACGTACTATAGATATTATACTACAAACCAAGATGGTGTCTCTTTAAAACTGTTTTGCAATTCTTGACGTTACCCTCAATGTAACTTAGCAGTGTGCCTGGTAGATCGTTCAGAATTTCTGGTAGCATGTAGTCCGGCCTGTGCATTCCATATACGTTGTTGTATCCCGGTAAAGTATACGTTAGTATCTATGAAAGAGAGCGCAAATGTTCAGAGCGCATTCGCTCTCGAAGATTATGTTTGAAATGATCGTATTCCTGACATACGAAGAGCATTTTAACTTTGTCAAATACATTTAAATCTCTACATATGAGAGGGTATATCGATGGGTCCTAAGTATAAGGGCCAAACTAACAATTTGATCATTTTAACTTTCTTGTGGGAAATACTTCATTTCGTTATAAAATGAAGCATTTCCTACAAAAAAGTGAAAATGATGAAATTATTACTTAACTAACAATTTAATCTTTTTCACTTTTTTGTGTTCTCAGCTCATGAGAAATTTCAATTTCAATACTATCCATATATCGATGGGTCCCAAGAATAAGGGCCAAACTAAGGCGATTAACACACTGCACCGCGCCCCGCGACGGTGCGCGAGACGCGGAATCACGCGCGCAGGAGCGGAGACGCAGATCTGCGTCAACGCGCGGTTTAATCTGCGCGGGGGTAGCGGTCTAGCGACCCCGCGCCACTCAAAGTACTCGCTTCACAGTTGATCGCCGTTGTGATTGCACATGTAGCTGAGATCCTTCTTTGACAAGAGTGGTTAATAATACAGAACTCATTCAGTACGCTGCAGTTATACTGTGGATTGCTTTTGTTTACTCAAATAAAAAGACACCGAAGATAACATTCAACTTCGTTACAAAGATTTAAGAAAATATGAAGATTAATTTTTCAACTACACACGAATGTCAACTGAATCCTTTGATTATTTGTTAGGGAAAACGACAATTACTGGAACATACACAAATTTATTAAAAATCTGCGCGGTAGTGCGGAGGGCAATGTGCCATACCCTGCGGTTTGCCGCGCCCCTCCGCGGGGGCGCGGTAAAACCGCGCGCGAAGAAGCGTTGTCAGTGTGTCGCCGTCGCGTGTTTTCCATACAAACAGAGGTACTTCAGTACAACGTCAAAAAACGCTTCGCGCTCCGTCGCACAGGTGCAGTGTGTTAATCGCCTAACAATTTGACCATTACAGGTTCTAAGTATAAGGTCCAAACTAACAATTTGGTCATTTTCACTTTTTTGTGGGTAGTGCTTCTTTACATAATCAAATGAAGCATTTCCCACAAAAAGGCGAAAATTTAGTAGCAGTAGAGCTCCTTGAGAAAGAGTTCGTCCAGGGAAGTACTGCCACTTTACCTATTTCTACCGCCAAGCAGTAATGTCAGCATTACTGTGTTCCGGTACTGAAGGGTAAGGGTGCTGGTGAAATTACAGGTACATGGAACTTGTCAAGTTATGTCTTGGGGTGACGGGCGCAGTAGCAGTGCCCGTCGAATTTTTGCGATTTAAAGCTCTGAGTGGCACTGCAACTGTTACGGACAGGCGTGTCGCTTACCATCAGGCACACGACTTGTTCGTTCCGTCACTTGATATTGACTTTGTCAATATAGATTTGTACACATTTATTACCCACAAAAACAATAATATATGTCGAGACCGGACCTAAACGGGTGACTGCTATGGTGTTTTGTAATATACAAATACCCAAAAGCTGTAAATAACCTTTAGTGTAACATTTTACGATTCACTATAGTTTGAAACCCCGTAAATGGGAAATTTTGAATGTCAGCCGGAACCTTAGTACAGAATATACTCGTAATTAAGTTTATTGAATGTCAGAATGTTTCACCGGCATGGTATTCCATTTTTTTTTTTTCGTGAAATTTACTCCACTAACTTGATATAAAAAAAATCCTTCGATCCAAGTGGATTCAAACGTATTCTAGTATATAGTATATCTAGTATGCTACGAAACGAAGCAGCGGATCCTACGATTTTTTTATGTGCTTGTTGCAACAAGTTGCAGATCTGCAATCTTTATTTTGGTTTTTTAACGACTTTTTTGCCGTAACGCTCTTTGTGAGAAATCTATTTCTTCACTCAGCATCAGATTTATTATTTCTAATGAACGTGGTATGTGTTTTCTTTTTTATCACATAGTGATATGCTAAAAAAGGAAATACACATCCTAAATCAGCTATTCCATACTAAATGTTTATACTCGACCAAAACGGGTTCCGCAATTCCGGAGGGGTAAATAAAATGAATAGCAAAAGTTGCTCATATAAATGGGTAGAATTACCCACCTTAGGGTATAACTTAATAAGTAATTCAGTATACAGAACCTTTATACAGAAACAACATTTATTACGAGTCAAAAATAAAATAATAAATATAACAAGTTACCGAACACAATATTTCAGTAAGTTGAGAAAGTTTAAAAAAATAAACTTAAATTCCACCTGGCCCAAAATAGCTATTATTGAAAAAATCGTAACATCTGCTGGTTCCGTAGCTCAGTTGGGAGAGCGGTATGGCGAAGGCCGAGTCCAGCCAGATCGAATTAATTTTTCTTTGTGTTTGATCTATGTACAATTATAACAAACTATAGTACCGGTACGCTATGGCCGTTTTGTCAGATTACAATAGTGAGGTTTAGATAAAAATGCGAGTCGCATCTATAAGTTTTTAAAACAGTAATGCAATATCAATATCCAAAATCCAAAGTCTGGTCAAAAGTATATATTATCACAATCACAGTTAGAGTTCTTTTCGAAGCAACGGCAATTCGAAACTGCTTTGTTTTGCATTGAGCTTTGACGCGAGTTTGCCTGAGGTAGAAGTTGTGCTGGCCAGCGATCTTATAAGTGACGCTCGTATTAGACTTCATTTTTTTTTAATTTCGAATTTCGAAAAACAAATGCCGAGTTGTGTCGTAAAATTAAACATTCCATAAATTTAACTGCACGTCACCATTGACAACACAATACGGCAATTAACTCCTTCAACGTACTTATGAATTAATACGAAACTTGATGAGCGGACAAACGTCAAAACAGCCACCAGTGTGCTGGTACTGTAGTGAAGTAATTTCATAAAAAATATCGTGATATTCAGTAAACGTAATAATACAATCATCATCATTGTAAACCCCTTAAGCATCCCTATGCTGGGAACACGTCTTATCTATTATAATAATATGGTTGTAGCTGCGTTATTATTCTAAGGTTGTAGCTAATAATATGCCACACTGGTGTAACGCGGTGTGACGGTGTGACCTCCTTACATCGTTATCCCACCTTTTTATCGCCTTTCACCGGTTCCTGGCCACTCGTATTTAAATTAAAATGTTGAATTGTTCCATAGCTCTTTTGCCTTGCATTTTTGTTTCGTTCCACCGTCTCTCCCTGCTCGCACGCAACAACGTACGGAGCTGGTTAAAATTCAACCGCGTCTAATTCTGATTCCTTTACTAAGTATAAAATCATTACTAATCTACAACCTTTATCATGTACCTATGAATACGTATCTGCAATTCAGTATATCTAGGCTTTTTAGGGTAAGTGTCTACTTAATATCTAAATATCCATCAAGTTAGGGAGTGTTTTGTAATAATGTACCTGTTTTCTATATATACCTTTTACTGTTAGAGCCTTCTTTGTTACCTTTTCTTCTCTTTAACCGACTTTAAATAAATTTGTGAACCTAAGGTTTTTGTTTTACTGCCGTGAACATGGTCACGGCTTGTTAGGGTTACAACCCTTTCATTGGGGATATCACACGATTTCTAAGAGTGATGAACCTTCTCTGGATGAGGAGATCCCGGATTCGATTCCCGGTAGGACCAATTTGGGACAAGAACTTGTCTAATTTGGTTTTGTTCTGGGTGTCCTCATTGTAGACTCTCGCCTCTCCCATGGCCTAAAAGATTGATTTTGTGTTTTAAATGACACAGTTGGTTAATATTCCAATTATTATTATTATTATCTTCATTCGTGCAGGTGTGAAATATTAAATACTTCAATCTCAGTACTACAAAAAACCGACTTCAAAATAGTGGAATTGCATTTGCTAAGTCTTATTGAAATCGGGTACCGGAAAATGCGCGAAACCGGATTCATCCCCTAGTTTGCCACCCTTAGAGGTGGTATATTTTCTTCAAATTTAAATGAAACCAATACTGAGGTAGCCTATTGCCAACAAAAATTAATCATAAAAATCGGTTCACAAATGCCGAAGCTAACGCTTAACATACATACAAATAAATATAATATAATAATAATGTATTTATTCTCGTCCACAGTGAAACTTATATCTAGGTACATAAAATACAGTATATCCTTTGTATTGTAAACAAAAATTCTATGGTAAACTTAAAACTACTACATAAATAGTTAAGGTTAAGATATAAGCAAAGAACAAACAGCAAAATACAGCCAGTCTTAAAAATGTGGAATGGACATATGTAAAGTTACGTGATATGTGTTGGAGTGCGTGTGTGTGTGCGTGCGTGTGTATGTGCGTGTGTGCGTGTGTGTGTGTGTGTGTGTGTGTGTGTGTGTGTGTGTGTGTGTGTG
>NW_020654810.1:4927849-4941549 GCF_003589595.1 Hyposmocoma kahamanoa | reverse complement strand
GTGTGTGTGTGTGTGTGTGTGTGTGTGTGTGTGTGTGTGTGTGTGTGCGTGCGTGCGTGCGCGCGCAATAACCATTTAGTTATTGCGTCCTTATTCTCTTTCGCAGTCTTGTTATAGAGGGAAATACTTTTATTTAATATATTATACAGTCGATTCCCCTGGTACCTGAAAAATCTTCGCATACAAATAAATACAGTCGAATTGAGAACCTCTTTTTTTTAAGTCGGTTAAAAATTAAGCCGAGTACACTTTCTGCAAAGTCTAGTGACCCGAAACTGAATATCACACGTTCTGAGCTTTAGTTTGTTTCATACAGCACTCTTGCAAAACATCC
Source organism: Hyposmocoma kahamanoa (assembly GCF_003589595.1). Classification (NCBI taxonomy): domain Eukaryota; kingdom Metazoa; phylum Arthropoda; class Insecta; order Lepidoptera; family Cosmopterigidae; genus Hyposmocoma; species Hyposmocoma kahamanoa. The sequence goes on along the minus strand of NW_020654810.1, from coordinate 4,941,215 downwards.
GCAAACTCTAAATGAAATTTCCAACTCGTATAGAACAATGGCCGCTCTGCTCGCAGTAAGCCTGTTTAATAATAAAAGTGATATTTTAATTAAGTGCCTACGCAATGTCGGCACTTACATTGATTATTCTATGTAACACTGAGTAACATTTTACTTTCAAGCATTTCAATGAAGAATTGAAGAGGACAGGCATGCTCGAAACGAGTCTCCTCGACGTATCAAGCACTCTGGCGCACCTTTAACCACATTGGCAAGCATTACAGTAAATACCATCGATGCGATAAGAAGAAAAATGAAGAATAACGGCTGCCATACATTTAGCACCGGAAATCAAGCACTGTCGTAACTCGTAATTGTACGATTAAGAAGACACGATTTGAAAGTCTAAAAAATGACTGAATGAAACCAATAAATATACATTCTCGTTTATAAATCGATAACTCAATATTATGTATAAATAAAAAAATAAAATTATTCTCACAGGAATTCATACACCATTTTTTTAAATTTTCAAATCGTTTTTTCTCAATTCCACATTTTTTATTTAGGACAGTATTTGATTTCATGTACGATTTATCATCGCTTGTGACCACACACAAAAACACATTCACTTTCACCCACACACACGCAGATATATAGACGGAACACACCTAACCATAGCTATATAGCTTCACGATTTAAGCGTGAATACAAAAAAAACATCTTTTGTCAGAGCAGATGTGTCTCACTACATAGATATTTCCCTAATCCATGCGTTTGATATTTGTAAATCTAAATTTTCGTACCTATATATATTCATATTTGGTGGCTATGGTTATAATTTAATATTATGTTTGTAAACTTACATTATTATTTATATTGCTTACCTTCATTACTTACACTATTTACATTGTTTGCTTTACATCTTACACTTTTGCTTGATATATATATGTATAGTATTTAGAGTTAGGTATATATATTTGCGTGTGATGCACTTTGGTGGCATGGCTTACTGGGCTGCGATCGCTCACCATATGGTACTGGCAGAAAACCAGCACTGTTTGACTTCTCTCGGTCTACAGTATTTATGCTGAGTCAGGGCCATTTCAGCACAAACTGTAGTCATAGGCATATTAAAATTTTATCAGTTGTTATAGTATTTGTTTGTTTTTCTCACAGTATTTGTCTTTCTCGCAATATGTGTTTTATATAAATGTGTATAAAATTAATAATGAATGTTCTATGTGCTTTTATGTTATACTCTGTGAAGTGATTGTAAATGTTTTGTTTCTGTTTGTATTTGTGCTGAATAAACGTGTTATCTATCTATCTATCTATCTATACCCATTTTTAACCGATTTAAAAAAAAGGAGGATGTTCTCAATTCGATTGTATGTTTTTTTTATGTATGTTACGCGATAACCCCGGTATTTTATGAACCGATTTTCATGATTCTATTTGTTGGAAAGAGAGTACCTCCATAGTGATCCCATTTCATTTTGAAGAAAATCATCCACCTCTAAGGGTGGCTGATCACGTATGAACATTCATTTTTATAAATAGCGCCTAAATTTTACTTAAGGAGCCATATTTTAATGGTTGGTTTTGCTATTCTCCAATTCAAGGCGTTTTTCTGTCGCAATATACTTTGAGTAGTGAGAACCAATTTTTATTATCTCCTGTGTCAAGTCCTGTATACTGGCGAACTAGGGTATATTTCAATAAAACTTGGCAAATAGATGCAATTCCACGTACTTTTGAGGTCGGTTTTTTAGTACTCTGTACTGAGATTATTATTGTAACAATATACACGGAACTAGATATGATATCTTGTTGGAATGTAATTAACATTTGAATTTGGAAGAGGCATTTTTAAATACCTACTGCCATTACGAAGACTACTTAGATACATGGTGCCTCTGAAATCCATTAATCTTATTCTGTACTTCAACTAAAAAGTATTTTGTTGTATAGCTTATTTGATAAAAAAATTCAACAATCCTAGAACAAACACTGTTATTTCTGAATTCCACAACAAGTCCCTTCAGTTCAACTCAGTTAATAATAATAATAATAACGCACACACTCAACATAGCCCCGCACTAGGGAAAACCTGTGTCGCGGGTGCCATGGACACACACATAGACAACCACAAATTACACCCAAACTCACGAGAGAAATAAATGTAGGCCATATAAATATTTCTCCTGGCCCGGGAATCGAACCTAGGACCTCTGTGTGGCAGTCCGACGTGGTAACCATTCGGCCATAGAGGCAGTTAAAAAAATGTTTCAATTGTTTATTGTTTTGAATGCTGTTTTTGAAATTTTTTTATTATAATAAATAGACAAGAATAAATAAACAGTCCTCAAAAGAATAAACAATGTATTATTAACAACTCAAATTTGCGAACCCAGTTATTAACTGGTACTTTTATAACTTTTTTATTTTCTTACTCTAATGACTGTGGGTTCTATGGACTTAGTAGTCTCTTTGTGTATTAGATTCATTACAGTAGTTACGGTCCAACGTTCACGGGCAACTTACTCCTTTTTGAGCCGCCAACTTGATCCAAAGTAAACAGAATAGCGCAATGCGTCTTGTCTCTCATAACGAGCTCGCAGTTTTCAAAGCCCGGGCCTCTAATGACCCCAAATAAACTTGCCCCAGCATGCCCCGCCTTGCCCCAACCCGACCCCGCCTAATTGAAGACTCCAAACTAGTGCACTGAATACATTAATTTGTAAGAAAACCAGAGGAAATTTAAGATGGATTTATTCAAATAAAGACTTGAGATTTTCAGTGATATACGTAATTTAAGTATACTTAAGACTTGAAACTGTGCATTTCTAGAACATTGTAATTTAAAGCTTGTTTGGTCAATACAGGGTGCCCGCGCCTATACAACATGGATGGATGGAAAGTACATTCAAAATTGATTATAGCAAATTTAATGAAGATTTCAATTTATTTATAATTAAAATTACACATTTAAATTTTAATGAATTTATTGTACAATAATTAGTTCCGCAGACTTTTTTCTACACCACGGTTAGGATTGGCTGGAATCTTTCTAGAGACAAGCTCACTATTGTATATGTCCTTTGCAACATGTGTTTTAAGTATCTTTTCTTTGTGCTATAAGAATTTATCCAATAAAAATAGTAATAATGCATTCAATAATTTTAATAAATAGCTTGCAAAAACCGAGTCACAAACCGGACAAAAGAGAAAAGTACATTGTATACTTTTATCCAATCGAGAGGATCAATCAATTCATTTCTTCTACTAACATACATATGGACTATATTGCTGTTGGCATAGTCCAACATGATGGAAATTGGTGGCCGTGCCGATAGACATTTGCCACACTATAATAATATCGTTAACAGCAACATTTTGCAAGCTGTTGAACACAATATCCTATATAGCAAGCACAGGAGATGCTCTAGCCTGCGCTGACTCTTCCTACACTTAAATCCGGAATGTATAAATAATTGATCTCGTTAAAACAGTCAGGGCTTTACAGACACGTGGAACTTGTCAACTTCATAGCGTAGTGACAGTACAGTTTTAGTGGCTGTCAAGTTCCTTGGGAAAGAGTTCGTCCAGGGAAGTACTGCCACCTTACTTATTTCTGCCGCCAAGCAGTAATGTTAGCATTACTGCGTTCCGGTTTTGAAGGGTATGGGTGCTGGTAAAATTACAGACACCATCAGGTTCAAGACTTGTTCGCCCCGTCACTTGATATCATAAAAAATGGGTAGAGTTAAAGAAATGGGAATTAAAGAGCGAGAATATGCTGGCGATGAGCTGCACTTAGGACAAGTCAACCAGGCCCACGACTCATTCGCCTGGTCACTTGACACTATAAAAAAATTATTAGTGCTAACTTCCCAAGTGAATTCTGCCCAAACAGGATCCCTGCTACCAGTGCATAATAATAGAAGTAGGAAATAAAAAGCAAGAATGTGCCGGTGATCAGCTGCACCTACTTCGAGCCAAGCGTAACTTTCTAACAATATTAAATTCCAAACTCTACCTATCTTACTTAAAGTCTAAGGTTGTAATAAAGGAATAAGGAATAATGTTATAATGGAATATAAATCACAAAGTCTATTTAGATCGCTAGCTCTTTTAAAATTTATCGTCTACACTTTGCATAATTTGATCAGAGTCTAGATTCTATAGACCCAATGTGTGTACCCGTAAGTGGGTTTAACATCATGAAATTTATCTATGGTTATATAGGTGTGTGCTATCTAAGATACTTTGAAAGATTGTTTACATTTCTCTTGCTCAAATGGAAAATAACAACATTTTCCCGTTTCAGAAAGCAACACAGTACTACTACTGCACTCTTATGTATGTAGTATGTATGTAGATTAAATCTTAACAGCCTCTAACAAGAACATTGCTACAATCCTTGCACTGTTATGTTAGACTTTAGTCGTGCTTTTGATTGCTTTGTTAGGAATGTGGAATGTTCGTGGTTCAGACGTTATTCTGAAAATATAATATTTTCAACATAAAATAACATAAGCAAGTCTGTCAAGTCCTCGGCTTTATCTATGAGACGTAGGGTTACTCAGGGGTCTATCCTCGAACCAGTACTTTATTCTGTTTACAAGTGTGATTTCTTAGCAAAACAGTCATGTACAGCGATGCTTGGATATACGCTGATGACACAGACTTTTTGTGTATACAAGTCTAGATCCTAATAGTGTGAATCAGGCTATTGATCATTTAATAAAGACTTACGCATGATATGTGATTGGTCTCACCGAAATGGACTGTCACTTAAAGCACAAAATTGTATATATCTGGTTTTATGAATTAAATCTAAAATCGAAAAAGTTCGAGAGATCTGTTCTATAATAGAGATCAACGATCATCCTGTAGCAGAAGGTACGTTGATTGATTGGTGTCTCAAATTTGAGATAGACAGATTCCGAAATATTTAAGTGTTTTTATAATTTAAAACGTACAAGGCGTGGCTCCTCTGCAATAAAAAGCTGTCATATTGCTGATCTGTAGTGGAACAGTAATCCGTAGTCGTCTGGTATTGGTTTTTGTACCCTTTGTCACTCTGATTTGTTTTGCGTGTCGTCTTTGTATGTCATAACAAGATATATTAGGATTCACTCGTAACCAGTAAGTAAATAAATAAATAGATAAAGAATAATGGCGAATTTAATGTTAAAAGAATTCTTTAGCGTTTTCAAACGTTGTAATTATAAGTTTGAATAAAATAAATTCATAAGATTTTTGAAATTATTCTAAATTTTGTCTAGGTCTGGAAATAAAATCATTTATTGAAATGAAACTCAAATTTTCCATCATCTAAGAACTGAAATTACTAATTAGTATGTAACCGGATTGATATGTACAACTGTCATTTTCTTAGGCTCAGAACACACAGAGGTGGTACAGCGGGAAAAGCGGTCCGGGGGACAGCAGTCCCAAGCGTAATTCTCGGCAGACACCAAAAGCCACCACATTTCATTTTCAACACAGATTTTAAAGAGTAAACCACGTCGCTGTCGGATAATGATAAAAAAAAATCCTGCGTTTATTACCGTTACAGAAGAAACTCAATCCTCCATCTGTTCTGCGAGCAACGTGCCCTGCCCATTGCCACTTTAATTTTGCAATTCTTAGGGCTACGTAGGTTACTCTGGTTCCCTTGCGGATATCCTCATTACTGATTCGATCTCGCCTTACATTAACTGTAACCTTACATTAACTTTACGTACAATCACGCGTTTAAAGTAACTAAACGAGGGCGGAAAAAAAAACATGAATCCGGCCCGATCGAATGAATTTTCTCTGAGTGTTCTAATTAAAACAAACTTTGGTGCTCAATTTGGTTCTGAATGATTCCGTTATTCCTTTTTCCTCTTCAGTAAAAAATTTGGGCGTCAGGATCAAGGATCAGACACTTTCTTGGTCGAAGCAAGTCGCCGATGTCAGTCGTAAAATCTTTACATCACTTCATTCCCTCAAAGGGCTGCAGTACTTTCTTCCTCTCTCCACCAAATTTATGCTCATACGCACTCTTCTTCTACCTCTTTTGGACTATGGGGACGTTGCCTACCTTGATCTTTCGGAGGACCTTCTTAATAAGTTGGAGCGGCCTCAAAACCCGTGTATTAGGTTTGTGTTCGGCTTGAATAAGTACGATCACTTTTCCGGGTTCAGAGATAAGCTGAAGTTGCTGCCTATCCGTCTCCGTAGAAATTGCCACGTTTTATGTTTCCTATATAAAATCCTTTTCCATCACTCTTCTCCTAGTTATCTTCGTGAGCGCTTCCAATACCGCCAGGCTTATGGGTGACTGCCTGCGTTCCGGTACTAATTTGTCCCTCGTCATTCCACAACACAGTTCACTAAAGTATTCCGAATCGTTCACAATGAACTCTGCTCGTATGTGGAACCTTCTCCCAGTCCAGGTCAGACAGTCGCCTTCGGTTCGGGCTTTCAGAGGTGCCCTTTTGAAATCTTGGGATTATTCAGACTCCTCATGTTAAAGCTTTTTTATTTACATTTTATTTATTTACATTTCACATATTTAGTTATAGTCTTATTTTATACATTGTAATATGTAAAGAGTTTAAAGGAGATTCCTTTAAACTCTTTACATCTTAACCAGCAATAAAAAAGTATATATTTCTAGTCAAACCGAAAAATAAGCCTCTGTTTCAAATATCACTTCCTCGTTTGGTACTCACGAGAGAAATAAATGTAGGCCATACAAATATTTCTCCCGGCCCGGGAATCGAACCTGGGTCCTCTGCGTGGCAGTCCGGCAAAAAATATACCTCACATAACTTTTTTATTTTCGCGCTAATAACTAAAAAAAGTAACGTCAGTTGCTTAGTAAGGAGTTTTATTAAAAAAAGTTTTTATTTAACCTCCAAGTCACGTTTTCATCAAACCGTCCTCGTAATTTTAAAACTATGATGTTATAACATATGTAATACAAATAGTATTAGAAATCAGAGTAGGTTATAGGTAACAAGTACATCATTAATATTTTCTAAGTATATAATTATATGTCTCTGTCTGTAAGAATCAAGTTCTATTTATTTAAAGTAAAATTCGCAGTTTCCCTAGCAAAATTGCTTCATTGTCTAGTTAAATTGCGGGGTCCGTGCCATAAATACCCGCCCCCATTTCCTATGCACCCGATAAGACAATTGAAAATAAAAGTGCGGACCGTGTATATAAGAGATAGAATCAACGAAAGAAGAAAAATGTTCTGAATTTTAACTTTTTCCTATTCGCAATCAAATACCCAATGCTTGCCTTGTATGTGTGCAGAACCGCCACGCGCCGTATATGGACGCACACATTCGGCATTCTCATAAGCTCGTGGTGCACTCGCGTTGCACAGCACAGGGCTGTCTGTCTGTCGCTCGGAATTTAAAAAATTACATCAATTAGATTGTAACAAAAGTGTTAAAATCAGAATTGTTCAGCATTTCATTTCTATTTCGTTATTATACTCCATAATCATCAATAATTTAACAGCAGTAGAGCTCCTTGTGAAAGAGTTCATCCAGGGAAGTACAGCCACCTTACCTATTTCTGCCGCCAAGCAGTAATGTTAGCATTACTGCGTTCCGGTTTAGAAGGGTAAGGGTGCTGGTGAAATTACAGGCACATGGGACTTGTCAACTTATGTCTTAGGGTGACAGGCGCAGTTGGAGTGCCCCTCAGATATTTGCGATTTAAAGCTCTGAAAGACACTGCGACTGTCATGAACATGCATGTTCTTGACGCTTACCATCAGGCGCACGACCTGTTCGTCCCGTCACTTGATATTATAAAAAAATCTAGGTACCAATCTACGATGCTGGTATAACGATATCAATACTTAAGTATCTACTGCATTTCATTATGGTTGATTATCCCTTAATTTTTCAAATTATGTTCGTTCACAACCTTTAAGGAAAACTCAAATTATAATGTGACAAACCTACCCTCCGAGTGAAATGTAGTGGCGAACATTCGAAAGTAGCTCTACCTGCTCGAAATACATATATATTCATTTATGCGCCGAACATTCGGGAGTAGCTCTACTTGCTACTATTATACTATGCTAATACCTATGTACATTGTAAAAGTATACAATACAGGATGAAGTCTGCACAAGATTAAAATTTGGACCATAAATCAAGTGAGTCGTTAAGCAAATTCAATTATATTGCAATGGTGTTCCGCAACCACCACATTGCGCTCGTAAAATTCCGCCTTTGGGAATTTTAAATTGTTGTACGATGCCGCACTGTTTGGATTTAAATTGCGGTGAAAAAGAATTTTTATTCCTATTTGATTTTTACTGGCATTGTTGACGCGCTTTTAATGTTTTTGTATTTCTGTTTTGATTGTGCATTGAATTCAGTACTTAAATAACGTATTCCTTTATGTCCATAGTACCGGCACGCTATGATGGCCGTTTTGACGTTTCTCCGCTCAAGTTTCGTATTAATTCAAAACTACGTTGAACGAGCTAATTGCTGCACATTGTTGTCATTAGTGACGTGCAGTAACATTTATGGAATGTATAATTTAACGACGCAACTCGGCATTATATTTTCATAATTCGAAATTTTTAACTTTAAAAAAATGAAATCTTATATGATCTTTTAACTCCGCCAAACTCGCGTCAAAGCTCAATGCAAAACAAAACAGTTTCGAATTGTCGATATATTACGTAAATATTTTTATTTTCGTTTTATTAAAACTTTTTAATCAGCTACCCCTTGCAAGTACTCCTTAGTTATAAATCTAAAAACTTAATGACGTGACTCGCATTTAATTACATATTTTTCGATAATGAATTGAGACTTCACCTTACTATTGTAATCTGTCAAAACGGCCATCATAGCGTGCCGGTACTGTAGTACTAGTGTCCATCCTCTAAGAGTGCCACACATTTTGTAATGTCAGTGAGATATGTCACAAACACTATTTAAATACCAGCCAGTAATAGTCTCACAAGAATTGTGCATTTGAGCGGTTTCAAACTACACTACATTTAATACATTAGATGTTTTTCTATATTTTTTTGTATATAAAATATACATTTTTTCAATGTATCTTTGTAAGGGCGGAGAAGTATTTTTTCTGTACCTGAGTTGGTTGTTTCGTATTGACTTTGTATCGTAAATAAAAACTTAAATATTTAAAGTACAGAACACGAGACTATATTACATCACTAATCGTACGTATCTATCTGGTAATACAGTATAATTTTAAGCACGTTGACTACTTCAATTCAAAACTCTAGTCAATTTTGTCGACACACCGTTAGAAAGTTTTTGATATTTTCAACTTCTTTCATTTCATTCCATATTCAAAAAGCGACGAATAAGCTAGCTTTCAAGCATTTAGTGCACAAAAAAAATTATATATGGGTTTTAATTAATAGTTGCATTTTTTACAGGAATAAATTTTTAGTTATTAGTATACATAATATTACGTTGTGCGGTTCTTGATTATTTATTACCATTAAGCTGATGGCTCTGAAGCCAATGCTTTATAAATAAATAATAATAGCAATTAGTCAGCGATTTCATATTGGAGTCTCAATATACATCCCATTAGTCTGACATTGTTATGTATAAATAATATGTACATTAAATATATATGTGTACGTATTATATACAATGTATTTATGTGTATATAAGTTGCTTATATAAGTATATAGTTAGTCATATAATATTATGTGTTATATTTGTATTGTGTTTAAACTATATGTTATAATTATTTATAAACTTCTTCCTATCTGTTTTAATTATCATGTTATGAACCCTGTTAATTATTTTGAACCCAGCTCTCCGGTTGACTGGTAGAGCATGCCTAATGTCATTAAGTCCGCTATATGTACTCTTTTGTGCGCAATTAAGTTTAATAATAAATAATAAAAATATTTCTTAAAATTCTGTAAAATAAAAAAAAAATATTCATCCTTTTTGTAATTAGCACGAATTGTATTAAGTTTGCATATGTTACGTACTTTATTTTCTTAGCGGTATGTTTATTTTCTTAGCTTTCAAATGACTCCAAAATTTTGACTGTCTGAATCTGTGAACCCAGTTCGTAAGCAGCGTCGCCGCTGGCCCATGGTTTAGTAGCAGTAGAGCTCCTTGTGAAAGAGTACGTTCAGGAAAGAACTGCCACATTGCCTATTTATGCCGCCAAGCAGTAATGTAAGCATTACTGCGTTCGGGTTTTGAAGTGTGAGTAGTGCTGGTGAAATTGCAAGCACATGAGACTTATCAACTTATGTCTCAGGATGACGGGTGCAGTAGCAGTGCCCCCTCAGATCTTTGCGATTTAAAGCTCTAAGTGTCACTGCAACTGTTAAGGACAGGCGTGTCGCTTACCGTCAGGTACACGACTTGTTCGACCCGCCACTTAACATTATAACGAAAACTTAAAAAGGTCACTTTGTTCCATGCAGACGCACTTAAGGTTTAAGGTATTGGCAAATGGAGGTAAATTTGGTGCAATTAGGTTTCTTTTTGCTCTTATATCTCTAACTTTATAATATATTTGTATTATAATTAAACGTAAAATTCTCAACATTGATATCTACTTTGGCGTCGTTAAATCTCCTTAAAGACAGCAATAAAGAACAAAATTGTTTTTAGGCAAATTGAAACCTGTTTCATTTACATAATCTTCAATATCATAGCAACGCCTTATGTACCGGACCCAAGTTTCAATTATGTTATATAGAAGTTCTATATAGGAGTAAACGATCGTATAACAAGAGTCAAAACAAAGCTCAAAAAAACAAAATTCAACGAAATACAGCCTTTAACGAATGGCGGTCACCGGAATGGCTTTGCCAATTACTCGGGGCAAACAACAATCGTAGGCCGACGTTTAATTTGAGGTTTGCAGCAAGGAGTGATTTATTCCGCCAATCAAAACGTCACCGGCGAATATCGCTTTGGTTTCTACCAATAGCGGGGCCATTTTTCAACGATATAGTAGTTTTCAGTTGAATTTGTCCGTTTTTGTTGCCAATATGTTCAGACTTGATCAGGAAAATAAATAACATTGGCTCGTATTATTACTCTGCCGTGTAGAAACTACTGAATGCGGAGATTTGAATGTGTAGTCACACAACGTAAAATATTAGACGCAGAGCAGTTACTATGCACTAAGGGTGCCTTCAAATTCGACGCTTGTATAAGCGCTGCAGTAGCACGATTTAAATTTTTGTTGAACATTATCTATATCGATAGCAAGTTTCTTCAGCCATTTATTTAACTTTTGACGTATGCATGCCTCCGAAGTTCAGTAATTATTGACAAAGAACCATTGTGCAACCATAGACAAAAAATGCAATACTTCCTTCCTGGACTCTTTGATTTTTTAACTTTAGTGAAGCGACGTGCTCTTTAGCTCCGATATTTATCGAGCCAACTGAATACATAATCTGTTGGCACGGAGATTATTCAAGTTGATAAAGTTTTGTATCTGTCTAATATACCTATTATATTGAAATGAAATAAGTTATAAATAATTGTAATAAATTGTTATTGTTTATTATAATGAATCGTCGGATTCTTCTCCATATGAACGGGAATCATCACTTGAATCCGCAGTAACATTAATCATTAATTCTTGAATACACAAATTGTCAAACGCAACATCCCGATTCCACATGCCATTTTTTTACTATTCAATGTCTTATTTTGAACCCGCTCACATTCACGATTTAAGCTTCAATTGTTATAAAAAAATCTAATCGGAAACACATTAGGACATCACTAATTGATTAACGTGAACTGTAAAACACCTTTTCACAAATAACTTTTGAAATGCGGACCGACTAAATCTAGTTTTTTGCGACTAAAACCCACTAAATAGCGACTTTTTTCTGGCTAGTCAAATTTCAAAAACTCGACCATGGTCACGCTGGAATGTTAACCAGCAAGCCCGTGGGCCGTCGGCCGCCCACAAAAAGCCAAGTCCAGCAGGCCACTACATATCTCCGAATATTAACCAGCAAGCCATGTGCGACGCCGGGCACCCACAAAAAGCCAAGTATAGCAGGCCACTACGTATCTTCGAATTTTAACCAGCAAGACATGTGGACCACCGGCAGCCCACAAAGACCTAAGTTCCACAGACCACCGTGTATTTTCGAATTTTACCCAGCAGGCTTTGTGGACCACAGGCGTACCGCAATTCAAATTTGTTTTCGAGTTTTCTATCAGTCAGTCCTGATCAATCAAAGGATGCATCAGGTAAGTGCTGTGAAAAAAAATACGTTTCCCACGCGCTGGCGTGCTTTACAAAAAATGCGTGTGTGACGCGCCGCCCGCATGGCCTGCTACTTCTGAAAAATCGTTTGTTCTTTGGCGCTGAAAGTGTCAACTAAGTTCCGAGCTTTCGAACCCCAGGGCCCCGCCGTTAGGTACAAAGTCGTACATCGGCTCCAAGGTAAAATATTTTGCATGTTTTAGTTTCACGGCATCTCCAGCCGCGGAACCCGCCAACCGCGAAGTTTATCTTAAGTGGGAGTAAAAGTTTTAAGCATAAAAAGTAATCGATTAATTTCGTTCGTAGATAAACCTCTCTCCTGCAAAACTTGTTATTTTGCAGACGTCTTATTATTGTGTGTATTTCATTCGCTGACATCAGCATGATTTTTATACGCATTAGTGGTACACACACTAGCGTACAGTTCTGTGACGTAGCAACCACGTTCCGTAACAAACTCTTAATATAAATTAGTCCTTCTTCTTTTTACTTAATCGCCAAGTAGCCGTTTAAGGTCCTGATACAACACAACATTATATTTTCCCCCTATTTTAGTAAAATAACTTCATTTAAATTTTTATTGAATTGATATTCAATTATTTTTATGTGAAACTACTCCACTAGTTTGTTATAATTGTTAATACAAATATCGAACACTCAGAAAAAATTCCTTCCATCCGATGTAGCTGTAAAGGTATCTCACTGGGTGACGGAATATCATAGATTTCTCATAGATGGCGCTACGACTAAAAAATTGTTGAAAAACCAAATACAAAGACACGACGCAAGCACATAGAAAAATTCGTGAGGTTCGCTGGTTCGTTCCGTGGTTTGGTTGGTATGGCATCTGCCACGGTATGCGTCTTCGACGTCTTCTAGACGTCGGTTCGAATCCGTCCGGAATTTTTTCTGAGTGTTCGATCTTTGTATTAATAATTATAACTTCATTTAGATCTGCTCCTGCCTCTCTTTACATCAATATCAACTGCCTCAGTGGCCGAACGGTTGCCATACTGAACTGCCACGCAGAGGATCGATTCCCGGTCCGGGAGAAATATTTGTATGGCCTACATTTATTTCTCTCGTGAGTTTGGATGTA
>NW_020654810.1:4926750-4927449 GCF_003589595.1 Hyposmocoma kahamanoa | reverse complement strand
AAATTCAACTCTAAGCCGCATGCTGTAAGTCTGGTCCAAAGACCAAAGCTACCTGTGCTCTTAGCTGTACACAAAGTCCCGTATCAATATAAGTAATAATCTTGATGGCTTAGTGTTAGAGCGCACGAAAGGCATGCACGACGTACCTTCCTTTCCTGGACGTCTGGTTGGCAACAATGGCGACTAATTTACACCAATTAGCAAATCCATTAACAGTGCTGGCAAGCATTAACTGCCTCCGTGACCGAAAGGTTGCCATGCCGGATTGCCACGCAGTAGTCCCAGGTTCGATTCCTAGGCCGGAAGAAATATTTGTATGGCCTACATTTATTTCTCTCGTGAGGGTGGATGTAATTTGTGATTGTCTATGTGTGTGTCCATGGCACCCGCGACACAGAGTTTCCCTAGTGCAGGGCTTTGTTGAGTGTGTGCGTTATTATTATTATTATTATATTTCCTGATTTTATCTCACTAGCTCGGAAACCTGTGCAAAAACGTTTAATGCACGCTAGCGTCGAAAAGATTTTTGAAATTCGAACTTGACGATGGACTGTGGTCTTAGAGGATGGAAAAAAAAATGTGGTGCACCTAACTTCTTCATCGATGAAAAAAAAGATAATGTCACGTTCAACTACGCGATTTGTCGTACATTACTTATTTATGTAATATAAATACGTTGGTATATTTTATTCTTATTGT
>NW_020654810.1:4918504-4926740 GCF_003589595.1 Hyposmocoma kahamanoa | reverse complement strand
ACTTACTTATTCCTATCCAATATCCCAAGCGTCTCTGAAACGTAATCGTCATACTTTACGGTTCATCAAAAACAAAGTTTAACTGACACGAAGTGTTCATAAACTTTAACGATGCAATTATTTTCGATGCGACTCTTGTTAACACCCTTTTGTAACACTTTAAAAAGTAAATTAAAACCTTATGTCAACATCCCAAAAATGTATAATCGTGAACGTAGATTTATGTAACAAATAACATAAATCTCAATTTTTGTATTCGTACATAGCATAAATTCTATTTTCAATAAAGCTAAAAAACAAAAGGCGGCATGTCCAGGTGTAACAGAATATAAAGTCTCAATCCACATTGCCGCAGAAAGGAATGGAAGCAAAAATTTTTGTAATAGCAGCGTTATGAACTTTATGTCAATAATACGTGCAACATAGATACGAGAAAAAAGAATAAGAGGTCTACCACGAAATACTCTACTACTAGGTCTACAATAAATACTACGTGACAACAAAGCTCATATGACAGCTATCGTATCGAATTTTGATATTACTTTCATAGTAAAACTGACATGTGTAGTACGTAGTATCGTAATCGTAACGCCTGGCCGTCTTCTGTAGAATTTTCGCACAGTATCGGAGATTTCCACAGCTACCGTATCGTATCTAGTTTGTGAGTTAGGGCGCGTTCCCACTATGTCGTGACGACAGGTTGTCGTGCAGTTTACAGTGTTGTGGCTTGTATATTTAAATGAAATTGTTCACATATAGCACGACACGATTAACTGTCGTTCACGATTTTTTCGTCGTTACAACGACAAACTGTCGTCACAGTGGGAAGAGCTAGAACGACAGTCGTCTGACGATAAAAAAACGTCACGATAAAAACGTGACGACCGATTGTCGCAGCTCCTATTGTCGTCACGTTTTATTTATCGCTTTCCGCATATATTCTGCTCCCTGCCCTGCCCTCTCGTACCCCGTGCCCTCTGCTCGCTTTGCAGTAGCGTTGGGTCGTAGCCAGAGATAGGCTAGCGCCCGGGTGTTAACTTAGCACTTTGTCAACGCCGGGTTTAAATCGGGTTAAAACCCGAAATCGAGGGCAAAAACGTTACGTTTAAATATTTGTTGTGAATTGAGTTTTGTTCACATTTAATTATACATATTATTACAAAATATTTGTTGCTTTATTATCAGGACAGTTCGATTTACCTTTCCATTGAATAGATTCGCTTGAAAAGTTCATCAATAAATTGATATAAAAAATCGTTACATCGTATGCACTTGAATCGATCTTCATTGAGGATCCACAGGATTAACAGGTGGTGGGTATTATGTGGAGATGCCTCTTCTTCATGTAATAAAAATATAGAAATTTGTTACAAATTATTGTATAGTATGTTGTTAGTGTTGGAATTATGCCAAATACTGTACTCTTCGTTTCTGTCCACGATTTTGGGCAGAAATGGGGTAAAACTCGGCGCTTCGGGTAAAACATTGCTGAAAACACGGGTGGGTTGATTAGGTTTTAACCCACTGCCCATCTCTGGTCCGTGCTACGGACGGGTCTCGATCTCCGTCCGAAACAATTACTGTCAAATAAGTAATATTCGACAAAACTAAAAGACAAGTAGCAAGTATGAAGCTTCATTCGTATCACGCGTCTTTTCATTTGGTCAAGTATTGCTTATTTGGCAGTAATTGTTTCGGACGGATGTCGGACGGAGATCGAGAGTAGACCCCCAGGTTTTGACAATACCGAAAATAAAGCAACTTTGAACCGTTTGACATAACCCTAATGGAATTCTTTTTAATAGCATTGGATGTACCCAAACCTTTCTTTTCTTTGTTTGCTTCCTCTTCCGCATTTTAAAAAAGTAATACATTATTAAAATTTCGTCTTTATCCATTTCGAGCGAACACACACTACCGACTACCAAAGAACATACAAGCGACTGTAGTGCATCAAATGATTCTGTCGTGCAATCGACAAGGAGGCTGTCGTGAAACGATAAATTGTCGTCACGATCTAGTGGGAACAGCTAGTCACGACAGTCGTTCAACGATAAAAAATCATCCACGACAGATAGCCGTAATCAGACAGTCGTCAAACGATAATAAAACGTGACGACAAAGTGGGAACGCGCCCTTACACAATTGACATAAAGTTCATTAAACTACGTGCGATTTCGTTACAAAAATTCGCTTCCATTCCATTCCGCAGCTATGTAAATAAAGCCAAGATGATACCGAACTTTCTAAAAACTGAGAAATAAATGAGACTTACTTTTATAAGATTAATATTTCTTTTATTATTTCCTTGGTGCAACATGTAAAAACTTAATACGTAAATACAACTTTTTTTATACTTGTAAATATTATTTTGTTGTGAAGACACTTTTTGGTGAAAACACGGGTGGGTTGATTAGGTTTTAACCATTGACTTACAAATAAATGGACGACGGGTCTAATACAAAAACCACGAAAAAAATGTCCCAAGTCAACCTATTCGAAATTTAAATTGTTATGTCATCGCAGTATCGCGCTGTCCGTAGAACAAATGAAGACTAAAGCGGAGTGTCGCGCTCTGTATACAATTTTAGCGCCTTACAAGTGCGGACACTTTTTAGCGCGGACCCGACGTCCATATATAATTGTAAGTCAATGGTTTTAACCCACTTTTTTTTTTTTTTTCACTTTTCTGTCCATAAGACTTTTAAAAAACAAGTCTTTTAAAATATGCTTTATGCTGTAAGATGTAAAGAGCATCATATATATTATATACATATTTTTGTGCCTTTTTGACATTGATGCTTTAACCTTACATTAAATATGCAAAATGCAATAACAATATTAACATCATCCATTACACGCAACAAAATAAAGCTAAATCCTAAACTATTTCACTTACAGCGCAATCTCCAGCAAACTTTGCAACTTAGGCGCATAAATTAAACGGTGGACAGGTAATAAATCGAACTTCCCCACAAAAGCAAAGAGAAAACTTTGAGGAATTATCTAAACACTAAGATTCCGAAGTACCGTAAAGCCTTTGTTAACACAGCGAAGGTTGGACTATTTTGAATTTCAAATAGTATTGCAAAGTTCTATTATTTTCAGAGTTTTAAGGGTATTGCTTTGAAACATTCTTGTGAAAAACCACGAACGTGGGATGTGCGGTTACAAAAATTCTGTACAACATTAATAATATTAAATACCTTCGTATTCGTGAAATGTGGAATGAAAACTTACTTTCAAAGATTGTTTTCACCAAGGTTGCTTTTTATAATTTTTAACGGTTGCCATCTGAGGACAACGAAGCATTCTCATGCTTTGTGAGTACTCTGTCAACGGTATATATTTCACCGTACAGATCTTAAGTCAGTCAGTGACCATGGAACCTGTAAAAAGTTCGAAAAGTTAGTCTATTTGCAAAACCATATAATAATAAAGTTGAATTTATTTTGCTTGACCCATTTCCGCTGACCGCGCACAATAGGTGAGCACAATCTAGGGGTCAGAGGGTATGTGGGACTGCATAAACATATTTTTTATGGTAGTGACAGGACGAACAAATCTGCCTGGTGGAAAGCGACACGCCTATCCATAACAGTTGCAGTGCCACTCAAAGCTTTAAATCGCAAAGATCTGAGGTGCACTCCCACTACGCCAGTCACCCTGAGACATATCTTGACAAGTCCTATGTGCCTGTAATTTCACCCTTTCCATTCAAATCCGGAACGCAGTAGGTAATGTGAGCATTACTGCTTGGCGGCAGAAATAGGCAAGGTGACAGTACTTCCTTGGACAAACTCTATGACAAGGAGCTCTATCTACTGCCTTTAAACATACAAACACATATAACTATGTGGAATGTCAATTCTCTAACGAAGCGCAGCAGTATTGTAGCAGTGTTATTTTTATTTTTCTGTTTTTCTGTTTTCATAGCTCTGCGCAATCGCACTTACGAAATTGAACTATAGAATATTTTTCCCATAGGCTTAACATGGTGATTAATTGTATGTGGTCACACAACGAAATTTAAAATGTGGAGTTTGACCCATACAATTCTATTTTTTATATCAGTTTCAAATTTTATGCATCAATATTCCTAACCTAAACCAATGTTTAGTAACGTTCAAGTTCAAGCTTTGCTCGCTGCGTTTCGATAAACAAGTTTGATATAGATAGGATCACGAAACTTTTGGTTAATCACCAAGAAGGTCCAAAAGTTGTCAAAGGTTGAGAACTGTTGCTTTAGAACAAATGCTCACGACTACACTAGTTGATTACACCCGTAACAATATATTTATTAAAAGTAAATATATAAATAGTAACTTATCTAAGTGAAATAATTAATCTCAAGTTTAAAATGATTTTGCAGTAGCGCCATCTGTAAAAATTTGTGAAAGTATTTTCTTCGTCCAACCAGGTACCAAAAATTGACAAGAGATGTCCCTTAAAAAATTGTAAATTTGATTTTAATGACTATTATAACGTTTTATTACCATGATGACTATAATTGTTATGTTTTGTGAAATTGGTCCACTAGTTTATTGTAATTATTAATAGAAAGATTGAACACAAAGAGAAATTCCTTCGATCTGACAGGACCAGAACCTGTGTGACGTACCAGGGCGACCGCTCTACCATCAAATCTTAACATCGATCCTGCACTTGCGAAGGTTTTATCAAAGCAGGCCGCAAAAGCGCTACTCGGCATTACGAGGATCGCGACACAAAGGTAGTGCGGCGTCACGTTACGTGATATCAATTTCGTAGAAAACAACAGTGTCATCCGCGGTCGATCTCTGCAGTCTCTCGATTGTTGTGGAACTGGGAATTATACCTTCCACCAAATAGGCTTCGGAACTAACGTGACCATACGCTTAGAACGGGACAGTTCCGCTTTTAAGCTTCGTGTCCCGCAGTTCCCAAAATACTTAAAAATGTCCCGTTATGACATTACAGGACGTACTAAAAATAAATTAAAAATAAAATAAAATAATAATAAATTAAATAATCATGCCACGAGTTTAATTCACATTAAAGTACTAAACCAGACAACATATTTAAGCAAATTTGCTGATCCTAAAAATATACAAAGCCAGCTCACCAGATTACATAAGTCTTTTTTTAAAGTTTTGATCATTACAAATTTTCATCCCTTTTTTGACTTTATTTATCATTAAACATTACATAAATATCATAAACATGTTGTGTTTTATTTTTACAACAACAATAAATTTACAGATGTCCACTCAGAGAGTAAAAAATAATGGTCACGTTATTCAGAACGAACATTTCAGGAATACTAAAAGCACAAACAACAAAGAACAGTATTCCTTCCGATGAAAATTCCCAAATATACATTTTACTTCTAAATTCCTTTTCATTAGTTGATTTTTTGAAAATGAAACCATTTCTTTTGGATCTAAGTCGCGCGCATTTGTTTTTTCAAACAAACTAACGTTTCGAGTCTTTTATTGGTCCCATGATCACGGCTGACTGACTATTTGACCTGTAAATAGCCCGCGATTTAAATCCGAATAGCATCATTTACCAATGTGTAACTATTGAGAAACCTAAGAAGTCGATAAATAAACATAATTTGGTAGAAGTAGAGCTCCTTGTGAAACAGTACGTCCAGGGAAGTACTGCCATCTTACCTATTTCTGCCGCCAAGCAGTAATGTCAGCATTACTGTGTTCCGTTTTTGAAGGGTAAGGGTGCTAGTGAAATTACAGGCACATGGGACTCGTCAACTTATGTCTCAGGGTAACGGGCGCAGTGGTAGTGCCTCTCAGATCTTTGCGATGCGATTTAAAGCTCGTCTAGGGATACTGCGACCATACCTATTTCTGCCGCCAAACAGTAACGTGAGCATTACTGCATTCCGGTTTAGAATGGCAAGGGTGCTGGTGAAATTACAGGCACATGGGACTTGTCAAATTATGTCTTAGCGTGACCGACGCAGTGGCTCACATGCTCGTCCCGTCACTTGATATTATTATAAAAAAAGTTTTTTTTTTTTTTTTCAATTGATGTAAATATAAAACGTAACATGGACGTAACAGCATCGTAACAGTTACTTTCGCATTTATATTAATTTGGATTACCAACCGGTTAGCATTTGTTCACCACTTAATTGGGTCGCCAGTTTATTTTTTATTTATTAAGATAGGTAAAATAGGAGACCCCATCATCATCATCATATACAGCCTGACTTCACCCACAGCTGGGTATAGGCCTCCAAATTTCTGTGCCACTCCCCACGATCCCGTGCTAATCTCATCCAGGTTCGCTCCCCAGTTTCTACAATGTCACCCGAAATAGGAGACCCCAAATACTACAAAAGTTTCCTAACATTCTAGTTGTCGTATTTTGTTGTAAGTGACAATACTCCTATTTAGAAAGTTCAGAATAAATTTTAATTATTTCTATTTACTACGTCAAAGGCAATGCCGTGAACGCGTTTAGGGAGTCACCATCCTTATCGACACGGAATCACATTACAGCGGGGTTCTTCAACGCGAGCCCACATTACAGGAAGTGAGGCGATCGCCTCTCGCGTCCCGCAATGCGCGGGCTGCAAATTAATATCAATAAAATAAGAACACGCGGAGAAAAGTTGACACAGATCTGAAATCGACAAGCGCCCGATGGCGACTGATGGGGCAGCGGGCGGTGTGCCACGTCGTTAAATCGCTGAGCAATTTTCCACATCTCCAAATAAAAATTATGTACAACGTTACATAATATATTTTATTGTTAAATAATTCGTGTTAGTGTTTATTTTATGTGATCAGATAAAGTACATCATATCCTGTAACAAATTAGCACATTGTTTAGACAATATCCTTAAGTGTATCGTTATTTTTTGTAAGGCCATTATTTAATAGTAAATACCTAAACCATTTGATCGAGCAAAAAGTTTTTCCTGCTTCTCCTCCGGTGACTCTCCTTAACCGACTTGTTGTCAATAGGTGCATACATGTCATCGAGTACATAACCAGAAATGGAGACGAAATAAGGGCCATCCATCCCTGGCAATTCATCAGGAAAATGGGCCTTATATCACTTTTAAATATCAACTCTCGTTTGCACTGAAATCACAAATTAGAAAGCTGAAATAGGACAGCGCCAACAACTGACCTGTGTCCGTATTCTCCAAAAATATTCTATATTTATTGCAATAAAGATCTGGGGGCTGTTCCATTCGGTGGTGTGGGAAAAACAGCAAAACATATAATTACAAAACAAACGGAATCACATTTCATCGTTAATTAAATATTAAATATGTAATTTTTCAATTTACGTCTATTATAGCAAAGCTGAAGTTAACTGGTCGATTTGAAGTGAAACAATTGACGACACCCGTCAATTGTTTCGAATTCGGGCTGGCCAATCGAAGCGCAGTTGTTACGGTAATGATTTGGCAGAATACTTTTCAAACAAATTAAATTATTTTTCTTCTCTACTCCTGGTTATATACTCGATGGTACATGTTTAGAACTCGATAGTTAGGAACACTAACTAAATAAAACAAAAGTTTATACATGCATGGTATTTTATTACACTGTACAATAAATATTGGGCTGTATACAAAATATAGAGGAATTCCAAAAGATATTGTCAACACTCTAGCATACGATAACATGAGTGTAAACGACTCTTAACATATGTTAAAATTCGTAACATTCTAACATTAACTGCTTATCTAAGGCTGCATGTACACTAAACCTTTTAACATTGTATTGGTTACAGGTTTTTAAGTTGTTTATATTTTAAATAAACATGGTTATAAGTAGAAATTGTACTATTCGAAACAGGTCGCAATTCTTAAACGATATCCAATATTACATCACTACCACAATACAAGAAAACTCCGGTTATTGCAGTGTACGACTTAAGCACCCTACTAGAGAGAAGAATGGCATTGTATTTTCTCCTGGCTTGTACATTATCTCGAACACAGGAAATACATTCACGGGTCATGAAATAGGAGTAGATGAGAAAAACTGATAATAATCTTTCTTTTCCTTTACTTATATTACTTATATTCTATAATATCATAATTATTTGCTTCAAGTTGTAATGTATTTGCTGCATTAATAATCGACTTTTCGTCAACATACATATTGTCGCTTAGCAAACAACAGCGCTCAAGTCCCAAACCAACGCCTATTGGCAAAAACTTTTAAATTTTCTTTATATTCTTTTCAACTTCTATCCACTAATGCTGAGT
>NW_020654810.1:4829903-4918494 GCF_003589595.1 Hyposmocoma kahamanoa | reverse complement strand
TCGCAGACAGAAATGCGCCAAGATGCTCCGAGGTCGGTCTCAGAGTATTGAAATTTTAACATTATTTCAATTGGAATAGTATAAAATATTCATCAAATCATTCATCAAATTACTCGAAATTACACTTGAACGGTATTGTTTGCTAAGCGAAGATATGTCAACCAAAATGAGGATAACAAAGGTCAGGTCAAAAATAATAAGAATAAAATTATTAATGTGAGTGGAAGAAGCTAGAGGAGCGTTTCAGGTGGAAATCTAGTCGCCAATTACGACTACATCAGGAGAACTGTCTCCTGATGTAGTCGTAATAAGTGTGTTTTTACGTACCACGAGTGTTTACGTACCACCATGACGGCATGATGGTACGTAAACACTTTTATCTAGGTCTATTATAACTAAACTTAATACGAATTTTGTAAGCGGCCTTAATTTATTGCCATGGAGTGTAGAAACATAGTATAAGTATGGTAACTCTATACAAAATAGCAGCGCGTCTTGTATGTGTGCACACCGGCCTTGCGCTGTGTACGTACACACACATTCGTATAATAATAAAAGGCGCAAGTGATGACCAGCGCTATGCAACGCGGAGGCATCACGAGATTATGCGAATGTGTGCGTACGTACACGGCACGCGGCGGGCGCGCATACATAGAAGTCATGCTGCTACATTTGTATGGAGTTACCATACTTCTTTCATTATACTATGATAAAAATATTTACGAAAAAGTGATTAACGAAGTCGATTTAAAATTTACTAATCTAAAATAATGCCTTTGTAAAATAAACTATAAAAACATGTTACGGTTTAGTATCCCGCAGCCTTAAGCAAAGGGAGCTATTCCTTAAATTGTACTAAAAATATCCTCTCCACAAACCGCATCCGTCCGCATAACACAATGATAATTTATTAAACAAAATATTATGGATATTTAGAACAAACAGAATTGGCACCCTTAGCTCATTTTCGCAATTTATAATTCTTTTTATTTTCAATTTTACGTGAAATGTATAATGTGGGTTGAGTTTAAAAAGTGCTTTCGATTTCTTGCTTAAATCCAACCGAACACGCGTTATTGACACTTGTTTAATATTTATTAGAGCGGCAGGACTCAAGATCATCTTTTCTCTTTCACTCATACCACATTAAAAAACAATATGAGAAAGAGAAAACATGACAGAAATTAGAGAATTATCGTGCCTACATAACTAAATAACAAGTTTAATGCACGATTTACTCAGCTTTAAAAAACGAACTCTTGAACGATAATATTCCCTAACAGTAGCTCTAAATAATAATGTGCCAGACAACCACACCAATTGCAATCGAAACCGGGACTTTATCGTACAGTATAAACCGTTGGGCCATCGATGTCGTCATAATAAATAGGAAACCGTATAAAGACATTTGATAAAAATTTGAAAAGCACATTTAGTACCAGTAGAGCTCCTTGTGAAAGATTGAGTCCAGGGAAGTCTACCTTACCTATTTCTACCGCAAAGCAGTAATGTGAGTGGTGCAGTTGAAATTACAGACATATTAGACTTGCCAAGTCTCAGAGTGACGGGCGCAGTGGCATTGTCCCCCAGATCTTTGCTATTTAAATCTCTGAGTGATACTGCAACGGTTATGGACAGAGCGCCTGGGCCTGGTGGTGCCCACGACATGTTCGTTCCGTCGCTTTGTATCATAAAAAGATATTTTTTTCTTTTGATGTAAATATTCTGAAGAATACTCAGGCCCACATACATCATTCAACATTTCACGTAAAATCTGCGTAGGTGAAAATTACAACCACTTTTGAAGGACCTATAATGAAAACTGACGCGTAAATTGAGTTTACCTCAAACTACAATTCTGTGATCGTAGTCAATTTGCAAAATATGCCCCTTCAAAACAAGTCAAGTTTCCTCACTTATAGCAGCCTACAATCACATCGTCCGACCTAATAGCTAGTAATTTGAGACCCACATTCCAAACTCCCTACACAATATCCACCTTGATGCGAAACTTTATTGCGGAAACAATTTAATTTATTATACGAAACCTTGAGCAAAGTTTTATTGACATCACTACGTTAATTTCGTTCTACATTTGAAATTTCAGACAAAGAAAAATCGACTTTAAACACGAAATGCTTGAATTACAGGCACATGGGACTTGTCAACTTATGTCTCAGGGTATCGAGCGCAGCGGCAGTGCCCCTCAGCAAGGTTAGCACGATAGGGCGTGACTTGTCTGAGAGCGACATAAAGCGCGGAATCTCTATGCGAGAATAGCAGTATCTCGCGCTTGTTGTGCCAGCCCTACAGATCTTTGTGTTTCTTAAGAAATTATTATTAATTATTAAAAAAGAAAACATTCAGAAGTGGGAATTAGGTCCTTCATGTTGACCTCGGTGGGCAAGTGGCTTGCAGTTCTGTCTCGGAGTTCTCGAACCCGGCCGGGTCAATGTCAAACTAACCTTTCTATTTTTTTTTTTAATATTGTCTCGGGCTGGGTGTTTGTTGAAACCGTTGTTGTTTCAGATTTCCATAACACAAGTGCTCTAGTTACTTTGGAATCGCAGTAACGTATGTGATATTGTCTAATATTCATTTATATTTATTACAGTACTTATAAAATTTAAAAAATACAAAATGAACCGGGTTAAACAAATCACCGTGCGCGGTCTTTGCGCTGCAAACTTGTGCAATTCATATCGTCGCCGCCTCGCTTTCTCAAACTCGTATCTTAAAAAGAGATGGCAAAACTAACTAAACTTCCCATTTATTTTAAATTTCTTACCAATGGTGTTAATTTGGGTGCATTAATTTGAATATGAAGGAAACGTGATTTGAAACCAGCCTGCAAAATTTGTATAGACTAACCATTTTTTACATTTCAGTAACTTTGTGCTTTCAGATACGAGTTTGAGAAAGTAAGGCGACAATATAGTAAACTATACTGAAAAATGAGCACTTAAAACTAACTTTTGAATGTTTTCTCCGTTTATACCGCAATAGCACCTCCGTAACGCTTCTGCTCGAAACACTATATGGACTCTAAACTTAAAGCCAGTTTTTTTTAAAGTTACTTATATAGAGTCGAAGCATCGTAGGCAAACAGATGTAAGCGAGGACTTCATGTCTAGAGAAACAACATCATCATAAAATTGCCAGATATTTCTGTCAATTGATGTCATTTCTTGATGTACTTCATTTCGCAGTTTCAGTGGCTAATGGAATTTGACATTTACAAATCACAGAAAAAACATTGTGAAAAAAATCGACAGGTGAATGTAGCTTTGTTTTTGAGTTTAGAGATCAGTTCATATCGACACGACGTTAACGTAAACGCAGTTGTTAATCGAAATGTGAGAACGTAAACCTCTTCTTTATGTCCTAAATACAAGGCAATGGGAGTATAATTGTATACAGTGTGACATTTAATTAGCGTCCTTAAAAAATATATTATAAATGAAACTTATTAATATGAAATAAATAAATAGGTAAATTTTTGATTATTTTTGTTTCGTGTTTTACGTGTCATGTTCCGGCTATGTCCGATAGTGAACACAGGCGAAGGATGAAAAACAACAATACGCTGCTCTCTATCCTTTTTATCCTCACAATTCACTAGTATATCTTGTGTATTTTCTATACTTATATGTATGATGAAGAGTAATTTATTTATTTAATATGAAGACTTACTATGGGGGCCCTTGTCATATTTCGTATAATTGTTAGCTATACAGGCTTTATAGATGTTTTGACAAAATTATCCCATAATATCAAACAGAATGAGAACAATCATCTCTTAAGTTAACACTAATACAATGTCAACAGTACAAGAAGCATATAATATCGAATCAATATGAACCAACTCGTAAACAATTTAATGGCATAAGTGCCACAGATGGCACCATTAAATGCAAATTATCACTGTTCAACAATCTGGACAACAATCCATGAAACAATCCGATTCGGGGCCTGCGGCGTGCCTTTAACATAAAACTTAACTAAATTCTATTAAAACATTAGACTTTCTTATCTTTGTCAACTTTATTATTCTAAAAAAATTATCAATGAAATCGATTTTTATTAAAACTGATAAATTGTTAAAATTTTAAGCCATCTATTTTAAATTCAGTTCGCCAAAGGCTATTTAGTCATTTGTCCTTCAAGAGAATCGCTGTATTGGTTTTGTATTGTGCAGCGTCTTCGCATACAGGGTGGAACAAAAACGATGCATACAAAATATGCCCAAAATTAATTTGTTTTTTGCCCAACTTCTTTGTTTTCATTACTACAATAGAGTTACAAAAATTTGATCGCAGCTTTTTTGTTGCAACCTGTATATGTAAAATGTTTATTAATACAAATATTGTGACTTTAGTGCAAGTAACACTGCACAGAATAGAAATCAAAGCAACATAATCAAAAGAATAATTTTAATATTTCATAGTAAATATAGCTAACAATTCAGTCTCCAATGTTCTCGCGTTTGTTGAGAAAATCTAATGTTTTTATAAGCCTACTAGAAACCAGATGATACAAAATATAAACTAAAAGAGGTATTTACACATATAGCCTCGAATAAACAAATCATATAAAATTTACACTGAATAAATAGATAACCTCTACCTTAAAAATCGTAAATAAACATTAAAATAAATATGCTAAAGCTTATGGAAACTTAAGTCTAAAAATGAGTATATAATTATTATGATCGAAATTATGCCGTAATAATAAAACAAAAAAAAAATATATAAAATTTGCAAGATCAATTCATTAAGATCTGAAGATGAAGAATATTTGATCAAACATATAACGGCTATTTTGTGCCCAATCGATACAATTATTTAGGGCATTATTACTTAAATCAAAAAGAAAAAAATCTTTTCCATGCCCCTCTTTCATGAGTTCGTAATATTTTAATACAAAATGTTACTCATTGTGACCACTAGAGGTGCTGTACAATTTGCAATATCCTCGAATTTTCGCAGTCGCTAGCGACAAATGTCACAGTAAATATGAATAGGTTATTTGACAAGTATGAAAGACACAAATGCTTATGTAATAATAAAATTATAGTATCTGAAGTTCTATTTATTGAGTGGAGTGCTCTGATAGGTATGTTTATTTACTAAAAGGCTCGAAACGTATCATCGTACTAAGATTTTTGAAATTCAATATAAAATTTACTATTATTGTAAGTCAATGACCATTTACAACAAAATAGTTAAAAAATTACAGATAGAAGTGAATAAACAATTGAGCAACGAGACAACTCAGAAATCCTGAAAGTGCGTTTGAGAAGCTTGCCGTGTTGGTGATTGATGTAGTTTCATACCAAACTTCATTAGTCAATGTCTTACGTTGTCAATGACTTTGAATTGAGACCTTGGACTATTGTATTTAATTGTCTTAAATACATTAATAGTCATTAATACGATAACTTATAGACGCGGCAACATCGGAAATATCCGTGGTTTCCGAGTTATCCCGATGTTCAATATGTATTCACTGCATCTGTCAGTAAGTATATAACCGGAAATAGAGACGAAATAATTAAGGGCCATCCATCTCTCGCAACTCATGAGGCAAATGGGCCTTACATCACTTCTAAATATAACTCTCGTTTGCACTGAAATCAAAAATTAGAAAGCTGAAATAGTACAGCGCCTACAACTGACCTATGTACGTCTCCGTATATTCTAAAAATATTCTGTATTTATTGTAATAAAAATAATATCTCTAACAATGGGGGCTGTTCCATTCGGTGGTATGGAAAAAAACAGCAAAACATCTAATTACAAAACAAACGACTCACATTTCATCAGTAATTAAACATTAAATATGTTATTTTTCAATTATCGTCAATTATAGCAAAGCTCAAGTTAAACTAGTCGATTGAAGTGAAGCAATGACGACATTCGAATTCGGGCTGGCCCATCGGAGCGCAGTTGTCACCGTAATGATTTGGCAGAACAGTTTTCAAACAAATTAAATGACATTTCGTCTCTATTTCTGGTTACATACTAGATGACTGCCATCCACGCCATAACTATCGTGTTTGCATTTCGTTAACTTTCTAGATATGGGAACCTAAGGCTTTTTTGCTAGTACAAATGTTAATCACACCGATATTGTGTAACAATAAAACTGACACAAAATAAGATATAAAACAACCGCTTATAGAGGGTTGTACATTTTGTTTCGCTGATTCCAGATAAGGTAATAACTCAATTCGATTACTTTTTTGATTAAAAATAACTGGGCATTTGATCTCCATCTCACCTGATGGAAAGTGTCGATGAGGTCGACGGTGCAGCATGCACACCTAAATAATGCCTATTCACTCTCGCTTTCAAAAGGTCCAAGTTAGAGCTTTCGGGGAACAAGTCCACAGGCAGGGAATTCCACTCCCTAGCAGCTCGCCATATAAATGTGGAAGCGAAACGCTTTGTGCGATTCCTGGGTATATCCACAAGATAGGGGTGGAACTCCAGCCGTCTAGTCTCCCGGTGATGGAAAGGGGAAGGCGGAATCAAATTATGCAATTCCATCACACTCTCTCCGTAATATATCCTGTAGAATAACGATAAGCAACTCTACGGCGGTGTTCAAGTCCCTGCAGCTTTGTTTCTATTAATTCCGAGCCACCTATATGCCCCTTGGCAAGCTTGTCTATTGAATCCAAGTTTATGTTAGTTATGATAAGGAGGGCAGAATACTCGTGACGTCATAGCCATAAGGACGTCATACAAGCTGCATACTGATGGTGGTTTTGCTAAAAAGGAACGGAGCATGTTTGAATGTATTATCAGAATGTTCTTTTGAGTTATTGAAGTTATAAAAAAGTGAGTCAAATAACCTATTGAAACCTACTCCTAATAATATAACATAATATTAAATTTAAATGTATCACTTCCAAAACGGCTGTAATTCGTTCCAGTCTTGTACAATTAATTCTAAACAGCCACTTTTGGGCATTGAAAACATTTTTTATTTTGTTTAAACTTTACAATGATCCATTACTCTTTTTAAAAAAAAATTACAAAAATGGCCGTAATTAATATTATAGCTAAGAAGCTTGTGAGATTACAATGTCTTTGCTTTAAGTTGTGCCAAGGGACGGAATATATTTCGAGAATAAAAAACACGATTGGAAACTCTTAAAAAACTGCACTGTAAAACATACAAAAAAACAGCATTACTGCGTTTTCATATTGAGCGATTTGATTTTTTTTTCGTATTCATAAAATAGCATAAAAATGTTCCCAGTAGAAATGTATTTTCGTTGCTGTTTACAGCCAAATACTTTTTATACAAAAAATCCATCACAGTACACGAATTTCATTTGAACTGGACCAATTGTATTAGTCTTCCAAAATAATACACGTGTATCATTGCATCTGCGTGGCACTTGGTTAGAGCAAACATTTTGTGACTTTATTACTTTACTACTTATTTAAATAGCCGAATTCTACCCTAATAATGCATCTAGTCTCAGCTTGGCACTGCAAAAGGACCTTTCCATTTCCTGCTACACCCCTCAACAC
Source organism: Hyposmocoma kahamanoa (assembly GCF_003589595.1). Classification (NCBI taxonomy): domain Eukaryota; kingdom Metazoa; phylum Arthropoda; class Insecta; order Lepidoptera; family Cosmopterigidae; genus Hyposmocoma; species Hyposmocoma kahamanoa. The sequence goes on along the minus strand of NW_020654810.1, from coordinate 4,910,947 downwards.
TACCTTAGACACCTGTATGGAACGTGCAACAAACGCCATCTAACGGCAGAACAACAAAATTTATTACATACTTTTAGATTTCTTCTGGTATAAAAATGAAATGACTAGCATTTCTACCAACCCAATAAATCACAAATAAGTGGCATCGTCTACCACAACTTGCCATGACATGTATGTTTGCTGCCACGACATGGCGATTATTCTATTATCAAATTTTTTATGGCATTCTATTTTTAAATTTTTTTCTGGCTCCATCTTTACGGAAATGATAATTCTGCTAACTCTGATTGATTGATTTTATCACGGTCGGAAAAAAAATACTATTGTGACTTTAAACGACAGTGATAGGTTGATCAGTGGAAATAGTCAAATAATAATTTAAAACAAAAGACAGAACAAGTTTATAACATGAATTTATGAACAGAAATGTGTAATTATTTATATGGGTAAAATTACGTGGGGAAAACCTAAAGTTAAAAGATTGGTGGGGCGCGGGAATTTACTCCCACAGTGCCTGTGTTACCGCACGTTGCTATCACCACTTGCGTAGCATGGAAATTTCTAGATCCAATCGCTTCATACTAAATTTTGTCTATGACAAATTATACCAACTACACGTTGTATACAGATAGAAATCTAACACTAGTGTGTAGATAGCAGTATACCGTGTCGTCATCTAATCCCTTGTCCGCATGTAAATACAATCGATTAGATACATACGTAAAAATGTCCAAAAAGTGATCATAATAATATAATTCAAGTGCAAAATCTACATTTTTGGTCATATATATACTGATATACAAATTGTATCATATTACATGATAAGACCTATACATAATTTTACCAAAACTTAGTTTGGTAAATAAATATAACGTGTGCCAAAATTACATAATTTACATTAACAACCATAACTAGAAAAGTAGGCCATGTGCGAAGGCCCATAGTCACTTAATACATCACATTCTTGTCTTTTCATCATGTGCTTTTTAACTATTATGCTTGAGTGACAGGATATAGGATTTTTTAATAGACACGCCGACGTAAGGGCGCATAATATTGCCCATAGATATCACAATAAAAATTCCTTTCAACACAAAATCACAATGTTCGTTCCACGTCACTGCAGCATTAGAGATTCCAGGTTTCTATTGAGGATCGTGTCTTTGACGGAATTGAAAACGACCTCGATGTTGTGCGTGTCGATGGCAGTCGTGAAGTGGTGGTACAGAGTCGTCTTTGGCTCGCGGCGAACATTGGCGAACATGTTCAATAGGAACACTTGAACGTCGCGCAAATTGTGCGGGTCGCCTGTGAACTGTGGGTAGTACCAACGTATGTCAGTCTCTTTACTTGTCACCTTCTTGGCCAGCAGGTCGGATTTGTTGAGGAACAGTATTATGGATATGCCCTTGAAATTGACGTTGTTCGCGATCGTGTCGAATATATTGAGCGCTTCTTCGAGACGATTTGTTTTCCTGGAATTAATCAGAGCGTGGTTGATTACATCGGCGTACACAGCGGTTAAACCAATAACCAATGTTATATATTGTTAAAGACTTGTTCGGTATACTCTAATAATTAAATTGAGCAGCGAATAATTTAGTTGCCAAACGTGTTTGAACGAATAATATTATTATTGGATTAATTGTAAAATACTGACAGGCCTATACTAACATCATAAACAAAAGTTTTGTTCTACGACTTTAACAATACATTATGAATTTTCGAAAAATAAACATTTAAGTTTTTGTTATACTATCTGATAGTTTTTAGGTCTATATTTTGGTAGCAAGGTAGTAAATTGAAACGTGCAAGCGTCCACCTTTTTACCACCGTTTAAAGCGTTATATGTATTTTTATTTTTGTATGAAAGTAAAGTCTGATGAAGTCGTGGGACAAAAGCTGTTGTTTATGATGATAGTATTGTAGTCCGACAAAGTTCTGGCAATAGTATTTTTAAAATAATCCTGTATAGCAGTCGTATATTTTAGTAAGTTCTAGCGCAGTCTAGACCAAAGTAAAAGGATAAAAATTTTAAAATTTATTCCAAGAATTTCATTTACGACAATTTTAATTTCATTCACTTTGAAAGTAAATGAAATATTATTATTGATACAAAGGTCGAAAACACAAAGAAAATTTCCCTCGATCCGACTGGTCACGAACCAGCGAGCGTTACCTCAACGTGGCTACGATCAATCGGATCTGGCGATTTTTTTCTTTGCGTTTGCTCAAACTTTGTATCGATAACAATTTCATTTACGTTCAAAGTTCAAAGTTTAGTACAGACTAAAGATATAAAAAATAAAACGTAATTACAATCTAAATAGAATCCCACTGCGCAACGACTGATAGCAGACTTATTTTAAATATACTTTTTATTACAGCCACAGCCATAAATATTGCCATTTCCCTTATTTAATAAACAAGGCAATATGTACGCGTGTACTGATAGATATTTCATCAGATTCGTAACAGGCCAGGATGTTTAACCTAAAATCCCCGTGGAAGTGCTACTTTCGAACTTGCCATGGTTCTTGTTCACGAATATGACCACCCCAAATACCTTACATGCAACATAGGCGATTAAACGGCAACTTGCGGACACCAGCCCGTCATACCATTTTGGTGAAGTCACAATCACATGGGACTTATCAACTTATGTCTCAGGGTGACAGGTGCAGTAGCAGTGCCCCTCCGATCTTTTCGATTTAAAGCTCTAAGTGGCACTGCAACGTTATGGACAGGCGTGCAACTTATCACTAGGTACACGACTTGTTCGTCCCGTCACTTGATATTATAAAAAAAAATATCATACCATACGACCACCCCAAATATTGTAAGTAAATAATGAAAAACAAAATGTGGGACATCACCAACTTCTTATGAATTAGATTGCAACTTCAGTGGGATGTCTAACCAGATTTGTGATCTTATTTAGGAAATACCTTTGGCAGCAAACTTCTAGGCTAATGGAGATATAGAAAGTTACATATTCACCTACCTATCTCCCGGAAACACTTGAAGAAATTCCGAGGAGAAAGAGATCGAGATACCGAGCGTATGCTCGTTGTTACGTCAGTCGTGCATCTACTTCGACGTACATAAACGGTATATTGTTGACACATTTACGTTAAGAATAAGCGCCCTGTTCACGAGGAGAAAGATTTCGCACCGCGACCGCCCAGTTACCGCGCCTTCGTGTACCTTAATGGCGAAACTGAGTTCTATTTACTAGGCAACAACATTTAAATTCCTCTGAATAGAATAGACCAATTTCAAGCCAAGCTCGCTCGCGTGACCAGGACACTAATTTAAGGTAAAACCTAAAAGCTAATTAAATAGAGCGTATTTTGCCACGACAGTTAGACGTTCGCGGTGAGCGCGATGTATTTCGCGTCGAATGAATGCGCCATAATAAGTAACATTGATATCGAGGAATTTCAAAACCACTAGTTTATACTTGACGGTCGTCTTCACAAAGTAACAAATTCATTTAAAGGGCAAAGTATACGCTTCTGTCATAGGATTTCGGTTGATAAAGAAAATTTGCCATTCACTTTACACTAAAACTTTATACTAAGGTTATAGGTAGTGCTAAGCGGGCGTGATACGTGTGGCAACAGTACGCGGAGTTCCGCATACTTGAGCTCAGTGCGCCAACGACTTGTAACAATAGATATTGAACTTTCAAAGATATACCAACTGGGTGAAGTTTAAATTACATTAACAGTCCAGAATTTATTAAGCCTTTTTAATTTAGAAAACACGACCAATCATTAGTTAGATTTCAGTGTTTAAATCATGATATTGTGGGTTCTGGCGACAGCGGTTCTGATCGAGATCTTAAGATCCCTTCCATTGTTTCCTCTTCCGTGATAAGGAACATACAACAAACGCCATCTAACGGCAGAACAACAAAAGGTACAAGATACTTTTAGATTTCTGGTATACAAATTAAATGACTGTGATAAGTGACATTTCTATCAACCTCATAAATCACAAACAAGTGGCATCATCTACCACAACATGCAGACAAGTATGTTTACTGCCACGAATTTGTGTTTATTCTATTTTTAACTTTTAACTGTACTTTCATTATGCCTTACCTATCTTCTGAGAGCACTTGGTCAAATTCCGACGAGGACACAAGAAACAGTATCGAAGTGACAGAGTCAAAACACTGCGTCCATTTCTGACGTTGAGTCCGTTGCCCGCCGACGTCCACAAACACAAATGGCACATTGTTGATATTGATGGTGCACTCCGTGATGCCCTTGGTCGCTTTGCGGCAATGGAGAATGTCCTGATGTGATGGGATGTAGTCTGGTCGTGCAATGCGTTCTAGGTCGTCGAAGAAGTAGCTCACTGAATCACTCTGGAAATCAAAGAGATAGGTACATGGGTCAATTATTTGCAAACATGCGGCTGTCCCTAGCATAAATTGGCTAACATTTTTGTAATTAATTTAAAAAAGAAACTTAAATTTGTCTTTACTCTAAATCGAACTCCTACAACAAGAATAATTAATTTATACCATTTCCCTTGTTATAAAAAAGCCACATGTGAGCACATATCGACGCCTCCTACGTAAAGTATCATATGTCGAAATTGCCAAGTTTACAGGGGAGCGTTTTAAAGTTTTGAATTCACTGAAACGAGCTTAGCACATGACTTTAGCATTTGTCAGTTTTATTCGGCAACGCTCGATCATCTAAGATATGTAGAATTTTATAATGCCCTATCTAAACTGAGGAATGCTAGTCACGTATTATGCTCATTTCAGTGAATTGAGAACTTTACAACGCTTCCCCTGTATACTTGGCAATTTCGACATACGATACTTTACGTAGGAGGGGTCCATATGTTACAAGTGTAGCTATCAATAAAAGTTCTCGGTCGTGCCGTCGAGTCAAAGGTCGAGCGGCTGAGACGCTGGCTTTATTTCAGAATGTATTTTTTACAAAAGAAATTACAGCCATTTTAAAATTCGTATACTATACATGTTATTCGTATACTATTTAGTTCAGTTGATATAAAAAAAATCATTGGTATATGTAAAGTACCTATTGAATACGCAGTGTTTTTGTAAAATTTCGAAGTAAGTTTGTTTTTTTTTCACACCGTATAATCAGTGTACATCCTCATTTTTACTATAATATTTTTTTCAAAGCGATTGATACAACACTTTCTTGTTATGCGGCATCAACCAAAGCCATTTGAGGTGGTATAGACTCTTAAAACTAGCAGCAGTAGTAGGAGCTCTCCTTAGAAATGAGTTCGTCCAGGGAAGTACTGCCACCTTAGCTATTTCCGCCGCCAAAGTATAATGTGAGTATTAGTGCGTTCCAGTTTTGAAGGGTAAGGTCCGCTGGTGAAATTACAGGCGCACATGGGACTTGGTCAACTTTACGTCTCAGGGTGATGGGCGCAGTAGCTAAAGCATTGCAACTGTTATGGACAGGCGTGTCGCTTACTACTAGACGCACGACTTGTTCGTTCCTTTACTTGGTATGATTAAAAAATATGTTTCAATTAAAAAATTCTAGTGGCGTCTTCACATAATCTAACATTATAAATAAAACAAACTTTAATTCTTTATTAAATTTGTATTCAATTGATATTCATTATTTATTCATGTTTATTTTTTGTGAAATTACTCAACTAGTTTGTTATAATTATTAATAAAAAGATCGAAAACTTAAAAAAAATTCCTTCGATGCGGCCGAATTAGAACCGACGTCTTCTAGCAAACCGTGACAGACGCTATGCCTACCAAGCCACGGAACGAACCAGCGGACCTCACGAATTTCTCTATATGCTTGTACAAAGATCCGCTTTGTATTTAGTTATTTCTGATTGTTTTGATTCTTTATTTTTTTACTTATCTGAAGTCTGCCTGACACAAGATATTATGTCCGAGACTATTTATTAAGATTTAATTTGGAAACATAAAACCACGGGAGATTTTCCAAATGATTAAAAGAGTTTAAGGAAGATGGTAGTAAAACATATAACGTCGGTAAATATCCATTTTCTGGCATCAAAATAACACTTCTCGTATTAGTAAACTGTCTACGCCAATCTTTACGACATTATTTGTACTTGATAAGAAGTATAAAAAAATTCCGAGCGATAAGACGAGGCAACCTATAAACTATGAATGCCGCATTACTATGGTCAATGACAGGGAACAAAGCCTTTATTGATATAATGATAAACATTACTTGCTTCGCACAAAGGAAACTTACTGTGTGCGCAGAAAGATTACCTACATAGTTACAATGTGCTGACGATATTCGTGGTCGTGTGGGTTGCATACCGGTTTTCATGGTGTCGCCATGTCTGAGGTCCTGGATTCGATCCCCGGCCGGGTCCAGGTAGAAAAACTAACTTTTCTATATCGTCTTAAATGGCGCTTTCGCCCTTTCTACAAAACAACGACTACCTAGCCCTGAAGCAAAGACAGGTTACGATGGAACGAGTCTCGCCCAGAACATGCCTATTCAATCGCACCTTAGAGTTTGTATGTGCTTGAAGACAAAGTCGCAGGCAGGGAATTCCATTCCTGGGCTATGCGCATAATAAAAGATGACGAAACGCTTACTACACCTGAAGCGAGCCTTCAAGTCAAGTAACGGCGCATTTACACCGAGTCCTTCGGCAGACTACTTCGCCTTTCCGAAGGCGACGCACCCACCACCACCGTCAGACGACTCACTATTTACACCGGGTAACTTACCTTACGACTTGGTGTAATGCGCCATGAGATATCCCGCCATACGTCTGGATGTCCGATGGTAAAAGGGGGCGAGCAGGAGAAGGTATCCCAAAGTATGCAACTAATTTGGGATCAGAGCAACGTGTGTCATGCTGTCCAATATTTACATACAATACTTCACAATATTATTCAATTTGCTGGCACATAGTTAAAGTTAAGACGTTGAATAAGGAAAACTACTAGAAACAAAACTGATTAATAAAACCATCATCATACATTACATGACACGCATAGTGATATCACGATGACTAAAGCACGCAGCGAACCAAAATCATTTCAATAAAAACTTGAAGAAAAACAAACGTAACGTGTATTTCAATTGAACCTAAATTAAATATAGGCAAGGCGACGGCCAGGATGCGAAGTTCCTACATATAATTAACCCATTTATACGTCTCACTGTTGGGCACGGATCTCCTCTCAGGCGAGGGTTTAAGTCATATTCCGTCACGGTAAATTTCCGAGAAACTCAGAGGTGCGAGCCCGGATACGAACCTCTGCTTGAGTGACGGTAGGTCAATCCATTAGGTTACTACGGCGTTACATAAGGGTTACTGAGTGGGCTATCCTCATAAAAAAACAATACACTTTACACGTTGTTCTATAAGTCAACAGTCCTATGTGCCTGTAATTTCACCAGCACCAGCAGTAATAGGTAAAGTGGCAGCACCTCCCTGAACGATCTCTTTCACAAGGACATTTACTGCTACTTTCAAATTCAATGTGATTATCTGGCACCAAAAAGCTATTGTCAAACCTTATTTATAAATGCCTAAGAAACCGTATTACTACCATTCTAAAAAAAACAATCAAAATTCACCTGCCATTCAACCTAATAAGGCAATTAGTAACTATCAGAATACATCACCAAACGAGCAAGCGTTGAATCACATCGGCAACATTGTAATATAGTGTAACTAATAGTCGGTTCTGTACAATAAATAATATTTGAAAACGGTTGCACCAAAACAAGTGTGACATTGAAATTATACCAGTATTGTTTTTGAGGTGTTGGTGTAGCGACTGGCGTCAGGTTACAAATATGTTATGTGTTAATATAATTACAACTAGAGGTGGGCGTTTAAATAAAAAGCACTTAAAAAAGTTTGCTTTGTAAAATAAGTACATAAGCACGCTTTTCAATTTAAACGCAAGCGTTAATCAGTTCAATACTCAACAACTTGAGTTTTTACAACGTGCTTATGTTAAAACATAATGACTTAAAAGTCCCGCCTTCTGTTTCCTAACAGATTAATTCGTCAATGTGAATAATAATTTTATAAAAATAATCTCAGTACAGAGTACTAAAAAAACCGACCTCAAAAGTACGTGGAATTACGTCTATTTGCCGAGTTTTATTGAAATATCCCCTAGTTCGCCACTATACAGGAGACACTGGAGATAATAAAAATCGGTTCTCACTACTCAAAGTATATTGAGAGAAAAACGCCTTGAATTCGAGAAATAGCAAAATCAACCATTAAAGTAATTGCTCCTAAATTAATGTTAGGCGCTATTTATAAAAATAAATCTTCATGCATGAGCAGCCACCCTTAGAGGTGGATGATTTTCTTCAAAATGAACTGGGACCACTATGGAAGTACCCCCTTTCCAACAAAAAATGTATCATGAAAATCGGTTCACAAACACCGGAGTTATAGCGTAACATACATACAAAAAAAAAGAACATACAGTCGAATTGAGAACCTCCTCCTTTTTGGAAGTCGGTTAAAAATAAAACTCGTGTTATACAAATAAAGTTACTTATTAACCTCTAGTGGTTTACTCTTGCTTTTTGCTATCAACACAACGTTGCAAGCTTTTTTTAACAGTCTCTGCGGTTAAACGTTTTTCTAAACGATTTTGTAAGCTACAAACTAAAAAGCGTTTTAAAAAGCACGCTTTTTTAAAAGAAAACACAGTTTTTCCCATCTCTAATTACAACACATATATGAAACACATAATATGAAAATATGCAAAACAACCGCACTAATTACCTGGTCCTTTACTAGGGAATTCCTTGTGCTATGTGTAAAAGAGCAACGGAGTTCACTCCGGAACACCAGGACCAGAAGCAATTTAGAAAAGTTCATCTCCCAAATTGGTTCTACCGTAATTTGATCTCAGAGTCCCCTCGAGACCATGGACGTTGCAATACGCCCGAACGTCGAGGTAAATAAAATTTGTTTTTTACCAGATTAAGTCCCGATTTAAAAAAAAAAAGGTCTAAACATCGTGAGAGTGTAAATCAATGGTTCCACTGCGCCAATCGTTGAACCACCGAGATGAATTTATAGACGGTATATACCGTACATAAATAGTATATCGTCGTCTCAGAGTGAATATCTCGTATTTGATTTCTATGTAATTTTTCAGGACGAAGATAAAAATATGGTGTAAAATCAGAGTTCAGATATTATATCACTTTAAAAATATATTTGAGCAAGAGTTTTATAAGTTTTTCTTCAACAAAAATATACTATACATATGGATTTATACGCTATAGACGTAAAATATATATTCCAGTAGTTGCAATAACGAACTTCATGAAGTTTCTAGAAATGGAAACTATACGGTGGAACTAGAAAATAACGAACCACATAAACTTTAAATTGCCTTTTGAAATTATATACCTACGAATAGACGAGGCAGAATGTGGCATTGTCATTTGTACGTATATAATTTGTGCCGGAACAAGTTTTGAAATCGAAGTCACGTTTTATCAGTCAATCTTTTACACCCAATCTTTTACTCTATATCTATCGATTTACCACAAAGTTTAAATGTTCTTTTAAATTACAAAGTAGGCCAAAGATGGCGTTGTCATTTATCATATCCGTCGCAACAAATTTCGAAATTTAAATTGTCACTCTAACCAGCCTTTTCTGCTCTCATTTACTATTAACAAGTAGTTCTAAAACTCCAAAACAAGAGCTGTAAGACCGTAGAATTTCCATTATCGAATACTTTAAGTTTTATTAGCATTATAATTGAATTACCCCAGACAATTGAACTATAATTTACACACAGTATCGCATAATGATGACAATTATGCAATACCTGTTACGTTAAGTGTTAAATGACAGCCGCACCAAAAACATTAACCGTGTTGGTATTTCATATCATCGGAAAGTCCAGTTTATCGAAATATTTTTTTTGTTACAAAAAACGAAAGTAAAGCTACCCCTGCAATATGGTCGCTTCTTTTTGGAGCACTAAATTAATAATTCCAATTCGTCGTCGTTCAGCAATTAACCGCTAGATGGCAGCACATTGATTGAAATTTCAATATAATATCAAAATGTCGTAATTTGTAATAAAAGGTATTGATGGTATTGAACTATCAACTTAAGTTTCAAATTAAGAATGTGTGAGTTTTGGCGACATCGGTTCGGATAGTAATCGAGGCTTATGGCACTTTCATTGTTTTTTTTTCTTCCATGTGTGTGGTATTCAAACTGCCTCCGTGGCCGAACGGTTACCATGCCGGACTGCCATGCAGAGGTCCTGGGTTCGATTCCCAGGCCGGGAGAAATATGTGTATGGCCTACATTTATTTCTCTCGTGAGTTTGGATGTAATTTGTGGTTGTCTATGTGTGTGTCCATGGCACCCGCGATACAGGGTTTCCCTAGTGCGGGGCTATGTTGAGTGTGTGCGTTATTATTATTATTATTATTATTCATAAACTTCAATCGCGTGTGGTTGAAACGTTATCAATTTTGTACGTAAAAAGCGGCGTGTTTGATGTACAGCTTGGTAACTTTTCAAAACTCGAATAAAATATTAGCGCTAACGAACTGGTGAATGCTATCTGTGCATCTACCATCAGTTTACATCGACCGACACAAGCGGTCACGTTAAATATTTGTATACAACCATTGACTTACAATTATATGGACGTCGGGTCCGCGCTAAAAAGTGTCCGCACTTGTAAGGCGCTAAAATCGTATACAGAGCGCCAAACTCCGCTTTAGTCTTCATTTGTTCTACTGACAGCGCGATACTGCGATGACATTACAATTTAAATTTCGAATAGGTTCACTTGGGACATTTTTTTCGTGGTTTTTGTATTAGACCCGTCGTCCATTTATTTGTAAGTCAATGTATACAACACGTTACTTGTGATCACTAGTGACGCTACGCAATTTGTAATTTTTTTTTCTAGAATATATAGATAGAATTGACAAATAGATTCGTCATGTGATTCGTTTAGACTTCCATTATACGTTTCAGTTATCGTTGAAGAGACCGCACTAACTAACTAACACAACAAAAGCGAATTAGCACATTTATGAGGTCGATTTTTTTTATAAAAAATTTCAATGTATATTATCTCTCTAATACTTTCACGTGACGTGCTTGAATCCAAGGCTATAAAATAGGTTTAAAAATATACCATGAATTAGAACCGATGATTAGAACTAACGTTCACGTGTATAACATTTTTGAAAGAATATTGGAAAGGCCATCTTTGTTTTATAATATCAAGTGATGGGACGAACAAGTCGTGCGCCTGGTGGTCAGCAACACGCCTGTCCATAACAGTTGCATTGCCACTCAAAGAGATTTAAATCACAGTTCTGAGGGGCCTGCCACTCCACTCGTCACCCTAAGACATAAGTTGACAAGTTCCATGTGCCTGTAATACCACCAGTATTCTTACCCTTCAAAACTGGAACGCAGTAATGTGAGCACACATAAAAAATATTCCAGCTACTATAATTTTACTTCGCAAAATAAGTTACTTCGACTGAAAAACAAACAAATTTATTTTCCCTTGATAACAGCTGAAAAACTCTTGTAATTAAATTACAAACATCGAGTATATACATACACCCAGAAATAGAGACGAAATAAGGACTATACATTCCTGGTAACACATTAGCGATACAGCTCTTATAAATATCAACTCCCGTTTGCACTGAAATATAGACAGGCCAACTACTGACCTCTGTATACGTCTCCGTACATTCCAAAAAATATTCTGTATTTATTGTAATAAAGATAATATCTCTAACAATGCCGTGCTGTTCTATTCGGTGGTGTGGGAAAAACAGCAAAACATCTAATTACAAAACAAACGTAATCACATTTCATCGGTAATTAAATATTAAATATGTAATTTTGTAATTTTCGTCCATTATATTTTTTTTATTAATTGTTTCGAACTCAGGCTAGCCAATCGGAGCGCAGTTGTCACAGTAATGATATGGCAGAATAGTTTTAAAACAAATTAAATGACATTTCGTCTCTATTCCTGGTTATATACTCGATGATTACATAATCTCAGTACAGAATAGTAAAAAAACCGACCTCAAAAGTACGTGGAATTACGTCTATTTGTCTAGTTTTATTGAAATATCCCCTAGTTCGCCACTATACAGGACTTGACACTGGAGATAATGAAAATCGGTTTTCACTACTCAAAGTATATTGCGAGAAAAACGCCTTGAATTGGAGAAATAGCTAAATCAACCATTAAAGTAATTGCTCCTAAATTAAAGTTAGGCGCTATTTATAAAAATGAATCTACATGCATGAGCAGCCAACCTTCGAGGTGGATGATTTTCTTCAAAATGAAATGGGACCACTATGGAAGTACCCCCTTTCCAACAAAAAAAAGAATCATGAAAATCGGTTCATAAATGCTGGAGTTATCGCGTAACATACATACAAAAAAAGAACATACAGTCGAATTGAGAACCTCCTCCTTTTTTGAAGTCGGTTAAAAACAATGTATTGCCTCGCGTGTTTTGTTTTTACACGATAGAGATCAACAAAGAGCTTTAAACTTCAAAGTTTAACTTCACTGTTTTTATCACAAATAGTATAGAGTTCCATTTAACTAAAGTACCGGCACGCTATGATGGCCGTTTTGACGTTTATGCGCTCATCAAGTTTCGTATTAATTCATAACTACGTTGAAGGCGCTAATTGATGTACGTTGTTGTCAATAGCGACGTGCAGTAAAATTTATGGATGTATAATTGACGACCTTAGAATAATAACGCATAGAATGATAGTTTCATATCAAACGAACTTACACAAGTGAGGCAAAAATCAAATGTAAGCTAGTTTTAGTAGTAGGTTAATTTTCGGTTTTAGTGAATATTTATATAAAAATACAAGTTGAAACTTTCTTGTGGAATGTGATCTTAGTATCTATTTTATGTTTGTCTGACGTATTTTTACACTCATTTACCGCACATTTCGTCATTTTTAGCTAAAATTCTGGAGCTGTTCGCGGTGCAAGTTGACCTTGAGCACTGAAGGCCCGCGCGCTCGTGTTGGCCCTTTGGGAGCGATTCAATTTGTCTCACTTAGCGTGTGCGGGCTAGGTTTCTATGCGTTATTATTCTAAGTTGACGACACAACTTTGCTGTTCGAAATTCGAAATTTTTAAAAATGAAATCTAATACGATCGTCATTTATGGGATCGCTGGCCAGCACAACTTCTACCTCCGGCAAACTCGCGTCAAAGCTCAATGCAAAACAAAGCAGTTTCGAATTGACGATATAGTAGGTATTTTTATTTTCGTTTTATTATAACTTTTTAATCAGCGATCCTTTGCAATACTAGTTCTAAATCTAAACACTTATAGATGTGGCTCGCATATGATTATATTTTTTTCGATAATGAATTGAGATTTGACCTCACTATTGTAATCTGTCATAGCGTGCCGTTACTGTATGTGATGCAAAGTGGAGCATGGTGTTGGCTGCACACGGAAAAAAACACTCTTGTAATATGTTACGTGTACTTATTCAAAGATCAATACAGAAAAGAAAATTGCAGTCTCAAATTATTCAAACAAATTTATTTAACACAATCTACGCCTTACAATCATACCAAAAACGAAATCCGATTCTAACTATCGGATGAAATCATAGAATGAGTAAGCAGTCGTCCGATTTAAGGACACCTTAATTTGAGACTATTACCACTAGTTGTAAATGTAGAACATAGTTGGGTAGATTTGGAAAGGAAAACTGCATGTCGGCGTGTGAAGTTCCCAAACCGCATGGACTATAACGTAATAGCGATGCGTCATGGCAACGCCATGTATTTCAAAATACGGAGTGTCACACGAGCAATGCGGTGTCGCAACGTAACCGCTTAGAGACCCCCCACACTAGCGTCTATTGAGCGTCAGCGTCTTGCCAACGCACTGACAAGACACTAGCAAGACGTTGTGCTTGCTTTCTCAAGACGCTGCCGCTCGAAAAACGCTAGTGTGGGGGTCCCTTATTTGGGGCGCGTTTCCATATGTCGTGACGTCAGATAGCCGTGGAGTTTAAAGTGTCGTGACTTGTATATTTAAATGAAGTTGTTTACATATAGTAAAACACGATTAACTGTAGTTCACGTCTTATTTGACGTTACGACGACAAACTGTCGTGATAATGGGAAGAGCTAGAACGACAGTTGTCAGCAAATAAAACGTCGCGATAAAAATGTGAGGACAGATAATCGCAGCTTCAAACGATTCCGTCGTGCAAACGACAAGGCGGCTATACATTGTCGTCACGAGCAGCTAGACACGACAGTCGTTCAACGATAAAATAAGCGTCCACGACACAGTCACGATAGATGGTCGTGATGTGGGAACAGGCTAGACGCGACAGTCGTCCAGCGATAAAAAAAACGTTACGACATAATGGGAACGCGCCCTAACGCACCGGAGCATCCCTGCCCATCTCCCGACGCACCACATGACAATGTAGTGCCACTGAACGCAATGTATCGTGTGGCATCGCTCTAAACTTTTTCGTTAGTCATACTCGGCAATGGGTCGATTAGGTTTTTTGTTGTACTATACTAAAAATACGCGGCATAGAACCGGAACTAATAAATTGCGTCTCTCTTGACCGAGTTGCGGTAAAGGGCATTCCCATCAAAGGTTACCACCCTTTCATTACTTCCCCAATATATTCAATCGAATTTAGCGTTTCTAGATCGTCTATATCCTTTGGGATCTATCTCTTAACACAATTAAGATCCTATTTGGTATCAAATTATTATTTTTTTATAGGAAATGAAACTATTTTTCCGGATTTAAATCGCGTAAGTATATTTGTTTTTTTAAACAAACCAACGTTTCGGGTCCTTTACAGCTCCCATGGTCACGGTTGACTGTGTAACAATCGCGAAAACCTAAGAACTCGATATTATTTTTTTATTTCTGTTTTTAATGTTGTTTAGTAACTTTGAGTTATATAGTTATAAAAGTACGTACTTTTATTCGTATTGTATCCTTGTTATAATTAAATATAGTCTAAATAAAATTTTGCGTGAATTTTTAAAGAATGTAGCAAATAATAGACTAAAATATAAGATTAGTTGTAACCGTTGTAACACTCAAACAAACCTTTTTAGGCTTAGGAGCAGCAAGATAAAGTATTCGTAAGTATGATTGACATAAATAAATAAAAATCAAATCAAATTCCATACCACAATATATCCAAAAGCCCAGTGTTTTGAAAATTTAAGGGTGGATTTCACTAAAGTCGAATAAGTTTAACTCCAAGAATAAGATGCGAATAATTAGCGTCTTAACTTAAACATAGAAAACTAATCCGTTTGCTAACTAACTGCCTCCGTGGCCGAACGGTTACCATGCTGGTCTGCCACGCAGGAATATTTGTATGGCCTACATCTATTTTTCTCGTGAGTTTAGGTGTAATTTGTGGTTGTCTTTAGTGTGTGTCCATGGCACTCACGATACAGGGTTTCACGATAACGCGCAGGCTAGGAGTCTGTGCGTTACTATTCATTATATATGCACGTCTGTTACAATTCTATGGCACTGCCATTAAAAACAAAAAAAAATTAAAAAAAATATAAATATAAAAATCTCAAGCAAATTTAAGTCGTTTTTACAACAGTCACAACTCATGGTGCAAATACTCAAAACACAAGGAAAATGCCTCTTCGAGAGCAAGCTTTCCTCAGGTCATATGCCTTCAAAATTCTCATTAATATAGGCCAGTTTCAAAGGAAGTATTAAATTTAAATGACTTCCTAATTTATGCAAATCGAATCCTATTTCGTTAACACACGTCAATAAGAATTTTTAGATGATACACCACACATGTGTACATAAACGTATTACATTGGCCAATAACATTAAATCATGACTCTTTTACTCGCATAATGAGTAGAAAACAATAAATCTGCAGATAACGATTTTTAGTAGCAGTAGAGCTCCTTGTGAAAGAGTTCGTCCAGGGAAGTACTGCCATCTTAACCTATTTCTGCCGCAAGCAGTAATGTTACCACTGCTGCGTTCCGGTTTTGGAGGGCAAGGGAGCTGGTGAAAGTACAGGCACATGGGACTTGTCAACTTGTCTCCGGGTGACAGGAGGCAGTGGCAGTGCTCGTCAGATCTTGCTTTAAAGTTCTTAGCGGCACTCCAACTGTTATGGACAGGCGCGCTTACCACCAGACACACGACGTGTTCGTCCAGGTCACTTGATTTATAAAAAAGACTCCCATAGATTTCCATTTATTTATTTATTACTGAACTTATGACACGGTCTGTAACTTAGTTGGACAACGGGCGTTGTCAGCAGACACTGGTTCAGGTCCAGTCAGATCGAATGAATTTATCTTTGTTGTTCCATCTTTGTATCAAGGAGACTACAGACCGAACTCGCCGACCCAGCGACACCGTCCCGGGTCGGCGGATTCATTCATTCAGAGGGTTCGATGTGTAGACCCCTTAATAATAACAAATTAGTGGTGTATTTTCATATGTACTGAAACGTCATTTTCAATAAATAAATATTACAATAGATATTATACTGTTATTCTATAAGTACCTACCTAATTATCATGACTCAGCGTTGCTAATTCCATTTAGATAAATAGAGTAATGCAGATAACAATTATCTTATTCAAACAAGTGAACGTTTCATTGTTCTTTTATTGCCTGTAGGTGTGAATTTGAAGAACCTTCCTGTTCAGGGCTCAATTATCATATTGATTAAAGTTGCTATTGCCTGCCCTAGTTTCGAAATTATGAGTTGGATCATGATTTTGTCCTTTGCATTAGACATTTCGTAGTTTGATATTTATTCAAATAAAATCTTGGACGTGCATATGATAGCTTTTTAATAAAATGATTTCACTATTTTTCGGGAAATAACAAATAGTTCGAAATTTTCAAACAGTTCCATAATTTTATACAAACAAGGAAGTCTTTCGCAGTTTCAAAACTTTATACAAACGCGGAAGTCTTTCAGTTTCAAAATTTTATACAAACGCGGAAGTGTTTTTGGACATAACAGGAAAAATTTCGGTAACTTAGTAAATGACGAACTAATAGCAGCAGTAGAGGGTCTTTGTGGAAGAGTGCCCCTCAGATCTTTATTCTGAATAGTAAGTACTACAACTGTTATGGATAGGCGCGTCACTTACCACCAGGCCCACAACGTGTTAGTCCTGTCTCTTGGTATCATAAAAAAAAAATTTAAAACCGTTTTCGCGAATTGTATCATATTTTAAGTCGTTTCGAGATGTTTGACATCAATTCCATGTTCGAGATTTCTCATTGTATTATTGTCACAACAAAGTGCGGCACGAGCGAACGTGATACAAATTTGCTCTTGCCAGAAATTAGCTCTTGTACTCGTTTCAATTCAGACCATAATCCTGCGACCGTGCTTCATACAAATTAATAACAAATTAGTGGTGTATTTTCATATGTACTGAAACGTCATTTTCAATAAATAAATATTACAATAGATATTATACTGTTATTCTATAAGTACCTACCTAGTACCTTATTTTGGATAATGACGTGAATTTTTGTAACCATAGCTTAATGAACTTAATGTCGATTGAATAACGTACAAACTAGATACGAGCCAAATAACTTTTTTCTTTAAAAAACCGACTTCAAAGTTTGCTTATTTTATTGGAATAACATCTATTTGCCAAGTTTTATTGAAATCGGTTAACGGAAAGTGCGCGAAATCGGATTCTTCCCCTAATTTGCCACCCTTAGAGATGGAATATTTTCTTTAAATTTAAATGAGACCAATACTGAGGTACCCTCTTTCCAAGTAAAAAAAGAATCATCAAAATCGGTTTACAAACGCCGTAGTAACCACGCAACATACACATTAAAAAAAATTGTCTAATTGAGAACCTCCTACTTTTTTAAAAATCGGTTCAAAAACAGATCGCGCGTCTTCCGAAGAATTCTCACGCAGTCTCGAGGATTCCCGCAGCTATAATACGTTACACAATTGAAATAAAGTTTATTATGCTATGTACAAAAAATCGTTCGTTCATAACAAAAAAGCCTTCGGCTACCACCACATAAGTATGATAGTCTTATGTAACGCTACAAAAGAAGTTAGGAGAGTAAAAATAACATTCAATTACTCAGTTCCACTGTCCTACGCTCAGTGACTTTTGCAATGCAAGAAATAGAATTATGAAAGTGGTAGTGATTAAATTGTAATTTGTAATTCACCGATTTGTTTACTCAATAAGTGTTATCTAGCATTACATTATCGTCATAATGCAATCGCTTTTTTAATAAATAGCTTAATTTGTCAAGATAAATAAAAACAATCATCCTTCTCGTCTCGAATGGTTTATTAGGCAATAGTTGACATGCAAAGCGTTATCAACGTGACCATAATTTTTTTCCTTCGAGGTGGGACGCGTGTAAATTTATTATTGTTTTAAAATAACTCACAATAAATCACATGTTTATGATAGTTACGAAATATATACTAATAGAAAAAACTACAATATATTAGAAAATTTTAGCAACGCCACAACACATGGACACAAAAAAAATATCGATAACACTAAAAAATAAAACGAATTAGCCACAACTATAAATGACTGTGGCGCTGGTTTTCAATGAGCCCTGGATAAAAAAATAATTTGAAATATTTAATGATCAAAAAATAACATAAGAACTAATCTTGTGTAGTCAGGTGGGTTGGCTTTATGTATTTTTCGGACGCGCAAATTTGCTTTACTTTGTCAGGTTTAGTTTTTAAATACGTTCCACCGTCCGAAACCGGCACCTCCACCAATTCATTCCCGCCAAAAACACAACTGTGTAAAAGGCGCGGGCGACATGGCTCATTTGCTGCTACGCTTTCGCGCCATTCTTCTAAATTTATATATTGTCACACGTCTCCTGTGTAGTCAAAGAGGGACTTTTAAGTATTTTAGGGACAGCAAGACACGAAGCTTAAAAGCGGGACGTATGGTCACGTTAAGCATTACCCTGAACTTTCTTTGTCAGTTAACAGATGTAAGTGACAATTTACTTTTGAGCTCCGAAATGGTGGAGCTGGAATTGGCTATAGACATCCATTTCTGTGACGTCAGAAATAAGTACCTTAAAATTCCATAATACAATATGGACCTAAATCAACAAACCACCTTTTACTTGTTATGCATGCAACATCTAACTCTCTTATAAGAGAAGATCTGTGCTTAACAGTAGAATGTGTATAAGATATGCCTTTTTTTATAATATTTAGTGACGGTACGAACAAGTCGTGCGCCTGATGGTAAGCGACTGGCCTGTCCATAGCAGCTGCAGTGTTACTCAGAGCTTCAAATCGCAAAGATCTGAAGGACACCGCCACCGCGCCAGTCACCCTGAGATATAAGTTGACAAGTCCCATATACCTGTAGTTGCACCCTTACATTTCAAAACTGGAATACAGTAATGCTGATATTACTGTTTGACGGCAGAAATAGGTGGCAGTACGTCCCTGGACGAATTCTTTCAAAAGGAGCTCTACTGCTGCCTGTATTATAATGATGCAATAATGCAGAATACTACTATTTTCAGCCTACAGTGACGAGCAGAACAAGAGAATGTTTATTATGAATAAATCATCCGTCTTCTTAAGACTATTTTAAAAGGTAGATTAAAATATCAAACAAGCTAAAATTCCTGCATAAAAATAAATAGTCAACACAAATGCAAGTCTGCAACTTGATTATGAGTCATGATCGAATGTCATGAGTGACTAATCAACTGAGATAAGAGAATGCAATAACTATAACGTTTATACAATTCGTGTTCTTTTTAAATATTCTGTAATGGCGTTTGCAAATAAATACTTATTTTATCTTTCTTTAAAACATATTCATGCTGATACGGTTGCTGATTTTCTGACTGATATTAAGATCAGAAAATCAGCAACCGTATGATTTTATGTATTTTAAAAAAAACGCGAAAAATGTACCTGGTTACTGATCCTATCTACATGAAAAAGCTGACTATTTCCTTTGGTATTGTAATAAAATATTATTTCAATGATTTCGTTACATTTATCAACAAAAGAATATATCTGTTCGAAAATAATCAATCAGCCTAGCTTAATCGTTCTGGAATTTTATCAAAATAATATTTTAAAAAAACTTCTGAGCTGCTTTTTTGGCTTACAGTCTGTTTCTGGAAGGTTTGTAAATTATTCCAGTGTGCCTTTTAGGTCATATCATGAAGCAAACATGCGCAATGAATATTCACAACCCTGCTTATTATTAATACAAAGATTGAACACAGAAAAATTCCTTCAACCTGACAGGACTTGAAACTGCGACCACACTGTACCGAAGCATCGCTCTGCCGACTGAGCTACAGTTCGAGTCAGCAGGTCCACGAAATAATTCTTCTATGTACAACAGATGTTGTACATCTTTGTATTGGGTTTTTTCAGCTTTCAATGTCGTAAGCCATCTGAACTAAAGTGTTTGCTTTAAAATTGTTTGTTGCTTCTGCTTCCGCAACTGCGGAAGTTCCGCAAGTTTTTCACATCTGTTTCCGTTTCTGCTTACGCAACTTTTATAACGGATCGGAGTTTACAACGTTGGTGACAGATCAAACACTAACGCGATTTGCTCATTGGCAGTGTACAGTTTGAGCATTTTATATTAAGATTATTTATGAAACCAAAAACAAACTCTGTTTGGAACAATTTCTTAAGAGATTTTAAACTGTTTACACTTCCGCATCTGTTTCCGTTAAAACACTTCAGTTGCATCTTATTGTATGTTGAAGAAGGATCAGGAAAGAAGGTGGAAGAAACATCGTGACTGAAATGGTCATTCTTAAATTTCTCTCTATAACAGATTTGTTCCTAGTAAATCTAGTAATTGTTATTTTACAGGTAAAAAAATAACAAATACAATTTTTTTGACGTTTTAGTTTTCTATCTGACAACAATATAGGTCACCATATTAATCAATGGTCAGTAAATACCATTGTAGTAACAATGGCTTAATCACGATTTGATGTTGTAATTTACCGATAATAATCTCAAGTACCACTATAAAAACCACAATCTGTTGTTATAGGGATATGCTACATTAAATAAGATTGTAAGGACTGTTGAAGAATTTATTTATTATTTTATATAACCTTGTAAAAAACCGTAGCAATTGGTATTTTAAAGTGATTTTCAAATTATTTAAGGTGATTATTGAAGAAAACGTTGAACCAATGAAAATGTCTATACATACATATAGGTTTTAGCATTGTCAACGCATTATGTACTGCTGCCGGATAATGGTCTCTGCTAAGAAGAGGGTTCATACCATAGTCTTGTATATCATATCATAAAGTTCCTGGTGTTTGGGGGTTTCAATCACCTTAGGTGTTTTTGTACAAATTCTATTTGTACATTTTTCATTCCAATGCATTCTTCCATTGTAAAGCAAGTGTTAATTGGTAAAACTTTGTGACACAGGCCAAGGACCTTCCACTTAGGATGCATTCAGTTACAAGAATAAGTAATGACAAATATTATAATACTTTCAAAAAGCAGTACTTAATAGCTTGTTAGCCTCAATATTATGTGTTATAAAGGTTTACTGACAGCAAAATCAAATATAAAGGGTAATTAATATAAACGGAACCATGACAATCCTCAAAAAAAACTTTAGTAACAAATCCTAAACTCTATTCGACCTAAACTAAGCATTTAAAAACGGACATTTACTTTTCTGTTAATGACTGAAAAGAGATATTGTTACTATATTTGTTTGTGTTAAAATAACAATATAATTTTAATAACCCTGGCTTTTAATATACTCAGATAGCTATTACCTAAAGTGCTAAAACTTAGCAAACTTCTTTACAGCTACAGAATTGTAATTGTAAACAATATTTTATGTGGAACAGGAACTAAATTGACATTTACAATATTACACAACACAATGGGGTTTCCCATCCTTGCAAAAGGTCATGTGATCTGCATACCAAATTACATGTTTTCACTCGCCATTGCCATGTTAATACTGTATTGTTAGACAATCTTGTCATATTCGAGTTTTAGATGAACAAAAATAGAAGCTAACAAATAGATAGCAATTAAGCAGGTCATCAGTAAAAAAACCACAATACAGACAATTAGTATAAGATTATTCACTACACAAACACGGGTCACAATTCCCAGTGATCGTACAAAGAAGCCCGATGGCCATTGTTTACTCATCAAATACGATTTGTCACTTACCAATTGAAATTCTCTCCGTCGGTCGTAGGCCCTTTTGATAGCCCTGTCCAGCCATAAGGAGTGTATGTGCGGCGCGTAGTGCATAAACAGTCGGTTGTCGAGAGTCGCCGTACTGTTGAAGTGCAGAGCCTGCTGCCCGATGTCCAAGTTGCGCGGATTTTCCCACGGGATCGCGAGCTTGTCTCGCGCGTCAACCAACACCTGAATGCCCTTCACAATGTTCTGATATATCACATGCTGGTACTCTCGCACCAGCTCCGGCTCGAACTTCACTTTATGTATAATCCTCATCTGTTTCAAGAATGTTGACTTTCCGCTTTCACCCGCACCGAGCAGCAACAGCTTCACCTGCCGCCGGAGCGTCTGCTTGTCTTTCTCTAGGATCCTGTCGATCTCCTTGCTCCTGTACCGCTGCTCTATCTCCTCTGGCGACAGCTTCAGACGTAGCCAGCAAGTCAGAGCCTCCGTACAACAGGTACATGACCACAAATCGTTGGCCATTTTGCATGATTATCAACGCCCATAGAACAAAATAAAACTGAGCAACCGATGTTACACGATAATTAAATAGTTTATTATAAACACATTTTCGTAATAGCACTACGTAAAAACTGATAATAGTAAAATAAAGCTTAAATCCGGAATCTGGAAATACACACGCATTCCTTCACCCCTCCCAAACTCATTGAAGAAATGAGAAAGAGCACAGATAAAAACAAAGAAAACTCTGAACAACTATTTATCTCTATCTAACGTCATAGAATAAAAAGAGATCGATATAGAGTGATGACCCACTCGGTTTGTGAGAATCGGCTAGTTTTTATAGTACCACATAGGCCATAAACAGACGATTTGAGTTATATAGTTTTTACTACACCGACACTCAGAATCGATCGATTTAAAAAGAATGAATGTAATGTTAGACGTCATCAAAATGTCAAAATCAGGTTGCGCGCATATGTAAGGCATATGTGCACGTGTTGTGTATTTGGAATTAATCTATAGAAATAGGTAGGAAATTCTTGGAATACACCAGGGAAATCGTGACAATTATAAATTCAAAGTGCTTTAAGTGACAAGCTTCACTGTCAACAATGTAATCTTTTGCGGTGCCATGCCTAAAGAAGGTTATAGTTCCGAAAAGAAAGAAAGCGACAGCAAAGTGGTTTTGGAAAGACTGCAGTCTTATTTAAAAGATAAGAGAAATAGTGAAGTGGTGGAGACGAGCTTAAGCTACAGTAAGCCGAGTACAAGCTACGAACAGAGTCCACATGCTGGTCCTCTAGAAGATAGTAGCAACATATTAAGAGAAGTTTTAAACTATAAAAAAGCGGAATTGCTCCGGCATCCTGACATAATTGCATACCTCAAGTCTGTTGCATCGGATCTGAAGAAGTAGAACGATGGCGGTTGCAACTCAGAAGACCGTTGCATCACTGATGCAAAAGACGCTAGACCGGCAAGCGGCGATTACGCGTATGAAAGTTAGGTTTAAGAAAAATCAAATTGAACAGATACTAATAAGCTACAATAGAGACGGAAAGACTGGCCCGTATGGTGAACTTTTGAAGGTGCTGCAAGAGTGTCCTATAAACGATAATAACTACAAAATTTTGCTAGAGGATTGCCTCTCATGTGTAGTATTACTAGGTCGAGAATTGAAGCAATTTGTAGACATTGTGTGCAATGTAGAATGGGCGACGCGGAGTGAGGAGCTTGTGGAGATGTTTAGCATGTTTGTGCTTAATCTTGTAACAGCACATACTTACCATTGTCCTCGTGTTATGACCTCATTAGTGCAATTATTCAAAGGTAAATATTGTCAATTGGACATAGTCAAACAAAAAGGATCCTATGCACATCCAGTCACTTTCGATATATGGCAGTTTGAAGTGTTTCTCACTCTTGTTTTATTGTCAAAACTTATGTCATGTAACTCCAAAGATATTTATTTATGTATATGTTGGATTATTTTGCTGATCTAAGAGGTTAGACTTTAGGAACCGTTTGGTACATATAACTAACTTTTCGATAATTTTGTGGATTGGATCCTTTTTGCTTAACTACTTCCAATGATTCTTACGGAATTATTTTGTTCATGACCACACAGTGATGAAAATGCCAAAGAACACTTCCTAAGTTGCCCTAAATGTATTTTTTTTTTAATATAAATAGGGGCCAAAACCAATACAGAACTTTAAATAGTACATTAGAGCAAAAGTTTTTTAATTGGCTAATATTATATATTTAATCCTCTAAATACTTAAAATGAAACACAAAAATTTAAAAAAATTACATTTCATTGCACAATAATTGTAATACATATATCTGATTACTTATCAATTGTTATGAAATCTGTTACCATTTAGAGAGATAACTTTAACATTGGCAACAAACATTAACAACAAATTGGCAATGTATTGTACCTGTTACACCAATTACGAGTGTCACATATGTTTTATATTGCCACATAAAACCCTAATTCCCTTAGAAAGCTGACAAATCCTTAATAGCTCTAAAGTAAAGAATTCATGTTCTCCCAACAAAATGTCAAAATAATGTCATTTCCTCAGCTGATGGTGAAAACTGGGATGAGAGTCCGTCTGAGGACACAATGAAGATGTGGTCCAACATCCACACTGTCATTGCACAAATTGTAGCTGTTATTCCTATGTAAGTATAAATATCATGGAACTTGTACATACATCGTGTATGTGTACATACATGAATAAACATAGCACCCAATAGGTCATTTGCATGTCTGAAACTTTGTATGTCTCATCAATTTTAAATGAAGAATATGTGCTGGATCCATGACAGATACTGACATTTCAGAAGATGTATAGCTATGTACGCCACCATTGTTCTATATTAAGTTCTTAATCATAAAGGTCACCATGGCATGTGGGTAAAAAGAATGTGAAAGGTAAAATGACCTGGTTAATGAGAACACTTGAAACTTGTTTCATTTATAACCTGTGCTTTTTTGCATCTGATGTTAAATGACAATGAGGATTCAAATTGTTTACACAATCTGGCCTCATAAGTGATTGCTAACATTACTCGAAAATTGTTAAAAGTAATAATAAAAATTTTTCCATCTTTCAGGACTAGCGATCTCCTAATGCAAAAACTGATAGACCAGTTCCCCTACTATAAAGCTGGAGTCTACCCCAATAGAGCCTATATTCATAATTTAATATGGATCAGTAAATATATACCTTCACTTAGAGAACAGATTATGGCTGCTATTGTTAGTAGGTAAGTAGTCTTTAAAAAAAAGTATATAATATTTATTGTAATGTTCAGCCTTAAGTTTTGTACCTTTGTATGCCCAAATACTAGTTTCCTATTTCTAGCGACAATAAGGTCATAAATCTATTGCTGTCTAATACTAAAATAGACAATAAAACCTATTCTGCACTTTTAAACCACAGGTTCAGAAACTTTTTTTGGCTCACTGCCCACTTAGACAAGATAACAAAATTTCAACACCAACCACCACAAAAAATTATTGAAAATACGTATTTTTTATACTATTTTAACACAAAATATCACAAGGAAAAAATTATATAACATATATGTGTAGTGTACTTTATACAGACAATACAGATTTTTAAATGTGGTAGCACACCCTGGACAGCATTAACACCCCACTTAGGTAGGGACCACTTTGTGAAATTATGTTTTAAACTATAACAAAGCATACACAGGCTCTTCTCGTGCCAGAAGTCTTGGTCACAGTCCCCAATTGACCCTAATCTATGTAGGTTGGGTAGAATTTTTAACAAGCAACATGCACTCTGTGTCTATCTCAGGTTCCATCAACATTAAAGCAAATAAAAAATCAATTCTAAACTCTTTTTCAGATTAGTAATAATGGACGCAAATGTAGTTGATCGATCAAAAAATAAACAACATATAGAAACAATGTTCGACATGGACGTTGACGAGGAGGACGACGCCAGCTCCACTCTGGACTACGGCATGATTGAAGTGCTCAAATGGCTAGAGGATGAACGAGACCCAGTGTTGGATGTCATGTGCACTGTCTTCGAAAAGGTTATATTGCCTACACATGGAATTAGGTATGTCTAACTTACATTTTATATATTTAGCGTTATAATTCAATTACAATTGTTATTTTTTTGGTTTATGTGTAATGTTTAAGCTATGTAAAAAAATTTATCTTAATTCTTTGGAATACAATACATTCTTATTATCTGATTACGGTGAAAATCTTGAAAAAAATTTATGAACTTAATTATCCTACTCATAGTCACGTCACACTCAAATAAACTTAAGCATTATGCTTGTAATCGTCATATATACATAATTATATTTGGCAGTTTCTGATTCGCTGCCACAAAATGTTGGAATGACATACCACCACCAATACGAAATTCCATATTTTTAAGTTTATTTCACTATCTTTCTTTTTCTCCATTTATGGCTCCACTGAAAACCAGCGTAATGAGGCATCCCCTGTCTCGTTACAAAAAGGTGACCATTTTGGTAACATGCTATATGTAATTGTGTCTGTTTAATGTTAAGTCCTTTGTATAATTTATTTTGAGTTTTATTTTGTTATTTTGAAATTTTTGAGTTTGTTACCAAATAAATTAATTTTCTTTCTTTCTTTCTTTCTATATTAATTTAACTCTACTGCTCATTCATAAGGCAAATTCCACTAAGAAGAATGAACGAGAAATTCTAGTGTACCCACTGGTTGGTACTAGTTGTTGTTAAAAAAATATATAAAAAACTTCTCCATAGTTAATTACTACGTTCATACTTAAATCAACAAAAAACCTAAAAATTGTAAAGTCTTTTTTGTTCCAAGTTTTAACTACAAATTGATTACCTTAAACCTAAATTTTATGTGTACCTTTTTTTGTAATATCTGTATCTTGTTACGAGAATCTACAAGTTAATAATAATAATGACTTGTAAATATCTCTTTTCAGACATGTACAATTTCTACTTCTCTACACTATATCAATCAATCAGCAATGCGCGGATCGTATTCTCAACAATTTATGGATGGTAGCCGCAGGCCTACATGACATAGGGCCTGGGGCACTAGTCACTAGAAAAACAGCTGCTAGCCACTTAGCTGGACTCCTTGCCCGTTGTGTCAGAGTCCCTAACACCAGACTAATAAAATACTTAAAAAGTATGTCAGAATGGTGTCACAGCTATATAACGGCCACACAGGAAACTACATCAAATAGTAACAATACAAAAGTGCATGGAGCTTTCCATGCTATATGTCATGCTGTCTTCTATTTGGTGGCTTTTAAACATCATCATTTGTTTTCGAGTAAAGAAAGTAAGTATAATTTGTAACGCACTCAGAATTATATAATTCGATATTTACAATGTATCTATATTTCTTTAAAAAAATTAACAGTACGAGAATGAGTACCCAATGGACTGTTGTGGGCTGTAGCAGTTTGTATAGTGGTGTTTTTTTAGAATAGCAGTTCTAAAAACAAATTATGTTGGAATTATAGTCAGCTTTAATTGTTCTAACATTTATTGGTGTTGGATTTATTTACATAATAAAGTATTTCAATTACAATTGTGTTGAAATGCTTTGTCAACTTCCTGTATATACATTTTGAAATGAAAATCAATATTTTTCTTACAATTTTCAGACCTAAACTTCATAGAGTCACTAAACCTACCTCGTCTAGTAACATGCACGCTAAACCCTCTCCGCACGTGCCCGCCGCAAGTGACGCGAACGTTTTCGTCAGTGACGCGTGCGTATCAAGTCGTCTACTGCCAAGCTATTATCGAGAAGAATACTAGACATTCACTGCAGCATGTCACGCAGTATGAAGAATGGTTCCCTTATGACCCTTATACATTGCCCATGTAAGTATATTTATTTATTTATAAATAATAATTATTTGAGTGATTTTTGGCTTTTGAGCGCGAAGCCACTGTTTCAGCCTCTCTCAGTCACTGAACACGTTCTGTCATTTTAGGTTACTAATATACTAATATTGCCACCATCAAATCACTCTGTTTAATCATAGTTTGGCAACTGATTGTAGATAATAAAAAAAAGATAAATAATAAAATATTTACGTCTGTTTTAGACTCTAAAAGAATAATAATATGCTGCATAAGTTATGGAATTGTAGTAATTAAAGACACTTGACTTTTTTCTTCACAAATCATTAAATGTAATTCAAATATTGTGGTAACACACACATACAACGCACACAAATACACATTCATACACAATGTTTTAAATCCAAAATCACCTAATGTTACATACTTACTTCACAAAGTTATAAATAATATAATGTGAATAAGTTCATAATAATCAAACATTCCAATTCTGCCTACTAAAGTACGTATATTATTAACCCCTAGTTTAGAAGGAAAGACAATGTTTTAACCAATTTATTACTTGGGTTTTGATTTGTAAAATAAAACATTATTATTATAGATACAGAACATGTATTGCAACTTAACAATAAGAGTACATAAAATGACACAGGTTGATGACTTGATATTTCTTCAAAGAATTCTGTATTATGTGTACTATGTACCTAATTATTTAGAAATGAAGAAAACCCTTGTGTTGTGGTTACTACTGTTTATAAATACTCTATTGGACTCATAATCTAATATGAAGCAGCTTTTCTTTAAAGTACATTTAAAATAAAACAAACGTTTATATATATTTTTTATTACAGTTCCGGTAAAATAATTTGGCCCCTCTGCATAGAATACAAGGACTTCTCAAAAGAAGGCGATGACGAAACACAGTACGCGGGTATGAAACGCAAACTCGAAACCGACGACGACTACTTCATGTCAGCCAGTCCTTCACAGAAACTAGCCAGCTCATTGTCCAATTGCATTTCGCCAGGTTTCAAAACTAGCGACAATATTATGATTTGAATCTCCTTACTTACTGCTTGCGTAATAACACGGCCCTACATCGGTATCTGTGAGTTATCGTATATTAAAGAGACAATATAGTTTTGTGCACCATAAAACGGGATAGAGACAACGCACGGAATCTTTCCCTTTCGAATAAAACTAATGATTTATTAATTTCAAAGGTGTTGGACCACTTTATAAATATAGTAAATGTCCACATTTTACAAAAATTTTTAAAATCACATGCTTGCGATTATTTTCTGTCAGCCGTCACAAGGTCGACCTCTGGCAGGATCGAACTTGTGCTGGTGGTGACAATAGTAAACATGCTTCGAAAGGAGACCCAAAAGCTTCTCTCTTGTGCGAGAAACCTAGTAAATACTTTCTTTGAAGTAGCGGGGATAGTCAACTTTCAACCTACTAAGTGTGGGTTGAAGAATGTGCCTGGTGTTTATACGAAGCTGTACAAGTATTTTTGAATTTGAACTTGACTAAAAGTTATATTTAAAAAAAACAGTACTAAAAAAACTGACCTCAAAAGTCTTTCATCTCCAAGTTTGCCACCCTATAAGGGTGAAAAACCTTAACTTTTAAATAAAGGAGGAGGTACTCAATTGAGTACTTTTTTTTTTAGTGGGTTAAAAAGGGGTTTTCATTTTGGCAAAATAATAAACTTAATTGTGATTTAACTTCAAATATCATTGAATTGCATAAGACATTAATATGTATAGCACATTTTGTCCGATGTAGGGCCAAAGCGATTTATAAATGCAATACGAAATAATTATTTATTATTCCATGGACCAATAACTCTAAGAGGACTGCTAACGCTATACGAGACAGCGTAGTCGGGCTTTTAGTACCTATTTGTACACCGTTGTCGTGACGAGCCCGAATAGCTACGTTTGTAACTAATTTGTTTTACATTGACGAGCTGCAATTTATCAAAGCTACTCTAATTTCTAGTGATACCAAACAGATCAACTAGATAGCGCTTATTTCACAGGTTTTTAAAGATACTGCCAGCTATAATTCTTTTACGTTACTCTAAGATTAGTGCCATCTACCCAAAGTAGCAAGCGGTAATTTATAAATTAGTTTATAACAGAAGGTTTTGGTTAATTATACAAATTATTTGAATAATACTACAAGGAAAAAACTGATTACTTGTATTTCATATTAAAGAAGAATTAATTGATGTCCACAGCCATTTAGACAAACTATTATACTTCCATTAGCGCCATCTAGAGATATGATATAAGACAGTATTTTGAGAAGTGTGGAAATTAGCAGTTCTTAAGTTGTTAAAAAAACGCAACAAAATAGATATTTAATATCCTATATGTACGTACTACGTAGAATGACTACTGCTATATATATATAAATATATATAAAAATATTTTTTAAATGTATTTCCTACTTTTTTGCTCCTGGTTATTCTCTCAAAATTACGTAAATTAAAATACAATAATGAGTTATTTGTGGAATCTATGTACATATGAATAAGAGTTGTTTTCGCAGATTTCGAGATTCGAATTGCGCTTGTCTTATTGTAGATTAGTTTTACTAACATAATAAGATGCCAGTAAAACCATAAGGACAATGTGATTTTTAGAAAGAAATGTTAGTTTAAATATTTTTCAATAAGTCATAACGGCGTCCATTGCGTGAAACTGAGTGCGAGTGGTCTCACGGTAGACTGCAAAGAGGATCTAATCACTACGTTGAGTAAACTGGTTAAAATTAACAAATGAGTGTTAAACCCCCAATTATACTCTATACGTACGGAAGAGGACGCTTTAAATCAAAATTTGATCTAATAAATTGTCCTAAGAATTTTACTCAATATATATTTAGGTTGTTAAATTTATATTTAATGTTTTTATTACAAGAAAATATAACAATGATTATAACGGATCCGCCATTGTACAGCGTCAAGAGCACGTCAAGCTTGACACTAAAGGTTTAGATTTAACTCTATGCCGCTTGCAATAAGAACGACCTAAAGTCCAAAATGTCAAGCTTGATGCGCACTTGACTGTACGCAGTGAATATTTTAAGTGTTTTCAACAAATAAAACTATTTATTGCAATATTTGTTTTATTTGAGTTAAATAAAGGCTAATCTTAAATTAATTATAAGGACTGAAATCTAGTAAACTTTTAACAGATTGTAGAATTATGGCATCGGAAATCTTTTATTCGACGAAAGTAACAAGAAGTTCAAGTAAAAGAAATTTAATCGTAAAAATTTCAATGCTAAATACTTTTGCATAATTTTTTGTTGTACGTATTGCGTAGCAGTAATATAAAACATTTGTCTGTAAACTAGAAAAATTACAAAATATCTAATTGGAGTATTATTTCCTCACCAATTCTGAACACAGTCGATGGTATAACAATTTGTTTAACGTAGCCTGGAATTCATATACACTTGACACAAACTGTTGGTGAAAGTAACAGAGATGTGTTTGCATTTTGTACATCAACCCATTAATATAATGAGAAAGCTGGTACAAGCGAACAAATCTATCTATATTTATTGTTATTCCATTGTGTTCAAACACATATAAGTTTGAAGACACTTTATAACCTCGATTATCACATAATTTTTACCTCCAAACCCCAGCGTCAAATGGCCACAGGCGAGGTGTTGAGAAGAGGCACGGGGGGACAAACTTGACCACGCTTGACGCGAACGAAACTAACTAAGTAGTTTCATGCAACTAACTACGCCAGCTAACTTTACAAATTTTTTTTTTATAATACCAAGCGAAGGGACGAACAAGTCGCCTAGTGGTAAGCGACACGTAGCCTATCCGTAACAGTTGCAGTGCCTCTCAGAGTGCCTTTAATCGCAAAGATCTTAAGGAGACTGCAACTGTCCACCACCATTATGGTTGGGGGGCAAAAATTGCCTCGTGTATCAGCCGATCGCTGACTCCCGTGAGAACGACTTGGCAATAACAATGGACACTGATCCCGCACGTGAATTGGATGTTGATGTATAATTGAAGATGGCAGCGCCTGCCCACACGAGATGGCTTGGGAAGGTTCGCACATCTTAGGACCCAATGGCGGATTTGCAGTCTTAGTCGCCCCAGGCCATATAGTCAGTACCAGCCGCCCCTTTCTCAGCACTCATCATATACTAGTAGACTACATAATGGATTTACTTTATTACCAACTTTTACGAAATCGATTTTTCGAAAGAGAATTTAGTTAACTATAATAACAGACGCGGTAGTGATAATATGTAGTGATTATACATTAAATTATAGATATGTAACATATCTATATTTTATACAACAAATGTACAAAAGTGATTTAGGAAGATTATACCATAGTGTGCGTGAGCCCTTAGAATATTTAGATACTTTTGAGTTATTTTTTGTTATCATCAGTGAATTTTTTGTCACGCTGGCCACCCTAGGCCCGGGCATACTGGGCCTTAGGGCTAATCCGCCACTGCTAGGACCCGGACACCAAGAGTTGTTGGGGAGAACGGCGAAGAGTCCGACTGCTCCTTCATGTCACTCGCCTCAGCTTCGTCTGCGACATGGACTCGCGGCCGGACCAGAAAGCGGGCTAAGCCGCCTTCTGCGGAGACACCGGCCTCTAAGAGAAGGCAACAGAAGGGCTCAGGTGACAAGGAAGCTGTCTAGTACCCGTCTGTCGCTCCAGGTCCAAGTTATCGCTTCCTAGAAAGGACGACCTGCTGAAGTAGGAGGCCCTTCCGACGACTGAGGTCGGGTTGCGCATCAAGCCTCGAAACGGTCGAGAAGGTGGCGGCATCGGATCACCTCAAGGGCCCGTAGTTCCGTACCCTCAGGGTGGCGGCGAGGACCGTGACCACCTCCAGGGCGATGTACCTTGGAGTGCCGACGTCGCTCCCCGATGTTTTCAGCAAACCCAGGAGGGTGCTGAGATTCTTGGAGGAGTTTGGGTGGCACGAGTTGCGGACACCACACGCAAAAAAAGGCGCCTGAATATCGAGTTACGGGCACCAGCGTTTAATAATTAGCATCATACCAAGCTATGTAAAACAAATAGGTCGACCCGTCCTACGTAAAGTATCGTATGTCGAAATTGCCTAGTTTAAAGGGAGGCGCTTTAAAGTTCTGAGTTCACTAAAATGAGCATGACACGTTACGTACTTTACGTAGGAGGAGTCGAGGTACCTAATTAACTTAAAATTACACTAACAAAATAGGTCTATGTTAGCAATTAATACTGTTTTAACTTATAAATAAACTGTACTATTATAAAATGATCACAAAATGTCAGATTATTGAAGTCATGTCACTATTTAAAAGGCAGAAAGATAAATCTGAAGCATATACAATTGGATAAATATATAATCAAAACTACGATATATTTTGAAAAAATTTTGAGTAGACAAAAGAAAAGGTAAAAGACATTAGAAATGTTTTGACTACAAAATATTAACGAAACTATGGAACTTTTTTGTATTTTGTATGTCCTTTTACCGTTTACATGTTTTCTATTGTGAAAATAAATCTCAAATTCGAACTCGTCAAACATCACAATTTACAAAACTGACGAAATAATACAAAAGTCAAAAATTTTCATGCAACTGCATAAACAAAGATTATCTTTTTTTATGATAAGGATGGCGTCTCCTAAACGAACTAGCTGACTTGTGGGGTGGTTGGAATTGCTTTGTTTGATATTGAGTGATGATTGGTGTCTCGTTAGCTGCCAATTTGTTAACGACAAAGTCGTCACCGGCTTTCATGTTTTCCATCATTTTGAGTTTTGCTTCTATGGATTGTATTGCAGTTTTTTTACTTAATTTCATTTCTGGCTTTGCACCAGCCAGTGCTGGTATACCAAGCTCCGGTTTCGGCTTGTCTTGGTCATCCTGAAAAATAAATTTCAATAATTTATTTTGGAGTCACGGATAGTGTTAGTAACAATTAAGGAACTGCCTCTGTAGCCAAACAGATATCATGCTGGTCTGCCACAGAGGTTCGATTCTCGAGCCGAGGGAAATATTTGTATGGCCTACATTTATTTCATGTGAGTTTGGGTGTAATTTGTGGTTGTCTATTGTGCCTTGGACACACCAATAGACAACAACACAGGGTTTCCGGATATGTCATCGAGTATATAACTAGAAATAGAGACGAAATAAGGGCTATATATTCCTGGTAACACATTAGCGATACAGCTCTTATAAATAACAACTCTCGTTTGCACTGAAATATAGACAGGCCAACTACTGACCTGTGTGTACGTCTCCGTATATTCCAAAAAATATTCTGTATTTATTGTAATAAAGATAATATCTCTAACAATGCCGTGCTGTTCTATTCGGTGGTGTGGGAAAGACAGCAAAACGTCTAATTACAAAACAAACGGAATCACATCTCATCGGTAATGAAATATTAAATAAGTAATTTTGCAATTTTCGTCCATTATAGCAAGTCACAAGTTAACTGGACGATTTGAAGTGAAACAGTTGACGACACCCATTGATGACACCCGTCAATTGTTTTGAACTCGGGCTAGCCAATCGGAGCGCAGTTGTCACAGTAATGATATGGCAGAATAGTTTTCAAACAAATTAAATGACATTTCGTCTCTATTTCCGGTTATATACTCGATGGGATATGTAGTACGAATAATACAAAAAAACATATAATGCAAAGAATTAACAGTGCACTGCCTTTACAAAAACCTGGAGTTGGTCATACGTATGAGTTCGTTGCTTTCGAGGACAAAGGTGCTCTAGTTTATCCCACCTAAGATGCTATCCAAATATGCAGAGTAGCAAAGTTAGAAATCCAAGATAAACAAATCACAAAAATTTCACACGAGGCCGTCATGAAGTAAACCTCTTCTGATTAATAAGATTTTACCATATTTTGTCAGCAGTAACATTTTCATTTGTCTTACCATTCGTCAATTTGATCAATTGTCAACAGAAAACTATTTAGTAAAATTAATTAGGGCAGTCGCAAGTTCATATATTGACGTGCGTTTTCATTAATTAAGTTAATCGATAAGATCTTTTATTACAAAGAGATGTTATATGTATAATAAGCTTATTTTATTGGCAGGATAATAATTTTAATATTTGAAGTCGACTAAAAATTAGTCTTAATTTTTTAAAGTAATCAACATTTTTTAAAACAAGTAAAATAAAGGACTTAACTATCTTATTGTAGTATTTTTCTACCATATTAATATTACGATTACTTGTAATCAACAAATACTAGAACAAAAATTATTTTATTTAGAATCGATTAATTTAATGGAATACGCGTGTTTACGCGTATTCCGTTCAATCAATCGATTTGGAGCGGAAGGAGGTTTCCATTACTAAATAGTTCTTGTGACGACATAGTGGGTGCAAAAAATGTGGCGCGCTTGGTTTTCATACTGCGACGTCTATCTTTCAAATGACGCATTTAACTTTAAATACAATACCCATCAGCAGGAAAGAATAAAAGCTAATTGTATAATTTGACACTTAAACGTCATATGGAAGTATCGCGAGTGACGAGTGACCCGCTCTAAAAGATCTAACATATGATCGAATCATTTGACCCGGTCACATTACGCATGGGTCATGTCATGATCGACCCAGGTTATTAAAAATGATCGACTGACACAGGTCTACTAGGAGTGAGGCACAACGCTTTCTACTAAAGAAGTAATCCGTACGTTAAAATAATTATAATTATGTACGATAATTGTGTAGCCCCTAAAGTTATATTGTATTTAATATTATCCAATAAACATAGATGTTTTTCTATTGTTTTATATGTATAAGTTAAAATACTCACAGATGCATTCTTAGCAAATTTCACGCAGATCTTCTTATGGCCCAGCAGTTGTCCATTCAATGAATTCATTGCCTTAATGGCATCTTGCCTCAGCCGGTACGTGACAAAGGCGAAGCCTCGAGGCTGCCCGGCATTGGGCCCCGTGCGGTGGAACAGCATGTCGAACTTCTCGATGTTTCCGTACGCACGCACCAGTTTCAGTAATTGATACCGGTAATGAGAAATGGTATGGTTTATTGAACTGAACTAGAGCAAATTAAGAAATAATCTACCGTCTACTAATTAAAACGCGGTTAAGTGACTAATGGTCAAATAACCATAAATATATGGTTATTTACACAAATAGCAAAAAATAGAGCACAAAATTCTCTTAAAAAAATAGTTAAAATGAGTTAACGTGTTCGACTTATCGGAACTTATCCTAACGATGCACAGATGAAATATCATTAAACAATTTCATTATTCTAAAACTGGGTTATAGTTTTTTATGATATAACTATTATGTCACTTAGCTGGATTTTAATTAGCGGTCGGCGTAACAGAACTATAATACTAAAATTATTATATTAAAATTCGAAGAAACTGAGAACTGCTTGCTTATCAAATGAGACCAATTGCATGTTGGTTCAAAAATATTAAGAAAGTAGATGCAACTGCAAAACCTACATAAATAAGTTATTAAGGACTGATAATGATGACCTGTATAATATAGCGACCCGCTGAATACCTACAGTGCCGTCAGCTAACTAAAAAGCGGATAAGTGACAAAATATATATATTTTTTAAATATCATAAACAACATAGATTTAGTATATAGGATGATAAACAACCATAACCCAGTTTTAGAATATTGAAATTGTTTAATGATATTTGGACATAGCTATGCAAACTAGAAACAACCCACAAAGTGTCACTTTCGAGATAATTAGATTTTTGTAAAAACAGTGTGAACAAATAAATAGGTAAGTTATTTGAGACAAACAACGTGAGTTATGTGTAGAATTGATAATGATATAGGGAAACTATTATATTATATAGCAATAAATGGACAACCTTATGTATCTTTTTATTTAGTTAAACGAGAACCATGTTCTAGTTCCGTGGTGAAAACGCTAAAGATCTACAGTGCTTCAGTACATGTAACATGGATCCATGTAGCATATTGTAAAAAATGCATTATATGAAGTTAAGCAGCATGGTTCTTTTTAGCTATTAAAAAGTTACTTATTTAGAGTTGGTACCCTGAAGGACTTTTGTTTTCTCCGTTTTGGCTTGGTATATTACCAGGATCTTTTGTGAGCGGGTAAAGGACACGTCTGGTGTTCTACCTAAATACATAACGCAATTTCTCTCGAGGTGTGGGTTGGTTCTTGTTTGCATAACTATGTCCATTTTAGCAATGCATCGTTAGAGTAAGTTCCGATAAGTCGACCCCCCCGAATGTGTTCCCGCCTTGTCGTGGCGGGGGGGGCTCTAGTAGCCATGGTCGATGTCATCCCACGGTGAAGCTAAGAGGAACTCACGGGCCGGCCAATGGAGCTAGGCTGGCGCGGGCTCGTCTTTATCTAGGCCGAGCGGGTCCGCGCGGACGCTTGCGGAGAGGAGGGTCGCGGGTGAAAAGACGTGTCGGTGTGTCGTTGCCGCTCGTCCTGTCCTCCGCGGCCAAATTTGGGCGATTGGCCCATGCGGTGGGCGCTCCAAAGGACTCTCAAAGGATGGATGCGCGTAGGGTGTTGCGGCGGAGCCTATCAACAGATCCGCCGCGGGGGCTGGGGGAGCATCCTCTGAACTTCACAGTTGAGGGGATGTTGCCCTGGTCCCATGGCCCCTGGGTAGCGGACGGACGGGGAGTTTGTTGCCCAGCATGGATGGGCCCGAGATGGAAGGCTCGTCTGGTGTTCGGCGAGCCTTACATTTGGAGTCTGGGGACCGTTGTTTCTCCCTTCTCGGGGAGGGGCTGCGCTGGGCGCGGCCAGCCGCTGGAGGAGCGGACGAGCGATAGCGTACCCGTGCCTCTACCTGCAGCGAAGAGGAGGAACACCCCGGGGTTTGGTGTGGTCGGGTTGCCCCCCTTTAGGGTTCAGCCCAGTCCCACATAACCCATAATTCCCTCTAGTAATAAAAAAAAAGTTCCGATAACTCGAACACGTTAACTAATTTTAACTGAAGAGAATTTTGTTCTCTATTTTTTGCAATTTAACCATATTTTGTTACTTAGCCACGTTTTAGTTAGTGGACGCCAGTACATTTGCATGATAGGGCTTCACCAGTAGCGCTAGCGCGACAGGGCGCGATTTGAGCGACTCGCGCCCTCTCGTGCTAGACCCTCTGAAGTAACCAATCAGCTCACAGAATACACAGCTTTCACTTACACAGTACGTACAAACTGGGTTTCTGCTAATGTTCTTGGCACCACTGGTCATTGTAATTCCATTGAAACTTCACTGCGATTATTAGACTTATTGCAATTATGTAACATCATTTATTCTGCTATAATCTAGTCGCAGCTGGCAATTGAATCTCAACAGAATGTCAGTGGAATACTAAGGATGGCATTCATTCATTCAATCACTAATGATTAACATTGCCTTACTAAACCTACCATGGAAGTTACTCTGCTTTAACTTAATTTTTATCTGATATAAGGTCGTAGTATATGTAACGTAATTTTCCCTGTCAATAATGTAACATCAGTTATTCTGCTGTAATCCAGTTGCAGCTGGCAATTGAATCTCAATAGAATGCCAGTGGAATGCTAATGATGGCATTCATTCAATCACCAATGATTAATATTGCCTTACTTACCATGGAAATTACTACACTATATCTTAATTTTTATATTGTTTAAAGTTGCGGTATATGTAACTTCATTTTTCCTTACCCGTACAAGAATTTATTGTTAATATCGTTACATACATACAAAAAACATAGTATTCAAGTATATGAGATAGGAACGGGACGATATTTTGCCCGTTCCCATCTTGTATACTGCAACCCTTAATCAA
This sequence comes from Hyposmocoma kahamanoa, assembly GCF_003589595.1. Classification (NCBI taxonomy): domain Eukaryota; kingdom Metazoa; phylum Arthropoda; class Insecta; order Lepidoptera; family Cosmopterigidae; genus Hyposmocoma; species Hyposmocoma kahamanoa. Next base: position 4,871,935 of record NW_020654810.1, on the reverse strand, counting down.
CAATTTAGTCTTCAAATTAAATATAATACTAGTAGACTGCATCATCTACACGCCATTGACTCGTCACTGAAATACGGAATACTAAAAAATTGCAATGCCAGTTGAATAGCAGCTTGATGGCTAGCCACTGACCAGCAGCATACAAAATGTTCTCAATTCTACTATTGACACTCTACAAACACAATGGAGATAGTTTAAAATAAGCACGGGCAGACTTGGGCCCAGAAACTTGGCAAGCAAACATTTATTAATATACATGAATATATTTATTTATTATACATGAAGCTCAATACAGTAGAAAGTCACAAGGCTTTAAAAAAAATAGCACAAGCTGTTCATTTGTATTACAATAAGATAATAAATAATCATACATGGAAGTGGAATCACAACGCAAATTTAAAAAGGGAATGTAGATGGTAAGACCTTAAAAAAGATCTCATGCCAAAAACAAGAATAAAAATATATGAAAATACGTTATGCATGGGGTTCCTTTTTTGAAAACTTCATTTATGTGTTTATAGATCGACAAAATATAAAATGATACATACTCATTAACCCGAGTGTCGAGATTTCCGATCCATAATCTTTTGTCGCTGACCTCGCAAGCTTGCAAGGGCTCCAGGTGTAGAGGCACCTGTAAATAATAACCCTTATTGCACTCTGGAAAACTCGATAATAGCATGATAATTTTGTGCAAGGGTTTTTAGGCTAGCTTCAAAAATCTTACCGTGGCATCATCCATGGTCTCGTATTATCACTTACAAAACTATTACACAAAAATTAATATATTACAATGGCAGTGGAATTTTCATTGTACTTGGAAATAAGGCAATTCAGTATCTGGAGACTAGGAAAGTTAAATTTTATTGATTTTCTATTCAAGGCACCAAAGGCACCACCCTGCGCGGAGACAGAATTTTCACTTTTAAATTACACTATTTTGAAACGTACTCAATGTGATGTGAGTAAATGAGACACTTTGTCCGCGTTTGCGACTTTTTCATGTGTTTCTATCTTTTTCCTTAATTAACAGTAAAGCACTAAAAAATTGAAATAAAGCGTAGATTATAGACTATAGAGTTGCACATTGACCCCTAACATGTAGATAAAATCGAGAAATCATTCGTTCTTTGACAATGTCCCTCTATTACAGTCTGCTACGTAGAAAACAAGTGGATTCGCTCTGGGCCTTTTGGACGGAAAAGTATCGTTTTTATTTTGACTTTTAACTATTTTGTAAAATCTAGTTTAAAGTGGAATAGGATAGTGCTATTGTGTCTTAATCGAAGATTAAAATGCGAAATTATACGAATCTCGAACTAAAATACCAGTATCGGCCCGTTCTAAGGAATCCCGAGTCAATCCAAGCACGCCGCCTCATTATCCTCTTTGTGGCGGCCATATTTACAGAAACATAATTAAACGAAGACATGGCTCAAAGTGCTTGTATCCAAGCCAAAATTATTAATAAAAAATAAAAAAACAAGTTAGTCAAAACACTTTGATAGTGGCTAAAACGCTCACCGCGAAGAGCCAAGAGAAATTAGAAAAAACAAAATATAAGGACGGGTTTTTGAAGTTACGATTACAGTTTTTATAAAGTTTATTTTAATTTTAAGTATATTATGAAGAAAAAATTAAGAAAGAAATAATGTTGAAGAAAGATAGAATTATATTCTGTATTTTATACCAAATTACAAAACACTATCCTGTAAATTCCACTAATTACGAATTCAAAGTTATTGTTCAAAGTGATAGAAGATAATGTGATTTAACTGAAAGTAAAATATAAATATTGACTCCCGCCGCTTAAAAGACTATTTAATAAACCCAAATAAGTGACCAAAACAAAAACAAAAATTAAGAAATAAAATGGCAAATATTTCTGAGGATCCCGATAATTTAACGAAGGCATGGCTCACAAGACTTGTATCCATGCCAAAACTATTAATAAAAAAAAAGAAGAAAAAATATAAAGTCATAACACAGGAGATTCGCTCTGGACCTTTTGGAGGGAAAAGTGTCGTTTTTATTTTGACTTTCAATTATTTTGTGAAATCTAGTTTAAAGTGGAATATGATAGTGCTATTGTGCCTTAATCGAAGATTAAAACGCGAAATTATACGAATCTCGAACTAAAATACCTGTATCGGCCCGTTCTAAGGAATCCCGAGTCAATCCAAGCACGCCGCCTCAAATTGCCTATCCACTTTGTGGCGGCCATATTTACAGAAAAACTTATATTTATGTTTTCGGCTGAAGGACTTTGTTTCCATGGCCAGCAATAAATTAAGAAAAAAAAAAAAATCATAACACAGCTGTCTGACCGCGAAAGGCCAAAAAAAAACACAGCTGTCAAGCTAAGGTTAAAATAACTTATCATTTTGAGCAACAAATAAATAAAATGAGTCAGTACAATAGATAGTAGCTAACTTAGTTAATATTGTGATTGCGCTACAAGCCATGAAGAAGATAAATACAAAAGTCCCAGGAATTTTACCACCGCCGCCAAAATCTGAAATTGATGGTAAAATAACAGATTTATCATCAAAAACCGTTCCAGAATTATTAGAACTTCGAGATAGGCAACGAAAACTATTAAATAACAAACCATTTATAGCTAAATTAGCTGATAAAGGAGCTAAAATACAGGCTTTTCATGATAAAATTGTAGTTGAAATAAAGGCAAAACATGACGAGGAACAAACACGTCAACTATTCGATCGCATGAAACTCAGTGACATAGACAAGCAGTCCGTGCAAAACATCGAATGGGAAGGCAAAATGGGGGTTAAAGAGAACGTATATCTTGACTCTGATGATGACAGTGAACTTGATGATGTTTTACACATTCTCAGTCAGAACACAGCGCAAGAAAAAAAACTAAAAATTTTAGAACCAGAAAAACCATTAATATCAACTGAAGAATTGATCGCAATAGGAGAAATTCCACATGTAAAATATATAGTCGAAAAAAGCGAAATTCGAGCTAAACCTAAAACTACAGGACAATTCAAACCATTTAAAACAACAATATCTGATGTTCATAGGCCAGAAAAGGAGATACTTAGAAAAAAGCATAAAAATTGGGAAGTTACTGCTGCTACACCACCACCAATTCTTCATAGCCCAGCTAAAGTTTTAAATCTAGAAGAATCTTTGAAACTTCAAAAAGAACACAATATGCAATTAAAGGAGATAGAAGCTCAACATGCAGCGGAGAAACTACAAGCTCGTTTAGGTATTAAAATAGTCAAGGCACCAGAATGCACTAGGATATTTGGAAAGTACAGAGAAGAGGAAAGTGATGATGAGACAGTCACTTCAGACCCTGAAGGGAGTGATAAGGAGGTGCATGATGAGGAACCTGAAAGAGGAGGAGTAGTGTTCACTGTTATGAAATGAAAATACTACTGAGATTTATTGTTCGAACAGGATATAAACCAACATCTTATATAAACATTGTAGTTGCATATCATTGTATAATTTATCTAACTGGTGTAAAAGTATTACACGCCCCTTCACTATGCTATGACAAATATAATTTATGTTTGGAAATATAGTCAGAAAAAAACATATAATACATACTTTCTCTCATGGTTCACTTCATTCATGGTTTAGTGTAGTCAAGGTACACACGCCAGCACATTAAGCTACACATTGACGTATCTTGTTCCATTGCACTGGAGGCAATTTTCGAACAAAAATGTGTAGTCTGATTTGCCATTGTCCATACATTATTTGGACAGTTCTTGTCATAAATGGCACAAAGGTTGAGTTTAAGTATAAGGCAACCCAATAGAAAGGCAAAGATGAAATTAATAAAGATTTTATTGAGACTTAAGCTATCTATAAACTGATAATTATATCCTATTTTCTATTTATTTAAATACACAGGTACATACATAAAAAAGTACAATAAATAAAGAAGATATAATAATGATTTTCTTATAAAATGTAATTTTGCAATAAAAGATATTTGTAATCAGTCATTTTACTTTCTCCTTTAATTTTTTTTATGTGCAGTCCGAATTATCACGATGAGACAGCAGATAACAGCGGACAATGCGCGTGCGCAATATTTATCGCGCATTTCCCGTCACTTTCAATTCTACATTTCAAGTAATCACTCGCGCGCCGGCGCTCGCTGTGCATACACGTGTGTCGTGGTATTAAACCTATATATTTTTTGTATAAATATTTTGTGAAATGGCGCCAGTGTCTATGGCTGTTGTGGGTATAGACGATGATCAGCGTTTCGCGCTGATGAAGGTGAGTACCTAGTAGCTAGTGTTTTTATTCCTTGTACTCATTGAACCGGTGAACTACCGAGTGCAATGCACAGTATTACTAATTACAGGAACATTTGCGCCATTATTATAGTAACCTTTGTTCTTGAATGTTTTAATTAAATTTAGAATGATTAAATTAACCCATATATGCCCATTGGGTCGATTTTGTCCTGTAAAACAGGTTTTAAAAAACGCGTGAGTATGTTCACGAAAACGCTTTTTTTGCACCACCTAGAGCCATCTATCGAATAATAAATGTATTATCTTCCAAAACAAATAGGTAATTTAGTTCAATAGTCAATTTTGTAATCTGTGGGGTAAGTTCAAGACATAACTCGTTTAGTGGTGCTAAAAAAGTGTGTTCTTGCTGAGAAAAATGTAAGTATATTTTTTTTATTTAAAAATGTACGTGTTATGTTGTTTTTATTACAAAATGGGATAGTTTACCTATCTTATAATATTGAAAACTTATGAAAATAGATATTTTTTAAGACTTAGATCGTTGTCACAACTTTTATGGGTCGTTAACGACCCTGTGGGAAGATATATATTTAATTGCTGTTTTTTATTTTTAGGTCTCGAAAATTGCTTACGACGAATGAGATAATAGACGAGCTAGAAAATTTAGACTCCGATGATGAGACACGAGGTGTTGATATTTTTATTGAGCCGCCAGGTAGTGGTAGGGTATCTGACGGTGATTCTGGCGATGAAGAAGATGTATATTTTCATCACTTATCTCGTCGACAGCTACTCGCACCTGCAAGTATTATTTTGAGACGTCCTTTAGCTGAGGATACCACTTCCAGCGAGGATGAGGAACTAGAAGATATCGCACCATCGTCTCTGGTGGTAAAAGCGGGTGGAAGGGCCCGTAGAATGGCCTGTGAAACGTCCCGTGGAATGGCCCAAGGAACGGCTCGAGGAACGGTTCGAGAAACAGCCCGTACAAGAGCCCGTGGAAGGTCCCGCGGTAGCAACCGCAAACGAGGGCGTGGCAGGTGGCGAGAAACGAATACTGAACACCAAGCGGGTGGGCGCACCTGGGTGAAAAAAGATCTTCCCCCGCTCAATCGTGAGTGGAACATACCGCTACCTAGGTCTGTAACAATTTTATGCGAAAATACTGACCCAGTCACGTTTTTTGAAATGTTTTTCAATCGAGACGTTATTGTATATTTAGTCAGACAAACAGTAATATATGCTGTTCAATCAGGAAATACAAAATTTTCTTTATCTGACAGAGAAATGTACTGCTTTATTGGTATTCTTATTTTGTCCGGTTATGCTCCGTTGCCGCGACGCCGCATGTACTGGGAGAGTAATAAAGATACTCACAATATTCTTGTCGCAAACAGTATGCGTCGAAATCGATTCGAAGAAATAATGCGTTATTTCCATGTAGCCAATAACTCAGAACTATCTGAAAATGACAAGATGGCAAAAGTACGCCCGCTTATTGATATGCTAAATGCTAAATTTCTACAGTATGCTCCTATTGAAAAAGAAATAAGTATTGATGAATCCATGGTTCCGTATTACGGTAGACATGGTTGTAAACAACATATCAGAGGGAAACCAATAAGGTTTGGGTTCAAAATGTGGATTGCTGCGACGAGATTGGGTTACTGTCTGATTGCTGATCCTTACCAAGGGCGCTCAGAGCGTGTCGATACAGGACTGGGACGTTATGTTATCAAGAAACTAATAACTAAAGTACAAGAGGAGTATCCCGACACAGTTTTCTCTGTCTACTGCGACAATTTTTTTACTGGACTGCCATTGGTTAGCGAGCTCAAAGAAAAAAACGTGTTCTTAACAGGGACGGTGCGGAATAACCGAATTGAAAACTGCCCACTAAAGGACATGAAAAAATGCCAAAAAGAAGAAAGAGGGTACTACGATTACCAATTGGATGAAACAAACGGGATATGCGCTGTTAGGTGGCACGATAATAGTGTTGTAACACTATTGTCTAGTGAACATGGGGTACATCCCATACAAAAGGCGAAAAGGTACTCAGCTGCCCTAAAATCAAGAATCGATATTCCGCAACCATACCTGATTTCTCAATACAATCAATGTATGGGAGGTGTGGATCGACTGGACGCCAACGTGGGCGTCTATAGGATTGCAATGAGAGGCAAGAAGTGGTATACACCTATTATTTTTTGGCTTATTGACGTCGCGGTAAATAATGCCACACTTCTAGCTCGCCAGTACCGGAGTGACATCGACACTCTTGAGTTTCGAAGGAGCATTACCCGCGTATGGCTGCAGAACTATGGAAATGAAAAGCTTCAACCCGGACCCACACGAAAGATACAAACCACTGTACCTTATTCGGTGCGGAAACACAATTCGGAGCACATGATCGAAAAGGCTGTGAAGAGACTTCGATGTGCTTTCTGTAAAAATAAAACAGTTACAGCGTGTACTAAATGTGGCGTCAATTTGCATGCAAAATGTTTCTCTCTCTTTCACTCTTAAGTTTTGTTAGTAAATAAAAAGTTGATTTACAATAATAGCATTTTATTCGGCATTAACATATTAGATCCAGGTAACAAAGACAATGACATGAGCTATATAATACTTGACTATATATTTGACCCAGGGGTCGTTATCGACCCATTAAAAAAAAAGGATCCCCCCACCACCCACCTCATATATTCTTTTGGATTCATCATAAGAACCCTTCAGGTACTCACATATCCAAAAATGAAAGAAATCGGAGACCAAAAATAGTTCTGGGCATATATGGGTTAATATCTTTAGTTAGTTATATCTTTGTTCAACTGAACAAATCGGTTTAGTTATTTTTTTAGAACAATTCAGTATGTGTCATTGTTGCTCATTTTAGTCAAACAATAACAATCAATACCGTCCTTGTCTACGTCATAAAACATATTACTTAAATTATAATCGCTTTCTTTTCGTATATAACTTACAATAACTTCGGCATTAAAATCGAAAATTACTACGCCGTTAGCATTTTTATATTGGAGCTCTTTATACAATAAATTAAAATATACTCCCAGACACATAATTCGAGCCACTACGCATTTTTGTCGTAAAGGGCTAGAATGTGTAAAAATAGTATTATCATCTAAGAAAAAGTTTTCCCCCGTTTTGCAAATCCAAATCCCCAACAAGGACTTATGGAAAAGACGTTTAGTATACTAGTTTCAAATTTGCGTACCTAATTGTTTTTGATCAATCAAACATTGTTTAAGTTTATGGCACTTAATACTGAAAATGCGTTGTGGTTCGAATTATGTGCCTGAAAGTGTATTTTAGTACGAATAATATTTGCAATAGATTTATCGTTTGAATTTGATAATTTTTAATCCCCATTTATTCATGTATTTAAAATGATAAATACAAATACGCCACTAATAATTAATCGAATGATTAAAAATATCAGTAGTTTTAATTAGTTACCTACACTAAATTCAAAGTGTCTGGACTCCTTTAATTTGTTTGTCTCACGTAGCAAAGGCAGAACCTAACATAAATACGGAACCCAACAACTTTTTATATGAGTACCTATGGCGTCAATAGCACATCAAGCTTGACACTTTAGATTTAAATCCAACTCTATGCCGCTTACTATACGAACGGTCCAAAGTAGAAATTGTCTAGCGTGACCTGCTCTTCACTGTACCACTCTCACTAGTAGCAGTAGAGCTCCTTGAGAAAGAGTTCGTCCAGGGTATTACTGCCTTACCTAACCTTACCTATTTCCGCCGCCAAGCAGTAATGTCAGCATTACTGCATTCCGGTTTTGAAGGGTAAGGGTGTTGGTGACATTACAGGCACATGCGACTTGTATATATACTATAAATATTATGTTATCTTTGCGATTTAAAACTCAGAGTGGCACTGCAACAGTTATGGACAGGCGTGTAGCTTCCCATCAGGCGCACTAATTTTTCGTCCCGTCGCTTAACATTATTAAAAAAAAATACTATACCATTGACTTACAAATAAACTTGTGGTTCAGTACAATTCGTTAAGGAAATAATGTTTGAGTGAGTACCTATTTCTTTTTAATTACGTCTATTTGTAAAGGTGTAATTAAATTCAACGTCATTATATTAATATCAAAATTCAAACCACAATATCTAGAGATCATTTGGTAAATCTATAAATTCCTCAGTAGATAAACTTAATTTGGAAAATGTAACTAAATATGAACTTTTATTTTCCTATTTTTTAACGACTGTCGTACCATTGTCGAGTAGCTTCCGCACCGGTTTTCATGGTGACGCCATCTCGTGGTCCCGGGCACAATCTTAAAAACTTACTTTTTTGTATTCTCTCGGGTCGGATATGGATGTTTGTGGCACCTTTTTTTGTATTCATAACATAAATACGTTAGTTAGTTACTTTGAGATCAGAGCAACGATTTGATATTGTCTAAATAAGGATACTGCTCATAAAGCAATTTTATTTGTATTCCTACTTGATTTTATATTCCGAGAATGTACCGATATCAATGCTGTACAAACGCAAACGATACAGTACAATGTTAATAGGAATAAATTATAATAGGATCTTATGTAGAGCCAAACAAAATGGATACTTCTAGACGTGGGTATAGGCTTATAAGTATTCAGATACAACCACCACAACTTTACTAAATCCCATCGTTATTTCTAGCATGTAGTTACATGATGGAAGCCGATGATGTAGGTTTTTTAAAAGTCTGCTCGCGTTCTTAATAATACTGCCACTAAAGGAATAAATAAAGGACCAAGAACATCGCACATTTTTGTGGAAAGTATGTAACACGCGTTGTTGTCAATAACGTTTGAAAATAGCGAAACATTTCGTGTGTGGAGCTAATTTTACATGTATAGCGTGTTAACCCCATCTAGTGCGCCCTTAGCGTACGCGCAAGCGTTCTACGTCCTACTGGATATCGTGACGACCACCCATCCTCGAGGAACTAAATTAGTCTTTGCGAATGTACATGGCGCTTCTCGCCATCGACCCTGTTTAGCCAAAATATCACTTTTTATCATATGGTAATAACGAAACGACCGGTAACTTCCGTTTTATGCGTGATTACCGACCCGCACTCCCGCGAGCCCTAATTTGTTTAGTATCCAAAAGTCCGCGCTTAGCACTGGTTCCTAGAAGTTTTTTATCATGTGCGTGCGCTTTTTCTGCTGTAATTTTATACTAGTTCCTGTTATGAGTATTTACTTACGTCGTAATAATCTCTGTGCCCCGTTTATTATATAAAATAAATACCCATAATTCTCTACCGACTGAGTTATTTATTTAGCCAGGCTATACGTGATATTATGGTTGTGCACTTTGATTTCCTACTTCCCACACATTTTCTTGCAAAAAATTATGCTACTAAATATGTATAAATAAATACAGTCCTCAACTAAATCATTATAGTGCTTTATGAAATTAATTGTGTTTAAGTACAATATGCGTACATATATGTCAATGCACCTCAAGACCTTGACCTACCACAGACACTACTACATAGAAAACTAGTTTTAAAAACAAGTTCTTCAAACATGTTAATAATCACACAAAGTAGGTATGATTTATGGTCGCAGTATTTGTTCACTTTCCTTTTAAACTCTGCCAAGAGTTTATTAAATAATTAAAATGTTTCTTTATTTAGGTATACAAACCATTAACAATGCATATTTCGAGTAATGTGGTACAGTGGCGTCTTTTAATCAATCCCTAGGGAGTAAAAAGTATCTATATAGTTATATAGTTTTTTAATTTACTTCGATTGACCTAGACATGCTCAAACAGCTAGTACTGGCTCTAGACTGTGCCAAAATATAAAAGTTGGTTATGTGATTGTGAAACAATATAATTATAACTAAAACAACACTTCAAAATAATGACAAAAACAAAAAAGATTCACAGATTTCGCTGCGCTGCGGGAATTCAGTAAATAAAAGGGCTTGTGGACCATTTTCATTACGAAAATGTTACGTTCTTACGTTCTAAGACTGCGCTCAGTTTCAATTCTGTACCTTTTCAGCAATGATATTATACTTCTGCATTTCAGCAAAGACGGTGGCGCCATAATATTTTACCGCGTTAGTGCGTTTTGTATGGACCATTTTAGTGACGCGACGTAGCATCTAAATCGTTCAAAAGACAAGAAATCGTTTTGTGGCGTTTGTTGCATCTGTGTCTGCGTCCAGATTATGATTCAAATCGGAATTGATCCGATCGGGTAGTCTCGTAATCAGATGGGTTTCTGAGCGAGAAGATGAACCTGATTCCTACTATATCTTTCTAATTTGTGAGTTAAATCAACTATTGTTCCGATTAGAAATGTCAAAAGTTTCCGATCGGCCAGTTGTGAATCGCAATTATGCCCCTCGACTCGGAAAAGACGCAGTTTCCGATCGGGAGAGGCAATCAAAATCAAGCTGCTAGTTGGAAAAAAAAATACCGCGAAAACTTCACAATTTTGGTTTGTGATTTTGTTGTAGAGCGTAAACAATTTATATGATAAATTATTTTTTTCTCGCAATCTAAGTGAAAAGTAAAGTCACCTCAAGACTATAAGCCAATATAAACCCTCGTAGTAATCGCCTCGGCGATGTATCTGCTCGTTTTAGTCCTTTAATAAAAAATATACTATGGTATATAGTGTGATAAGTACATGCACTTTTGACGACAGCTGTCTTTATTATGCAAAGGGTATGAACTCACCATTACAATAGTACATCATTACATTACTTTTACAAAACTGCAGAACATATATTTATTTTTTGGCAATTAGCTGTGGTGGTAAAAAACAAAACAGTACATAGTACTAAAAAAAACCGACCTCAAAAGGTATTCATCCCCTAGTTTGCCACCCTTACAGGTGGAATATTTTCTTCAAATTTAAATGGGACCACATCTAAGGTACCCTTTCCAACAAAAAAAGAATCATCAAAATCGGTACACAAATGTTATCGCATAACATACATACAAAAAAAACACAGTCGAATTGAGAACCTCCTCCTTTTTTGAAGTCGGTTAAAAAATAGAGATGTAACGCTCGATATCCGTCTTCAAAATGGTTCGAAACAATTACCGTCAAATAAGTAATAGGTACTCGACGAAATTAAAGGACGTATGATACGAATGTCATCAGTCCATATGCATCCCGCTTCAGAGCACTTTTCTAAGAAAAGGCATTGTACTTTGCCCTGGGTTTAGCAATATTTGAAAGTTTGTTTGTACTTAACCACACTTCAACACAAAATAGACCAATTCCAAAACAAACAGTTTTGTGTAAGGACGTTAAGCAAATATACTTCTCCTTTTGAAGACGTAAGCAAATATTAGTGCATATGCGTGAAGCTTAAAGTGGGACTATTTTAACATAGTATATTAAGACATATGGGGTAAGAAAAACATTCACAATTTCAACTAGTCTCGATCGTTCGAGAATTGTTTAAATATCACACCAAAACACGGATTTTTGGTACAGTTATGTATATTCTAACTTAAAACTTCTATGTAATTTACTTACATGGAAATACGAAGTACGAATTTATTCTTAAATTACATTTTTTTTTCATTAGAATTTCAATGGGAACTACAACTCAAGCCCTCCTATTCTAACTATTATTATTATCATAATTTATAAAACCTAAATATATATCTTTACTGAACAGAATTTTGGAAGTGCATCTGCAAAAGAACCGTATTTTCGGCTTTAGACGCACTTGTAGAGGTGCCCCAGATGATATTTTAAAACGGTTCTAATATTTCAGATTAAGTTTTGTGAGCATCAACTCATTTATACGACCCACTGGCGAGGGTTTAGGCCATAGTCCGCCACTCTAGCCCATTGCGGGTTTGGAACTTCACATCGCACATAACAACTAACATAGTATTATCGCAAAATTGCTTTATAGTTATATTAATATTACCTATTTAATTTCAAAGCGACAGTGTTGTCCTGCCTCTTTGAAATTGAATCGTATACGAATGACATATTACTTATATGTCATTCGTATACGATTCAATATAGCGAAATTTTGGAGATAAATTATTAATATAACACAATTTTGAGATAAAATATAATATAACGCAATTTTTAAGATAATACTATGTTAGTTGTCAAGTGCGACATGTTTTCCGAGGTTTACAAACCTTCGACGTACTAGTTGTTTTCCTTACGATGTTTTTTGCCAGCGAAAAGCTCATGGTAAAATTTCAAATTAATTTTCAGACTCCGAAATTCGAACCCACGGTCTCTGTTTGATAGGCGATAGGTCAAACCATTAGACTAACACGGTTGTGTGTGAGCACCATAACTCACTTAAATTTTATAGCAATAGGATGAATAATAATGAGTCAACGTGACTTCAGGCAACAGTCTCTGGTTCGGTTCCAGTCGAGTTGAAAGAACTTTTCTTCATGTTAATAATAACGAACTAGTGGGGTGTTATCACAAAAAATAGATGAATGTCATTATATGATTATCACTAATATCCTGTTATTAGTTAGTTCTTACCACGGTATGACTTTTTTTATTTTCCCGTCAACCCGTGACCATGGTGCGTGCAACCGTTCCGAAATATCGGGAAAAATAAAAAGAAGTCATACCGTGGTAAGAAACCTGATATTAGTTATAATCATTTAGTGAATAACCACGAAAGGTTTAGAATGTCATTATATTAAAAACAGCATCATATTCAATGAAAATAAAAATATACTATGTTAGTATTTAACACTTAACTACTCGCATGAGGTCTACTTACCTTTACGCGCTATAAAATAATGCTTCGGTCTATCGGAATGCGTACGCTCTCACCAACAATTTATATTTTAGTGACAAATAGGATGTAAAGAGTATAGCACAAGTTACTGCACTCTTCCCCGTGCGAGTAGTTATGTAGGTAACATTTTTAGATCGAAGTAAATCTATAATGGTTATTGGTTGTGTTTTTGAGTAGTACCTCGTATTATTTGTTACGGAGTTTGTAAAATAAAACTTTTGAATAAATTTTTGCATTAAAATTACTGGTATTTGACTAATATTTACAAATACATATATAAAAAAAAAAAAATTATCTACGATGCACCGCACAGTCAACATTGACTCGACAGCGAGGATCCCATGCGAGTAGTTGTGTGATTTTCTTCGTGCGAGTAGCTAAGGGTTACATCATAACATTATTTAAATCAAATTAAAAAAAATATTTTTTCGATTGCTCTGAAATCTGAACTGGAAAAAATATGATAGGGGTGTGACTACCGAAAATTAAAAGGTTCTCATTACGACAAAAACTACCAATTCATGTTGAAACGAAAATAAACTCTTTGGATAATAAAATAGTTAATCAGAAAGTTACAAAGAAACAGCTGAACTTATTGGTGACGTCATTCCGTAATGGCTCCTGCAAGCGTACACACTCAACATAGCCCCGCACTAGGGAAACCCTGTGTCACGGATGCCATGGACACACACATATACAACCACAAATTTCACCCAACCTCACGAGAGAAATATCGACCATACAAATATTTCTCCCAGCCCGGGAACCGAACCTGGGACCTCTGCGTGGCAGTCCGGCATGGTAACCATTCGGCCACAGAGGCAGTCAAAAGCTACATACTAATTTGCTAAAAAGAGATGGAGCATTCACCCCTCATTTAAATGGTCCATATCTCTGGTGTTGGTGGAGAGATCGGAAAAGTAATTCACTTTCAGTCTGCACATGTAAATTGATTGACAATAAAATAAAATTAGTCAAATAACCTATTGAAATTGTACCTTGCGAACTGCGTAGGCGCATTGTAGAGACTGCTTACAGGACGTGCGTAGAATAGCCATCCTTCAACAAAATGACCATATGAACACTTTTATTATGTCATTTATTCTGTATATACAATTACTAAGTAGATTTACGTATATCAACATATTGTGCAACCAAACATGCCTACCTAAATGTATTTATAGTACCGACACGCTATGATGACCGTTCTGACGTTTGTCCGCTCATCAAGTTTCGTATTAATTCTTAACTACGTTGATGGACCTAACTGATGTACATTGTTGTCAACAGTGACGTGCAGTAAAATTTATGGATGTATAATTTTACGACACAACTCGTTAAATTTGTTAATCGAAATTCGAAATTTTGTAAATGTAACCGAATACGATCGTCACTTATAGTATCGCTGTCCAGCACCTTCTACCTCCGGCAAACTCGGGTCAAAGGTCAACGTAAAACAAAGCAGTTTCGAAATGGCGATATATTAAGTAAACATTTTTATTTTCGTTTCATAAAACTTTTTAATCAGCTACCCCTTGCAAAACTAGTTATAAATCTAAAAACTTATAGATGCGACTCGCATTTGATTAATGTTTTTTTGATAACGAATAGAGATTTGACCTCACTATCATAATCTGTCAAAACGGCCATCGTAGCGTGCCGGTACTGCCTTGCTTACGATCTTGATCTTAACTTGGCGAAAATTAATAGTAATAATTAACAAGTACTTATATGACAGACTGCGCTTAATTTATACGAGGAACTAATGTTTCTCACAACCTACAAAAAAAACTAGTTATGTATTAAGTCGTTTTTTCGCGTTTTTAGATTTTTGCAATTGTTACACGGCTGGCTGCTGTGACCATGAGACCTATAAATAGCCCGAAACGTGTTTGAAATATTTGAAAAAAAATACCGTATAACGTTATGTATAAATACTATAAATATAATGTAATTTTAGATCCGTAAACGTACACATACCGCATTTCAGTAGCAGTAGAGCCCCTAGTGAAAGAGTTCGTCCAGGGAAGTACTGCCACCTTACCTATTTCTGCCGCCAAGCAGTAATATGCTGGTGAAACTATAAGCACATGGGACTTGTCAACTTATGAATGACGGGCGCAGTGGCAGTGGCTCTGGGTGGCACTGCAACTGCTTCAACAACGTCCCGTCACTTGTTATCATAAAAAAAATCATTTCCAATAGGCAAAACGTCACAGTGTTTAATCAAATAGAAATGGTTATTAATACAAAGGTAGAACACAAAGAGAAGATCCTTCGATTTGACAGGACTGTAGTTGCTCTGGATTGGCATTAGAAAGAAAGAAAGAAAGAAAATTTTATTCGGTATCATTAATTTTAAATTGTGCTTACAAAATAAACAAAAATAAATTAAAATAAATAGGAAATGAAACTATTTTTCCGGATTTAAATCGCGTATATTTGTTTTTTCAAACAAACCGACGTTTCGGGCCCTTTACAGGTTGACTGAGTCAATCGTGACCATGGGACCTGTAAAGGACCCGAAACGTCGGTTTGTTTGAAAAAACAAATATCTCTTAAGAACAATAAGAACTCGATAAATTAAACTAAAATTAAGCTACTGAATGGGCACCACTCAGCATATGCCGTGGCGGAGAACGGCCACGGCGCTGGTATTGTGTGGAGCTCATGGAGTGCGTGTCAGGCGCACCAAACAAACACCACACGACACACTGACATTTTTATGTACGCAAACAAATACACAATACAATTAACAAACAGTGTGTTATTTAAATTCTTCGAATCAAAATAATTTAATAAACAAAACTAATTATCGTTGTCACATTAATGTCAACAATAAATAAGAATAAAATATACTAACGGATTTATAGTATATAAATAAGTATCTAATATAGGTACGACAAATCGCGTAGTTAAACGTGTCATTATGTTTTTTTTTCATCGAAAGAAAACGTTAGGTGTACCACAGTCCATCGTCAAGTTCGGAATTCAAAAACTTTTTCCACGCTAGCGTGGAAAAAACGCTTTTACGCTCAGTTTCTAATGAGAAAGAAAGCCATTCCGAGCTCGTGAGTTGAAAAAATGTTTCATTTCGTATGTGTAACAATTAGACATTATTTCATCATCATCACCATTATCCACAGCCTGATTTCACCCACTGCAAACAAATTATGGCATTATTTCAAATCAATATAATTAATAACACTATTTTTTTTTCTAATAATAATACTTTTTATTTCTCCACAAAATACAACTACAAATAAGAAGTACATAAACAATCTTAGTGATTTTAGAACAGTATTTTGTAGGAGCTGGTGCTTGCTATAGGTTTAACACCTGTGCTACAAGTCACCAGGCCCCAACCCTTGCAAATGAAACATATGTTACTAAGTATACATATACCAACCACAAATTATATGTATGAGACATTGACTTACAAATAAAGGGACGACGGGTCTAATACAAAAACCACGAAAAAAATGTCCCAAGTCAACCTATTCGAAATTTAAAATGTAATGTCATCGCAGTATCGCGCTGAAAGCGGAGTGTCGCGCTCTGTATACGATTTTAGCGCCTTACAAGTGCGGACACTTTTTAGCGCGGACCCGACGTCCATATAATTGTAAGTCAATGGTATGAGAGAAAAAAAAAAATGACAGTTAAGAACTTTATTTTGATTAAATAGATCGCAAAATAGTAAGTAGGTCAGTAAACATTTCTCTCTCTTCTTCGGCCTACACTTAATATTATTTAATTCCAGTCCTTACTGAAAGTTACTCGCCAGTGCAAATTGCCTACGAAATTTCGAATCTACTTTAAAACCGCAAAAGTATAGTTTTTTTGTCGTCAGACTAGGTTTCCCGTAGATCTGATTTGGGTGGTATGTAGGTTTACTCCTGGAGAAGCATTTTTTCTTCAGCACGCATGGTACGGGCAATTCCTGTCCTGTGGCTGTATGGCACATTATTTATTACGAATTATTGTTATAGCCCTCTCACTTACTCAGTTCCAAATTCCAAACTAACTAAATAAAAAGTCACACCCAATAAGCCGGATAAAAAACAGAAAGGAACAGGAAAATGTTACAATATAAGTATTACTCATACCACGGCGTAAATCGTATAACTTCTTACTCTGTGCTAACACTAACATTATAAATATATACATGTAATAATAAAATAGTTGCTTTCGTATCTCAGTTTGTTTAATATCAGATGACAGTTTTGTGAGCCAAAAAATCAGTAAATAAATCATGGCAGCTGATATTATGCGACGAGTATAGTCATGTTTAAAACAAAGAACACACGTCCATCAAATTATCTTCCGCACAATAAAACAAAAATTCACAAAACTAGTTTTACCTTTTTCCTGAAAAATTGAAAAAACCTTCATTTATCATTTGGAACCACAGTTCGCAACAAAGTAATATATTTTTTATTATTATTATTATTATTATTATAATGCATCATATAGGCATAGAATAATTGTTACTATATAGATTTTGGTGTGACCCAGAGCAATATCTACATTTTAATATATTTACATTCAACCACGCAAGTTTCACAGAATTACTTAGACGAGATCTTGTAAAATTTATTCACTCTTGTCGCCGTATTTTTTATACCTGTTCATAAATAACACTTATTAGCAAATCAAGCAAAAAAAATTATCAATTTAGGTAATGTTAAATGACGCACGCACTCAACATAGCCCCGCACTAGGAAAACCTAGTGTCGCGGGTGTTATGGACACACATATAGACAACTACAAATTACACCCAAACTCACGAGAGAAGTAAACGTAGGCCATACAAATATTTCTCCTGACCCGGGAATCGAACCTGGGACCTCTGCGTGGCAGCCCGGCATGGCAACGGTTCGGCCAACGGAGGCAGTTGAAATCCAACGTTCATAGACCAAATGGTCATGACACTTTATTTGAGAATAGTAACATTTTAGGAAGCGTTTTTACGTTTTGATACCTTCCTCAGTCAGTATTTATATTTAGTGGTTTTACTTTTTATTACTGCCATTGTGCGCACGAGGTTTTTCCCAAATTGGAACTCATATCAACCTATTATAAATTCGTTAAAGAACTAAAAAACCCAAAGGTTTAGTAAGTAGTACCTACATCCATTTCACAAACTTGTTATCGAGGTGATCACCATTTTTTCATTTGTAAATTATTATTGTGCGATGTTTTGTTACTCCACCTACGCAAGCATGATTCACTCACTAATTAACACAAGATTCTTTTATCAAATATCCATATGTATGTAAATATAATACATGCCTAACAATAGTATCAATTAAAATCTGGTCTAAAACTAGAAAATTCCTATTATGTGAGCACCAGAGCGAGGAATTTCACTCCGGAGTCATGATCTAGGCCAAAAATAACTTCAAAATGTTGATTTCCCTAAAGGGCCTCCGAAAATAGAACTGGAGAGCTCCTTATCTAATGCTCACAGTGATAACTGTTAGAACCTATGCATATGGCGTATTTTATACGCGCCGTAGAGGTTCAAAAAGCAGATTGTTGCGTTTGTATCCATTCAAACGCAATACAGACGTGAGCGAGAAGCGCGTTCGAATCTCGTCTGTATCGCGTTTTACGCGCGTTTGAATCGATTTAACTGCCTCCATGCCCGAACGGTTACCATGCCGGACTGCCACGCAGTTTCGATTCCCGGGCCGAGGGAATATTTGTATTTCCTACTTTTATTTCTCTCGTGAGTTTGGGTGTAATTTAAGATTGTTGTTTGAAGTTGAGTGTGTGCGAGTGTGTGTGCGATTGAAACGCGTTCAAACATCGCCTTGCATGCAAGAAGCTTATATACTCCACTGGAGTTTACACTTAGAATCTCATGTAGTTGCCTCATTTCAATAAAACTATCTCTTATCAAAATGTGCGATACATACGCGCGACTATAGCGCATCTGTGGCACGTATACGCGCAGATGACGCGCGTTTACGGCGACACTTTTGTAATGTGTGCAAAGGTTTACTCGCTGCGACTGCATCGCGTTTGAATTGCGTTTACGTGCGTCATTTGCGCGTTGTTGGAGCGTATAAAATACGTCGAGTGCCACGTGTCGAGTGCCGAGTGTCTCAGGCCACGACCTTCGTGGCCTGAAAGCCTATGCACTCGACGCGACCCTATTGCCTAGTAATTATGACAAATTGAAATTTTACACAAACCGCAGTTTCATTTTACGACAACCCTCCTTTGTCTGTTCTCCTTGCTTCCTTGTAGGCGAGAAAAATGAAAAAAAAAAGAGTTAACGTCGTGCAAATTGCATGTCTATGGACTAAGAGTGCACTTTCTAAACTTTCTTCTACAAGTTGCATGTGTGGTAATAGTAAACGATAATAAACATCAAGATATAATCAACTGCTTACACCATATTTTATGTAAGAACTCATCACCTTGCACAGTCGTCAATAAAATTCAATGTCTACTTTTATTATTAGTGCTTAATGAAGAGAAAGAGAATTACTCACATCGTTAAAATATATTTTAGGTGGTTGTGTCTCACAGACACAATATTACATACACACTTACCTGCATGCCTTATCTCTAACATTACTTGTCCTACATTGTTGTTTATGTATATTTCTTTTCATATTGAATTAAGTAAAAAAACAATTTTGCAACAAGACTATAACTTAAAATATATCTCTACAAACTGCTTTTCCTGTACCTTATTAGATAAATAACTTTAAAACTGTCCAGACGATAAAGAAACGAACCATTGATATATAACGAAAAACAGTACTTGTAGTATGCAGTAATGTAGTTTTTGAGGTTAATACCAGGCTATTTCTTCTTTATACTTTAAACTACTTAGGTGTGATAAAACATTTTTGCAACAAGACTGTATGTCTGAAAATATCTCCACAGACTACTTCTGCTGTTGCTCATTAACTTTTATTTATATCGCATACTTCCTCGCCTGATCCCTTTCTTTATACACTTAATTAATGTTGTTTCAATTTTTCCGTTTTCAAAACAAGTAAGTGGCTGAAACGATAACCGCGACAAGCCAAGAAAAAAACTTTACAACTGATCGAACGATGAAGAAACAAAATGGCCATTTATTTGTAACGAAAACAGGTCACTAACAGTAAATTATGCCAAATTTATTAATCCAATTACATTTTATAGACGCACGTAACGGTTAATAAACACGTACTATAATGACAATTATAAAGTTTACAAAAAAGCATGGAAGTTTTAACGTTTTTTTTAACTGCATCTTTTTTTATCTACACACGACAACATATAATCGTAAAGATATTTAGGAATTAAAAATGGTTCGTTAAAATTGTTTTCCATCATTAAACGCGCAATTAAGTAATGATTAACAATTATAATACTATATAACGCACACACTCAACATAGCCCCGTACTAGGAAACCCTGTGTCGCGGGTGCCATGGACACACACATAGACAACCACAAATAACACCCAAACTCACGAGAGAAATAAATGTAGGCCATACAAATATTTCTCCCAGCCCAGGAATCGAACCTGGGACATCTGCGTGGCAGTCCGGCATGGTGACCGTTTGGCCACTGAGGCAGTTAAATTATATATATTTTGGTATATATAAATTATTGTTTGTAAATTTTAGAAATCATATCTTTTTGTTATATTACTTAAAGTATGCTAAAGTTAAGAGAATATTAAATAGTAATAGATAAAAAAAATCCATTACGAGTCGTAGAGTCACACAGTGTCCCTAATATTTTCTATTTTGATTATTAGATTTTGATTTAATTTTTTTATTGAATTGATATTCAATTATTTTTGTGAAATTACTTCACTAGTTTGTTATAATTATTAATTACTAAAAAGTCGTTGAAAGACCAAGTACAAAGACACGACGCAAGCACATAGAAAAATTCGTGAGGTCCGCTGGTTCGTTCCGTGGCTTAGTTGGTATAGCGTCTGGCACGGTATGCAAGAAGACGTCGGTTCGAATCCGACCGGATCGAAGGAATTTTTTCTGAGTGTTTTTTCTGAGTGTTCGATCTTTGTATTAATAATTATAACATATTAGTTTTTGGTAATGTTTTTTAATGTTGATATTTTTTTATAAATAAAAAAAAAGGATGGTACCAAAATTGTTACGAACACTACCTACTACCAAAATTAAAATCAGTATTACTTCATTTCACTTAAAAAAAAAGAAAATACAAATTAACTAAAATAATTTAAAAAAAAATTCTGTTGAATGTTGAATTATAAAAAAACGGGATCAGACAAAGAAATACGAGATATTATTTATGGAAGACACGCGTTTTTGACTCAGTATTTGACTGTTGATTTCCAATAACAGAGTTCACCCAGAAGAGAATGCACAATATAGTTTTAAAAATTACCTACAGATAATAAATACCATTAGGCAATGATATTATACTTTTATGCTCACTGCCATTAGGCATGACATTATGTCATAGTATGTACGTCAAAGAATAAAGTGAATTGCAATTTATTCTACATCAGTTTCCATTTTACTTGGTGTTGCGTAAAACAAGTACGTAAACCATCTATTTATAGATTTAACACCGTTTAAGCAACATAATCAGTGAACTTACATCACAGTTAAGAGAGGTAATTATTGCATCAAAAACGGCACCTGCATGTAAAGTGCATCGTTTCAATTATTTATTTACTTTGTAACCAAGTTGCAACACTGTCCAAGGGCACCAAGACCCTGTCACTTGACGACAATTAGTTTGCGTAAGCGCAGTGGCTCTTGGATACTCTTGATCGTAACGATTATTGCGTATTACTTGTGGTTACATTGAAAAGTCCGTGGTTTAAAGACACAAATCGAGTAGGTACATATTTATGTAATTCAAGTTGTTAAAATGTGTCGTAACCAAATGTTATATTTCAAATTATATTGTACGGACAACGGCACATCAGACTACACATTTTTGTTCGAAAATCGCCTCGAGTGCAACGGAACAAGATACGTCAATGTGTAGCTTGATGTGCTGGCGCGTGTACATACACCTTTTTTTAAATAAAATAATAACAGCGCGTGATTGACTTCCTTCTGACCTGATGACAAGTGAAGATGTGGTTGTCGATATAGCATGCACACCTTAATTATTCCTATTCACTATCGCCTTGAAAAGAAATAATTTAAATGCGTACTCTGTATATTGTGAATTTTAAATTTCTTTATTTAATTGAATCACGTAACGGTTATTTATTCTTTTTTTATTAAATTGTAATTAATGTTATATCGAGAAAGTTGATACAGTCAATAGTAGGTACTCTGGGGCTTTGTAAGTTTTCAAATAAGTAAACTTAACTATCGTGTTACCGTTTAAACCTTATAAACATATAATTAAGATCTAAATAAAAATCTTAACGCAAACGCGGCAGTTAAGTTTGAATGATTACGAATTTACACTCTGGCCTCTAGGCTTTACATTTTCTTCTTAGGACTTGCTACTCGTAAGTTGCAATAAAGTTTAATTTAAATCTTAAATACATTGACTTATTTATATGGACGTCGGGTCCGCGCTAAAAAGTGTCCGAACTTATAGGGCGTTAAAATCGTATACAGAGCGTCATTCACGCTTTAGTCTTCGTTTGTTCGACTGACAGCGAAGCAAGCAAAATTAGACAGCACTGCGTTGACATTACAATTTAAATTCAACGTTTTAACTTTTTCATATTCCTTTACGTCACTACGTTTAAATAGGTTGACTTGGGACATTTTTCGTGGTTTTTGTATTAGACTCGTCGTCCATTTATTTGTAAGTCAATGCTTAAATAGATATAAATTGCTCGTATTGATGTCCGAAATTTCCTTACTACTCTGATTAATGATTACAGCGTTGGAATATTTACCAAGTAGGTAAATGTTTTTATTAAATTGTCATAATCAGAAATTTCCACACTCTATCAGCTAACAAATCTATTGAATAAAATTACAACCCACAAGTTTCTTAAGATCCATTTTTTATTTAGTAAGAAACCCATTGAACCCCAATTTTTGCTTATAAATACGCTACCCTCACAATTATTTGAATTTCACAACGTCACAATACACGTTCTCTGCCACGGCTTATGCTACTTAACGTCTCACTTTTAAAACTGTAAATTTAAACGCTATGTACTAGACATGAGGTACAGTTTTCAACAAAGAATTTGTCCCATTGCAAACAGTATGTGTAGGTGTAGGTGTGGTTTACCGTACCTTTTCGCACAGTGTGAAGTGAACAGGTTCTAGACTCGTGAAGCTTTGCATTTGAGTGACACAAATGTTTTATTGTACTTAAATAGAAATCTCGAAAGTTCGAGTTGGTGCTTTTATATTCTTCGATAAGAAACTGTTTATTTTTTATTTGGTATTGCTGTTTGGCTTCTTAAAATAAAATAAAAAATAAAATAGGCTTTATTTGACATGCAAAATATATGAATTTGAAATGTAAAAAATTCAGGTTAAAATAAAAAAAAATCCTGTCTAAAGGGTACATGACTCAGCATCTGAGGACTATGTTGATTACATAGCCTTCGCTGTTATTCTGTCATGACTCGTCATACATTGGAACACCACAATTCAAATACAGTAACACCCCGCTTTACGCGAGGGATGCGTTCCGAACAAAATTAGTAGTAGTAGTAGTAGTAGTAGTAGTTCTTGTTTTGTTGACCAATCTGGTGTTATAGTTTTTTGGTCGCCCTAACGACTTAACGACTAACGACCTAATGATTGCTACCAGGGATAGAACGGGGTATGATCGAATAAAAGCTAAATATTGTAACGAACGTGCTATTCGAACGAACCCATCTTTTCCAAAACTTTTATCTTCGTCTCCAAGCTCAAGCTCTTATACGGTCTTCTTTCTTAGCCGGTGGTGTCATTGTTCGTAAAAATGCTCTTTTACAATTCACCAATGTGATTCAAATTAAAGGACCTACCAAGAAAGAACTACCTCTGACAATGCACTTTTAGTAACTGAGAAGCTACGGGTTCAAATTAGCTAAAGCGGGGTAAATTAGCGCGAATTTTTGAAAATCGTACAAACCGAGTTCGCGCAAAGCGAGGTATTCCTGTATATGTTACGTACAAAAAAGTCTTAAAAAAATAAATGCAGACATGTAAGCACAGAATAAAATTAGACACAAGCAACAATTAGACAAAGAAAGAAAATCTCGCCATATAAATGTCGAAGCGACACGCTTCGTGCGAATCCTGGGAGTATCCACAACATAGTGGAACCCCAGCCTACGTCTAGTCCCCGAAGATGGAAAGGGAAAGGCGGAAACAAATTATACAATTCGATTGCACACTCTACGTGATATATGTGTATAATACCAATAAACAGGCAACTCTACGGTTAATTCCAAGTCATCTATAAGCCTCTTGACACGCTTGTTTATTGAATCCAAGGTGGTCAGTTGGTATTTAGCAGAGCTATCCCATAAGTGACAGCAGCGTATCGTATCTAAAAACATGACCTAGGTAGATATACAACTTTCGCTGTTTAATAGTTTGCAAATACTTCGTTTCTGCCCAACGTCCTCTTTAGTGACTTCAAGCGTCCAGTTACACGAGGCGAAAACGCCTTCATGTGCAACAATATTTAGGCAACAACATGTGAATTCCTCTGAATAATAATACAACGTCGCCGAGCGGAGTCCGCGTCGCCGTCGTGTACAGTCGCGTAGATCAAATTCAAGCCAGACTCGCACGAGTGCGCGAGACGCTCATTTAAGTTAAAACGTAAAAGCTAAATGAATAGAGCGTATTTTGCCGTAGCAGTTAGGCTCAACTCACACTGGCGCAGAGTCGAAGCGTCGCGTCGCGTCCTGTTTTTCAACTACAACGCCTGGCGACGCGCGACGACGCTCGCATTAGTGCGCCCGGATGGTCGGCACAGTGGTCGGCGTCTGACGCCTTTGTGAGTGACACGCAGTAACTCCCGTTTCCATATTTGCATAACACAAATTTATACCTTAATAATGGAAAAAATACAGATGAATATACTATAGGCGAAAAACGACGCTTCGGTTTTACGGTAGGAATGAGTAATATAGCTTTTTGAATGAATATCGTATAGAAAGTACATATCAATATTCGAAATCGGATTTCGAAACTATACATTTTCTGAAACTATATATATTCATGGATACAACCCGCATGCGCGCTGCTTTGTTACATTGCCGTTACTGATATTCGGAATCAGATTTCGAAACTATATATTATTGGATATAGTTTTTAGTAGTTTACAAGAGCAATGCGGGCCAATGTTAGAATACAGTTTCGAAGACGCACAAAAATGGTTTCGCGTTGATATCCACTCAGTGAGTATCTGATACGAAGCAATGTCGATATGTAGTTTCTAAGATACACGATATCGGATATTCGATATTGCCACAATTATAGTTTCAATAACTATATACGATTTGTAACGCCCATTCTTACTCTGCGGCAGTGTGAGTTGAGCCTTAGACGCACGCGGTCGCTGCGCGGCGGTAACACGGGCTCCGTTTAGCGACCGAGCGGCGGCCGCGCGGCTGCTTGGTGGGCGATGAATAAATAACATTGGTGCCGAATAAATGCGCCCTCTGAATTCATGAGACGTAGATCGCTCGTTTATTGTTTTTTTAAGACACAAACGCTGACGTCACAAGGCGTGACCACCATTTCATCAACTTATCACTTTTTTATATAAATAACTGTATACACGCCTTTGGTACATTCTGTTAACAAGATGTACACACATTTCAATGTGTTGAGTTCTGTTTACACAGTTTAGTTTAAATATTAAGGATTACAACACAACTTTCTATTATATTACAATTGCCTTCGTGTCCGAACAGTTACCATGCTGGTCTGCCACGTATACGTCCCGGGTTCGATTCCTGAGAGAAATATTTGTATGGCCTACATTTATTAATCTCGTGAGTTTGGGTGTAATATTTTATTGTCTATATGTGTGTCCATGGCACCCGCGATACAAGGTTACACAAGTGTGGGGCTATGAGTGTGTGCGTTATTTATTTATTTATTTACTAGCAGGTGCCCGCGAATTCGTCTGTGTAGAATATCTTAGTAGTTCGAGTAACCTACTATAATATGCTAATTTTCATAGTTTTACGTAGGGCGCACTATAAGTTTCCGGAATGAATAAGAAAAAAATACTATAAGTGGTCAGAATTGAATTTATTGTTTCTCAAAATATTCTCCGTTAGCGTTAATGTTCTTATTCATACGAATGAACTAATTTTGAAAACATTTATGCCACTCATCCGTGACAATCTCTGAAACTTATTTTTCATGCTCTTTGTCAGCTACTTCAGGTGATGAAAATCGTTGACCGCGTAACTGGTTCTTAATTTTTGGAAATAAATAAAAGTCTCAAGGTGCCAGGTCGGGATTGTACGCGTGATGGCTCATAAGTTCAACGTTGTTCACCTTTAAAAATTCAATTGTCTCCCTGGCCGTGTGAGAACTGGCATTATCGTGGTGCAAGATGATACGGCGTTTATGGTTATTTTTACGGAGCTTGTATTTACAAACCCATCCACTCCACATTTGCCGGAAGTTATTGGACTTCCGGCAAACAAACGGTCGTGTACCAATCACTATTTGCGGTACAACGATTCTCTAAAGCAACAGTAGCTACGTGTCCAGTTTTATTAAAAAAAAAGCAATCATTCGCATAGACGCACTTTGCACGCGCGCCACTTTGGTTCGTTTCGGCTCATCTCGAAAGACCCGTACGCTCGATTGCTGCTTTATTTTGGGATCGTAACTATAAATCCATGTTTCGTCACCTGTTACTATGTTCCGCACCAAATTTGACGCCCTTTCGTTGAATCTGGTAAGCATGGCATTGCACCAAGTGACGCGATCCGTTTTCTGAACCTCAGTCAAATTGTGTTTGACTGCTTTTTCACACCCAAATGTTTGTGTAGTATTGATTGTATTTGACTCATGCCTATGCCTAAAGATGCCCGAATCTCATGGTATGTCACATGCCTGTCTGTTTTGATCATACGGCGCACAGCATTGATGTTTTTGTTGTTCACAGCAGTGGATGGGCGACCATCGCGGAATTCCTCACTGAGATTCACACGACCGCGTTTGAATTCTGGAAACCAGCTATAAATAGTCGTCTTGTATGGCGCTTCATCGCCAAAAGCAGTTTGAGGCCGAGGGAAGCTCCGCTGAGCTGTTAAATTACACTTAAAGTCGTAGAAAATATTACTACGTATATTTTCACGAATTAAATCCATGGTGATGTAGACAACCAATTTCTAAAATGACGCCACAATGTAAAAACAAGTGACAGTCAGATGAAACAAACTGTATTCTACAGCCAAAGAGTTCCATTTTCAAATGTTGTAACTACTTTTTAATTATTGTTTATCGGCTGGTCTGGAAATCTTTGGGGGAGCCCTATGTTCAGCAGTGGACGTCTTCCGGCTGACATGATAAAGTGGCCAGTTCCGGAAACTTATAGTGCGCCCTATGTATTAGTTCTCCACTCAAACTTTCATCCCCTATTTCACCCCTTGTAAGATTAATTTTTGTGACAAAATGTAGCCTATCAGTGCGTGTATGAGTGATTATTCAGAAGGTGGCAAAACTTAATATTTGTTTTAAATTTCTTATCAAGGATATAAATTTGGATGCATTACTTTATGAATAGGTAAAAGCCAGTGAGTGAATATGAAGGAAATTTGATGTGAAATCAGCCTGCAAAATTTGTATATACAATCCATTTTTTACTTTTCACTAAGTTTGTGCTTTAAGATACGAGTTTGAAAAAGTAAGGCGACGCTATGTCGTTCTCCTGGGTCCCATCTACCTATACCACATCAAATTTGGTTCAGCGTTGTAAAAAAAAAAAAGACGTGAAAACGTAACAAACAGAATTACTTTCGCATTTGTAATATTAGTTTTCATTGACAATATTATTATGTATAAATAATAATTATATTCCAAGTCGTAAATATACAGGATTCTTTTTAAATTACTCACTACCTAGTGGACTATATTATTAACATTGTAAACAACAACCTTTGTTCAAGAACTTTTTTCAAAACATAATAAATTTACCAAAAATAAACTTTTAAGTTTTTTTGTTGTCACTTTTTAAACCTGTGTTTGGTAGAATAAATTCAAACGTGCATTCTTCCTTCGCGATGACTCCACCCCCGTCCTGCACAGAGTTATTACCGTTTAGAGCGATCTATTTAAATCCATTCATTTTTGTATCTGTAATCTGATGTTTTAAAAATTACCCTTTATATCATTACAGTACACCAAGCATGATATAGAACACGGTTGGCTAGATTTCAAATTACGATGGTTTCAATGTCAACTCCATTATGTACCGATTGATAACAGTCGTTAACCGGTAAATACGTTGATACTTTGTCGTTTACAAATACGTTTTAACTATAATCTTTCATCTAAGTCTAAGATAGTATTATATTGTTGCCTAGTTTTCGTATCTTATGATCAGGGATCAGAATAGGTAGAGTTTTTTTTACCTAAACTTCAAGGAACATAGACAGAAAATGAAGACTGCCTTACGACAATATTTTTTAGGTTCTGGACCATTACGGGATTCGGAAATCACTTAAGAGAACATAAAAAATTGACGTTATTGGGGACAGGCAGGTACAGTCAAGAGCACATCAAGCTTGACACTTTGTACTTTGGACCGTTCTTATCGTAAGTGATATAGAGTTGGATTTAAGTCATAAGTAAAAAGCTTGGCGTGCTCTTGAGCCTGTACATTATATTTATCTTAACTGAGCGACGCACAGTGGGTCGGGTCTGCGATATTGCGGACATTAAACTTTTTTTCACGATACCTCTCTAAAAAAAATGTCAATCGAGAGATCCTATTGTCCTAATTAAATATTGTCATATCACATTTTGCCATAAATCTAACAGTTTAGTAGGACAAAAATAAAATGTGTATTTTTTGTATGGGCCATACCTTTAGTGCCCCATCGTTACAAATTCTTAGTCGATCCAGTCTTGGAATCACTACAGACGTATTATTAGACCTAACTTCTATAGGTTTGCACACTAAATGTGCGCCCAAACCTGTCTATTCACTACTTATAGGTGTCAGAAAATGTGTAAAAATCGCTCATCTATACGATTATTGGTTGAATACAAAAAATAATCGTATGCCCCATCGTTACAAAGTCTTAGTCGAGCCAGTCTTGGAATCACTGCAGACGTATTATTAGATCTATCTTCTATAGATTTACACACTAAACGCGCGCCCAAACCTGCCTGTTCACTACTTATATTGCACATTTACTGACGTGCACAAGTAGTGAATAGGCAGGTTTAAGCGCGCGTTTAGTATGCAAATCTTTAGAAGATAGGTCTAATAATACGTCTGTAGTGATCCCAAGACTGAATCGACTAAGACTTTGCAACGAAGGCGCACTAAAGGTATAGTCCCATACAAAAAATACACATTTTATTTTTGTCCTACTAAACTGTTAGATTTATGGCAAAATGTGATATGACAATATTTAATTAGGACAATAGGATCTCTCGATTGGCATTTTTTTAGAGAAAATAATGTCCATAAAAAACTAATGTCTGCGGACATATACCGCTGATCCGACCCACTGTATCGCAAAGTTAAGATAAATATAGTGCACCTGTTTGTCCCCAATTACGTCAATTTTTAATGTACTTAAGTGATTTCCCGAATCCCGGACAGGTCCAGGACTTAAAAATATTGTCGTAAGGCAGTCTCTATTTTCTCGAAGTTTAGGTAAAAAAACTCAACCTATTCCGGATCCCTGCTTATGATAACATAATATATACAATAGGTTGTGTTGTGTGGGTATAGGTTGAGTTTTTTATGTATAAACATAATAATATATCTGTTTTACACGTAGAGTAAATATCTAACTCATTAAACTTTACGATATGTGCCGTAATTTTCGCCGTAATAGCCTAATGGTTTGTTTGAACTCGGGCACGCAACCCTGAGTTTTTCGGAATTTTGTAGAGCTCCTTGTCAAAGAGAAAGTACTATCACCTTACCTATTTCTGCCGCCAAGTTCCGGTGTTGAAAGTTAAGGGAGCTGGTGAAATTACAGACACATGGGACTTGTCAAATTATATCTCTGGGTTAAAGTGCACCTCAGATTTTTGCGATTTAAAGCTCTCAGCGACTCTACAACTACACTTCCGGGCACAAAATTCGAACCGCCACGCATTTTCAGTATTAAGTGCCCTAAGCTTAAACGATGTTTGATTAATCAAAAACTATTATGCAATTTTGAAACTAGTCTACTAAACGTCTTTTCCATAAGTCCTGGTTGGGAATTTGGATTTGCAAAACCGGGGGAAAACTTTTCTCCGATGATAACACTATTTTTGAATTCTTGCCCTTTACGACGAAAATGCGAAGTGACTCGGATTATGTGTTCGGAAGTATATTATGAACAGGCGTGTCGCTTACAACCGCGCTCAAGACTTGTTCATCCCGTCATTGTCTATTACAAAAAAAAAGGGAAATTTAATACGAAATTTACCACACAAATTTACGGTGAATGATACGATTACCTCTACGAGTTTGAGAACGAAGCCTATTTAAAGAATTAATAATTATAACTTTTTTCATAAAAAAAACACGAACTCAAAAGTTTTTTTACACCAGCAGTCTGTAGACTAGTTATTCCCAAAAATTATACAGCGCCCTGCGCATATTGTACAACAACCTGTTCCGGGTGATGGTGGGGCTTCCTCGACACTGCAGTGCTTCGGGCATGTTTGCCGATGCGCACACAGACGACTTTTTTGCGCTTATGCGTAAAAAAGTTGCTTCTCTAATTCAAAGAGTGAGGGGAAGCTTTTACAGGTAGTTGAAGGAAGGCTGGATGGTGCAGTGCTCGGCAGGTTCAACGAGCTGCACGCTACTCGTGCACCTCGGTTAATAACATAGTTATTAAGGTTTTTCTGTTTACTAACAATCTATGGACCCTGGAATCTATGAAAATAAAGATATTTTATTTTATTTTATTTATTTTTAAAAGTTCGTGAAATTACATCTATTTGCCAAGTTTTATTGACATCGGTTACGGGAAAGTGCGTGGAACCAGATTCATCCCCAGTTTGCAACCCTTAGAGGTGGAATATTTTCTTCAAATATAAATGGGCCCAATACTGAGGTGCCATCTTTCGAACAAAAAAAGAATCATCAAAATCGCTTCTCAAATGCCGGAGTAATCGCGTAATATACACACAAAGAAACAGTCGAATTGAGAACATCCTCCTTTTTCAAGTCGGTTGAAAATATATTATTTTTAAAAGTAAGAATACTGCATTCTGACTTTTCCAATTGTTTATCTCATCTGGGAACCGAATGTGACCAAATGTGAAAAAAAAGCGGGTTATTCCCTGTCCTGTAGGAGGAAGCGGGAATATTTTTCCCACGCCTCATCATAATCATCATTGTACGGCTGTACAATAGTGGAAAATAAACGAAATAACGTATTATTTGTTTAGGTTTTTTTTGATTGATCTGTTCATAAAAAAACATGTATTTTTATGATGCCGATCGAAAGGGTCAATACAAGGATTAATTCCTTACGAGACGTAGGTAACTGTGCATTCTTCAAGATTTATTTTTAAGAAAAATAAGTACTTATCGTTAAAACAAGTCACATCTTGTAATTTAGTAAACTTTCGCGCCCACTTTTTAGTAGAATACGTACATAGTCAATTGGATTATCGAATTAGATGTCGGAGTATGTCATAATATGATTTTCTATACGTTTATTATCGTCAAAAATAGGAAACTACCATTTAAAATGTATTTTTGCTCTGCTATCCCCTTTGTTTACATTTGGACGTCTAATTATGAATCAAACAATAGACGAATTATGTATGCAATAAAACAATACTGTAAATTATAATAATGTATTTAAACTAAAATTCATTGTTTCAACTTGATCTTCTCAGTCGCGAGTGCCAGCTTGCGAATGTTGCAGAGGCACCCGGCTGACGCCTCCTGCAGCACTGGATCCTTTGAACCTATTGTCTCCAGGAGAAACTGAACAACACCAGCCTGGAAAGCAAATGCAATTCAAATATTCTGCACGAAGGTCAAGGTCTAACGTAAAAAATCAATGAATCTAGAGTCCAACCGTTTAGCTACAGGTTAAGCTATTCAAATTAGCTAATTAATAATTTTGATAGCTTTTTAAACTGATTGAATTTGAACTCTATGGGAATAGCGTGAGGAACGTACTACCTGATAAAATCAATAATACACATCCGTAATATTTCCTTGACTCTACATAAGGTACTACAATAATTATTTCTATTTACATTTCACTGTAACGTTTATGTCTGTACAAGAATTGATATTAGTACGTTGTCGGAATACAAAATCAAGTTGGAATACAAATAAAACTGCTTTGTAAACAGTATGCTGTCAATTATTAGATACTATTACGTAGAGAACATTACATACGTTGCTCTGATCCCAAAGTAAGTAAATAAAGCACTTATGGAAATCGGAAATAACGACGGTACCACCAACACGAGAGAGGAGATACAATATATAAAAGTATTTATTTCTACATAGAGATCGAACCCGGGCCCTCAGAGATGGCAACACCATGAAAACCGGTGTACAAACCACTCGATCACGGAGGCCGTCAAAATAAGATTTGTTTTCAATCCCAAAACAAGATGGTTTGTTATGTATGTAGAAGTCACAACACAATGATAATGATCGTTGAGCTGTGACCACAATGCCTCATCTGACACTTCCCATTTATAAATGCCAAACGAAATAATACAATATTTTTGTATGCATTCAAACTCGACGTCTGAACTTTCAATATTATTTCCACATACCACAAGCTATTGTAAATCGCGAATGAAGTGAAGTAATCCTATATGAATGTATTCAAAGATTAATACGTGTAAGCAGCGTAGGAAATTATATTGCAGGCTGAGACTTGTTAAGTTTCTACAATACAGGATGTTATTAGGTATCCGCGTTACCTACGTCAATGATCTAGAATGCTAATTTATGGTACAGAGCAATCGGTGAACAGCAACTATTGTTTCCACTTACGGCATGCATGGTCACGCAATTAATGGAGTAAAATGATAAATGGTAGAGGGCCAAGGCCGTAGCTCGGTGGACATTAGGGTCTCGTGACGTCATGTAGTTCACCAGAGGCGTGATGGCCCCTCTTTTGCCGAACTCTTGACGGTTCTGGGCCCAATCGCAGCAATACGCAATAGCAACACCCAAATTCGCCCTCAGATGGTCGTCTGTGGTGCTCACTGCGAACGTCAAACCGGTTATTTTAGTGACAGAAAAACCAGGCGATTTACTATAAAGAACCATTTATAGACCAAATCTTTTTTTTAAATAGCAATATGACGTAATAGCTTCTTTACGATTGTTCTCAGACACGTGTTTAATTCACGTGATCGCAACTATTACGTCCATGTTTTTGTGCGTGACTTGTAAATTTGTAAAAAATGAATAGTACGTACCAAGTTTAGCTAGTTTCGCCACGACGCCATGGTCCGATATGACTGCCAAATTCTCGTGATCTCTAGCAATAGTCGCTATGGCTGCACAAATTGCAGCTAGGACATTGTGATCCTCTGAGTCCAAAAGATCAACTGTCAACTCCAAAGCACCAACGAATGACCTCACCATTTCTCCAGAATCGGTTGCATTCTGGACACAAGGGCTCAACGCTAAAGCAGCGTTCGTTTGTACTTTTTTAGAGTCATTTTTAAGCAACGACCAAATCAGTCTGACACCGTCCAGCTCATCTATCTGACTCATGCATCGTTCCTCTTTAGCACATTCCATCAGAACTAGTGGAACATTCTCTAATAATGGCTTATGGGTGTTATTAAGATGTTGAACTGCAATAAATTATATAAAAAACCTATATTAGTATGCTAATTTAAAGGTATTATGCCAAACCACACAACATTACTTACTAAGCATCGGGATACCACCAGCAGCCCGGATTTTGTCACGGTTAGGAGGATATTTGGCACATTCTGCGAGTGCTCCAGCTACGTTTGTTAGCACTCCATCGTTTTCATCATCCAAGAGTTTTACCAATATAGGAACAGCTCCAAGAATATCAAGTTTTTTAATGCTGGCGTCGCTATCAGCACATTTCCACAATGCTCCAGTTACAGCTGCCATAAGAGGTTTGTTCGATCTGTTAGTGAAATCCTGAGCAGCCTCCACCAATATTTCTAGGCCTCCAGCAGAACTGATCATGCTTCTGGTCACGGAATCACTGGCACATTTATAAATCGCAAGACTGCAATACGTCTATAATGCAATGTCTCATGTCATTATTTCTACGACTACGTAATTTATTAGTGTATCAATAAAATTATATGTTGGATTGCGAATACCTAGTTCTACAACAAGTACCAACTACTCCCTTTTTAATTTAGATATTAATTTCGATGCATAACTAACCTTTAAATCTTTGTCTTCGTTGGCCAAATGCTTTATCAAATCGTCCACCATCTTCTCAGTTTGGATTGCTAATTGAAAAGAAGTTTCGTTCGCACACATTTGTAGTAATCCTATAGCTGGGATAGCCACATCTAGATGAATAGTTTTTAAGGTCCTGGCTATCAAAGGAACCATGCCATATTTCCTCATGTTCTCACGATTTCTTTGGGATGCAGACATCGACCAGAGAGCCTTTGCCCCAGCCCGAGCAATATCTAAATATCGCTGTTCGTCAAGACTCAATTCTGCTCGCTCCGTTACTAGATATCTGACAATAAGCAAATGGTTTCACGAGATCTACAAATACACAGTTAATTACAAGAAATCCGTTATAGAGAAATACTTACTTTTCTTTCACATCGAGTAAATCGATAAGTTTTGGTATACCACCAAATTTTCTACAAAATTTCCTGCTTTTTCGGATCCTCCCTAAATTGGCTATAGTTTCCGCTGCAAGAATTTGCACATCTCGAGCAGGATCAGATAGTAAACCGACCATAAGTGGGATGGCTCCAAGATCTGTTACTTTTTTTCTTATCTCGATATTCGCTGTTATGTCCTTCAGTACAGCTAATGCTCCTAGAATACAGCACAAGTCTCTGGTTTCTAGCAAATTGACCAGCAGTTCCAGTCCACCAATTTCTTGAATAGCTCTTTGATTTACCTCTATAGTAAGATCGTGATCTTTCAAACACGATAGAGCTACCATCGTTGCTGTTTGATTACCAGCTTTCATATACTTTACGAGTTTTTGTATATGCCAGTATTCTGGAGGTATTTCAGTAGATTTGATGAGGTCTGCCCAATTATCTTCGGAAGAACTAGTGGACGAGGCCGACGAAGCTGAGGTGTCTTCGCCCTCGGTGACCATAACAATTCGCGGCAGGCCCACGGTATCCTGACCGCCGTCGGCACTAAAGGTCGAGATATTATCGACTTCGCCCATGATTTCGGTACGAAGAAGTAGTACGCCGAAGTACTAAGCCTTTATGAAACAAAAATTAAGTAAATAAGCCGATTGCAAATCCAAAATGCACACCAAAGAATGATTGATTACAAAACACTGATTTGTCAATGCGGTTACTAGGCAACGGTTGTGGAAATCGTACGTTTTATTCTAACTTCGTTCAGCAATGGACGTCTTTTGGCTGAAATGATGATGTAGCACTCTGCGCAGTTTAGTCAAAATAAGGTTTTCTAGGTTGCACGAAAGATCCCTGGGACATTTTTGATCAATGATATTATACAATGTTTTTGATACTGTTAATAATGTAAATTATACATGGTACAGAGAGAAATATTCTTTTGTATCATTTTTTAATAATAAAAATTTATTTATTCAAAAACTAAATATAAATAAATTCATTTAAAAACGATATTAATTATTTTTATATTAACATTACGTCAATTTCAAGAAGCTTATATAAACTTCTTGGTCATTTTGAATTATTTGAACCATAAGCGATTGAAATATTTGGAACAAAGAAACTATAGAGTCGTCTTGATTTTAATCTTATTTTTTAGAATGACTTTTTATTAAACGTTAGCAATAACTAACAAAATATTGTTGTACTCGTTTTACGACTAGGGATTACCTTTAGTCACAAAATACATTTGCCCAAAATAACGTTAGCTCGAATTTTCACAATGTCAAATGTATTTTTTTAGGAATATTACAAAACAAAAGTTAATTTTGGCTTTGCTAGAAGCATCAAAATTACTTGAAAACGTAACTGTGTTTTATTATAAATCGGTTTTCGGAATTACGGATATTTAAGTTTACGTTTAGTTGGAATATCGGTACATTTCTTATAGTACACGCTTATTTTCACATTTGTAATATTTGTATGTATGTATCTGCCCAACTCTTTATTATTTCTTGAAGTGAATTTGTACAAAATTTGACATAATAATATACATAAAAATTAATTGATATTTACAATAAAGGCTGCTCCATTACTGTTGTGTTCTAGTAACTTTCAGTCGAAGCTAAATATAGTGCATTTTGTTAAGCTTCCAATATAAGCTGAATATGGTGTGTTTGGGCCCTTTAAATTGTTGCAAGCTAAATTAGGCAGTACTACAATGACGTTACAACTTAAATTAAATGTTTTAGTTTTTTTATATTTCGTTACATGTCACTACGTTTGTATAGGTTAAATTCGGACATTTTTTTTGTGGTTTTTGTATTAGACCCGACGTCCATTTGTTGGTAGGTCAATGTTTTGTATAGTCTTTTTAACAGTTTAGTTTTACATTGAAATTCGAAATTCAAATGTACTTGTTGTTGGCGCCTTTTTCTTTCTATTCTTTTGTCACTATTGTTTCTGTTTTCTTAGTAACTGTATATTGTTATTCACTATAAGTACATTTCACAATAAATTGTAAGTAATTTCCTTTGGTCTTGCTCCCTCTTCAATAGCACCCGAACCCCATAAATACAGTCCGTTACAAGGATGTTAAATGAATATTAACCAAACTATTGCGTACCAGGTGTCTCCTGTTCTGTTTCTAATGTCACTGTCTGTCACAATAACATTCAATATCTCTCACCATTGACTTACAATTATATGGACGTCGGGTCCGCGTTAAAAAGTGTCCGCACTTGTAAGGCGCTAAAATCGTATACAGAGCGCCAAACTCCGCTTTAGTCTTCATTTGTTCGACTGACAGCGCGATACTGCGATGACATTACAATTTAAATTTCGAATAATTTGACTTGGGACATTTTTTTCGTGGTTTTTGTATTAGACCCGTCCATTTATTTGTAAGTCAATGTTTCTCACACAGAAAAATGCTAAAAAGAAATAAAGATTGACACAACCATACCATACAAAGCGATAATGGCGGACTGATCTCAAGTAGGTCTTTAGAGACCTACAGTTGGCACGCATCAGACGCTAACTAACCACTTCTATAGTGTTTATTGTTCTGTGGTATTAACGTTGTACTTGTATTGTTCCAGTTCCGGAGGAATGTGAAAGATATCTTGAAACCAGAGCACAACGATCATTTTCTATTGCGATGGCTGAGAGGTAATAAAAACTAGCTATTATACTCTTCTGCCTGTATTTTAATTTTCTTCATTCGTTAATTTCACACCATTATAATGTAATAAAGCCACATGTGAACGTACGTCAAAAGCGTTTTTATCACATGACTGTCACAAGGAAACAAATTAAAGCTATAAGATTCCAATCGATATTCAAAATTTACCATTTACAAGGTTTAATAGT
The DNA here is from genome assembly GCF_003589595.1 of Hyposmocoma kahamanoa. NCBI lineage: Eukaryota > Metazoa > Arthropoda > Insecta > Lepidoptera > Cosmopterigidae > Hyposmocoma > Hyposmocoma kahamanoa. Next base: position 4,834,082 of record NW_020654810.1, on the reverse strand, counting down.
GAAACATAAATACAACTTCTGCGTCTTGAATGAGAAAAGTCCGTGGTAGTGACCCGTTTAGCTCTTACACCTGTAATTACAATATTTAAAGAAAACATCTTAGATCGAGACTACCTAGTCTCGATCTAAGATGTTTTCTTTAAATATTGTAATGATAAATGTATTCAAATGCATATTTACAAAGAGCAACCCCTAGAGTTTCTTGCTCATTCTTCTCTGGGGAATCGGCCTTACGAATGGTCGGTAGAGTTTAATCAGTATGACGATTTCAAGTGTAATTTTCTTGCCTATGAAATAATGATAATTTGACTTAGACTTTAACTTTGAAATTATATAAATATGAAATTTTATAATTCTCCTATAATTCATATAATAAGTTCGTAGAATCTTTGAACATCTCTCCTGAAAAGGTGACTTTTTCTGATGTGGCCTTATTACACGAAGGGCGCAACTTGATACCTTTCGCGAGTCTGAGAAAACTAGTTTTAAAGGACGATTTAAATACGGGTTTGAACAATGCGTATGAAATAATACAACATGCGCGCGAGCATCGGACTTAAGTCATGGTCGTCGCCTTGAAATTTTTAATTCACGCGATATCATTATATATTATTATTTTTAATAACTCCGGGCTCTAATTCAATCAACACAATTGTAGCTAGGAATCACCGATAATTGTAACACTAAAATGTTTGCCATAAATAAATAACATAAAATAAAATCGTCTTTATTTGACATGCAAAATACGTAAATTATAGATTTAAGTTAAAATAAAAAAGCTAGTCAAAAGAGTTCATGACCCAGCATCTGAGGACTATACAAATTATATATAATAAAATAAGAAAATCGCTGTAATTCTGCCACGGTCATAAATTTGAACACTACAAACAAAATATTAATAACATATTTAGGTATTTCATGGGCAGCCGGTATAGCAGTGAACGTTGGGTTTGGCAGAAAAAGCACGAAACTAGAAATAATGCAGTAGAAATGAGAGCTTTGATAAGTATAATTGGAATCACACTGATGGATAAAATATACGGAAAATATAAGAGAGCGTTGCGTCGTGGAAGAAGATGTAGTGACAATAGAGAAAGGGACATGTAGAGAAAATGAATGAAAGAAGATTGACGAATCAAATTTTATAAGGCGAGTGTGAGTGGGCAAGTTGGTAAGGGCCGACCAAGGCGAACTTACCATGACCAAATTGAGGCCATACTAAAGAAGAGCCAAGTCAAGTGTATCCTTAACAGACAAGCATGTATTTTATTTATTTAAGCTTTATTGTACAAAACCCTGAAGTACAAATGGCGGACTTAATGGCATAAGGCATGCTCTACCAGTCAACCATTGGGCCAAACAGAAAAAAAAACAAAATAGGTTGGTGCTACACTTAAATAAGAAGAACAATATACTAGAAAGCTAATCGATAATTTGTATGATATAAATAAATAACATAATATAAACATACGTATTATACATATATAATAAACCTACATATATATTATAATAATATATAATATAATATATATGTACCCAAAGCAACATTAAACAGAGTCTTGATTTTACAATTGTCAAACAGATGCTTGCGCAACATGCGCCTGAAAGATAGTTTCATCTGAGCTTGTCTTGCATGGAGCGGGAGCGTTCCAAAGACGGATGGCATGAAGGGTAAAAGAATTGGACATAAAATCTGTGCGGTGAGAAGGAATAGAGAGCTTAAGGCTACGGAAAGATCGAAATTCGCATTCCGGCCGAGCTGTTTGAAATTGTAATGAACATTTAAGATAATCGGATGCAACCGGGTCGAACAAGATGGAGAAAAGAGTGGTTAAAATTCTTAAGGACCTGCGTTCACGGATGGGAAGCCAATTTAATTGACGACGAAAAGCAGAGATGTGGTCTCCGGAGAGATACTTCCGGAAACCAAAAATAAACCTAATGCAGTTGTTAAGCAAACGATCTAATTTGTTCAAAGAGACTTAAGAGATGTTACTGTAACACACGTCAGCATAATCAATCACAGGCAATACTAGAGCTTGAACAAGGAGAGTTTTGGTTTTAATGGGAAGAAAGTTCTTAAACCTGTATAGAGCTCTTAGTGTGTCTGTAACCCTACGACAAACGTCAGACACCTGGGGATCCCACGTAAGGCCTGTGTCAATAATAAGCCCCAGGTTCTTTGTCTGCTTTGACAGAGGAATCACTACGTTCTCAAACATTATTGGTGGCACACGAGACATATCACAAGACGAAAAAAGGCGTCAGCTTCCAAGGATGATGCCTTGACACTTGGAAGGATTGACATTGATACCAAACTTTTGGGACCAAACCCAGACGCGATGAAGGTCGTCATTAATTAATACAATAGCATCACTGATGCCACCGACATTAACCTCGGTATAAATGTATGTATGAATATCATGTATAAAAGCACTCATGCGTGTTGATGAGGCGGAAGAGATGTGTTAGGACCGTAGCAAGTGTAAGACTGCTGTCTCTGCTTACCCCGATGTGAAAAAGGCGTGAAGTATAAGTATGGTACAAAAAAATCTAAATTCAAATGAAAACATAAAAGATTTAAACAAAAACAACAATTCGACAAAGAAAATAATCAATTTGAGGAATAAATAATTGAATTGCGCAATATCAAACATCCACAAAACACAGAAGAGATCACACAAGCTACTTCGTAAAGCCTGCGTCCCGAGATCGCCTTCCAATCAGCCACAGAAAACCTTAATGTTTAAAAGTAGATAGTGCTTGAGACACTGCCGTTCGAATAGTAGGAGGTTGGTTCCCTTTATCAGGTGTCAGTGATAATTAGAATACCTAACGTTTCGCCATTATCAGTGCCATAAATACCGATTATATCTGTGAGTGCGCTCGTAAACCAATAGGCACCTATTAGCGACTGTAACTGTGACTCATAATTGTGTCGCAGGAGACCGTCGCATGTCTGAGGCTGCGCTTATCAGCTATGTAATATAATGAAGTAATGCATCACATCATTGTTTCTTGCAGCGAGACAATGGGACGCGGAAGCTGCAGAGAAAATGCTCAGAGATGTAAGTTATACCATTCTATATTGACTTTTATAATAGGTAATTAGCCAAGTATATATAGTTAGGCTTTAAATAATACACATACTCGTACATAGAGTTAAAATAATGCCTCCGTCTAATTCATATTCATTTACATGCAATTCACATGTATATATAGTTTAATAAGCTTAATGATACCCTGTAAGGGCGTAGCAAATTAAACTAATTGTATAGGAACTTTTCAAAAAATTAAGCTAATTATATAGAAACATTTCAAAACTTAAATAATTAATCAATTGACATAGATATTGCATCGTTATTTCTGTAATAATTATTATATGTATATGTAGGTACATTTATATCTTATTATAATTTTAATTAGAAGTAGAGACAAATAATTATTAAATTACTTGGTACTTGGTGTAACGGGCTGGTGTCCGCAACTCGACGACAAGGCACCTATTTTGCGTGTAATTATTAAATTAATTAATTAATCAAATACTTTTGTCATCAAAAAATATTTTTTTTATTAAGGAAATCCTTCAATTGTTTTTCGAAGACCATATTTTTATCTAAATCTTTAATATAATGAAGGATATGATTATATATTTTTATTAACATGGAATGAGGGGATCGCTAAAATATTCGTAAATCATTAAAACAATGTAAAGAAATTAAGTACCTATATTGGAAATGAAATGATTATTTTTTTATTTAAATAGCGTACCCATTGACTTACAAATAAATGGACGACGGGTCTAATACAAAAACCACGAAAAAAATGTCCCAAGTCAACCTATTCGAAATTTAAATTGTAATGTCATCGCAGTATCGCGCTGTCAGTAGAACAAATGAAGACTAAAGCGGAGTGTCGCGCTCTGTATGCGATTTTAGCGCCTTACAAGTGCGGACACTTTTTAGCGCGGACCCGACGTCCATATAATTGTAAGTCAATGAGCGTACCTATATTTGTTTTTTCAATGTCAGCGTTGACATTGGTACCATTAAGTAAATTGCCCGAAACGGTGATTTGTTTGAAAAAACAAATATATGCGATTTAGATCTGGAAAAAAATGGCCTCATTTCTAATGTGTAACAATCGCGAAAACCTAAGAAGTCTATATTTCTCATAATT
>NW_020654810.1:4816895-4829503 GCF_003589595.1 Hyposmocoma kahamanoa | reverse complement strand
ATGTGTAACAATCGCGAAAACCTAAGAAGTCTATATTTCTCATAATTACAACACTTTTTTTCTAAATACACTACTGTAGTAAATTAATTACTACTTAGTTACACATCCAAAATAAAGAACAAAATACATATAACATATACAATATAATTTGTGATTTTAGAGGGAGGTATTACCCGCTCTACGTGCATATTTTCCTTGAACTTTAAGTAAATATGCCATGCTATTTCAATCTCTTACTATTAGAGACAGACTCTTAATATTGTGGTTCTATAAAAACTTTAGTATTAACGTGTAGTAATTTGATTTTTTCCTTTTGTGTAAAATATTATTTATTGTTACGTGAGCTGTAACCATGTGGTAACTGTGTAAAATGTCGTGTCTTCTTCTGTAATGCAATTATTATATTTCTACAAGTGATTTTATTATCACATACGTCGGCTTTGTGTAGAAAGGGCGTAAGCGACATTTCGAACTTTTTCAGAGGAGCCTGTTTTAGGTTTTAGCGACTTATCGCGTAACATAAAAAAAATCGAATTGAGAGCCTCCTCCTTTTTTTCAAGTCGGTTAAAAATAAATATTGAAAATAAAACATCATTTATGTATACAGTCAATGGCGTGGCGCGAGAAATGGGGTATCGACACCACACTGGAAACCTGGCAAGCTCCTGAGGTGCTGGAGAAATACTTCCCCAGTGGCAGCACGGGCTTCGATAAAGAAGGCTCACCGGGTAATTATTTTACGAATAACTTTGCGCAGTGCAGTATTAGTATTAAAGATAGAATGCCGAACTGAGTAGTAATAAACCGTTCTGGTATAACGGTCATTCTCGGTGTTTACAACCTAAAGTCCATGGCAATTTTTATTATTTAAATATTTAAGTACATTATCGTGTAATTATTTAATAATATTTCACGATACAACACTTGAATATTAAATAATATTGTACGGTAAAAAAATCGAATACTTAAATAATAAAAATTGCCACGGAAATTAAATACTGAAAACTACGTTGATGTTTCGTAGAAAGGGCGAAAGCGCCAATTCGATAAATTTTTCCGGGGATGTTTTTGATTTTAAAGACTGTTTTAAAATATTTACGTCCTGTTTTAAAATTCAAGTTTGGTATTATTGAATTTTATTATTTAAAATTGAATTTAAAACAGGACGTAATACCTATTTTAAAACAGTCGTATGAAAATTAAACACGCTCCCCTGAAAAAATCATCGAAATGACGCTTTCACCGTTTCTACAAAACATCGACGCGACTAGTCCGAGAATGACCGATGAAAGATGATCTAGTGGCCAGGATAGAGATAGGATGCTTCGATGGTTTGGCCATTTTGACGACACAAATCTATAGAATGAATGTAAATGGAGGCGTGTGGAGAGGCAGAGCTCCGTGTTCATATCTCAATCAGATTGGAGATATCCTTAAAAAAAGACCGGGTTAAAAGTACCAAAAATAAACGGTGAAGAGACTGATGGAGGCGAAGGAGGTTTGTCAGGAGCGTAGCAAGTGGAGGTTCATGGCCTCTGCCTGCCGCCGGTGGAAAACAGGTGTGGCATGTATGTATGTATTAACGTACCTTTTTTTTATTATGCCATTTTTTATCATAAAAAACTCGCTTCAAAAGGTCACTTGATCTACACAGCCGCTGCAGTGCCACTTAGAGCTTTAAATCGCAAAGATCTGAGGGGCACTGCTAATGCACCCGTCACGTCGAGACATAAGTTTGAAAGGGTTGTAACCCTAACAACCGTGATCACGATCACGGCAGTAAAACAGGAAACTTCCGGTCCACAAATTTATTTAACGTGAATAAAAGGTAAAGTAAGGAAAAAAAACTGTAACAAATAAAAGGTAAATGTAGGAAAACAGCATTAATAAAAAAACACTCCCTTACGTAAACCTAAAATTGGGTTGTATTACAGTATTACAGATAGACCGTTATTCGCTTATTATGGTCGATACATGATTTTCATTGATTGTATTATGATTAAACTTGAAAAGAATAAAAAAAATTAGACAATTTGATTTAGGGCGCGTTCCCACTATGTCGTCACGTTTTATTATCGTTGGACGACTGTCTAGCCTGTTGCCATATCACGACTATCTGTCGTGGACGATTTTTTATCGTTGAACGACTGTCGTGACTAGCTGTTCCCACTAGATCGTGACGACAATTTACCGTTTCACGACAGCCTCCTTGTCGTTTGCACGACAGAATCGTTTGATGCACTGCAGTCGCTTGTATGTTCTTTTGGAAGCCGGTAGTGTGTGTTAGCTCGAAATGGATGACGACGAAATTTTAATAATGTATTACTTATTTTTAAAAATGCGGAAAAGGAAGCAAACAAAGAAGAGAAAATATAACGTGACGTATAAAATAAAACGTAACGACAATAGGAGCTACGACAATCTGTCGTCACGTTTTTATCGTGACGTTTTTTTATGGTATGACGACTGTCGTTCTAGCTATTCCCATGTGACGTCAGTTTGTCGTTGTAACGATAAAACATTGTGAACGACAGTTAATCGTGTCGTGCTATGTGTGAACAACTTCATTTAAATATACAAGCCACGACACTGTAAACTTCATGACAATCTGTCGTCACGACATAGTGGGAACGCGCCCTTAGTAGTATCCGCTGTTGCGGTCAAGCAGGGAGTGACTGTCGAAAGAAATAAAATCAGAATGCGAAGGAAAATGGAACAATTCAAAATTTTTAATTTAAATATGAGTAGAGGAAGAAAAAACGATACGATACGAATGGAGAGAGGCGATACAAAAAGGTGGGATGACGGTGTAAGGAGGTCACACCTTCACAAGTTGACAAGTCTCATTTACCTGTTACACCTGGTACACCAGCACCGTTACCCTTCAAAACCGGAACCACAGATTACTTAATAGTTACCTACTACGTAACCGGAACGCAGTAATGCTGACAATACTGCAGTACTTTCCTGGACAAACTCCTTTACAAGGAGCTCTATTGCTACGATGTTGTGATACAGTATATATACAGTATAGTATAGAAAATTGGTGTGGTTGGAATTGGGCACATTGTATAAAAATTAGATACCAGGTTACGACCAGTCCCATATTATTCTACATAAGTTTTGTTTACAGTGCCCCTCCCTATTGGTTATACGAGAAGGGCACTATGACCTGTGCGTACACAGGAACCTTACAAGTTCGTTCTGACCCCAGATCAGCCAGTGTACAGGGTTCTCACAGGCCTCTGTCACTTGACTTCATCAGGTTCTTCGAGAGGCTAGTGCCTCGGGTGAGCCGCCCCGGGTGCACGTACAGTACCCTCCCTATTTTCCAGATAGGTACCGGAGCCGTAGGCACGCTCACTTCCCGTTGCGCATTGCACAAGTAGCGGTTGCCACAAAAACCAGCTTACGACCAGCCGAATGGCCTTGTTGTAACTGAAATTGAATAGCTTCGAAAACGTGTTCATTTATTTCAGTTATTAAATATGATTCAATACTAAGTGCCTTTACAATTAGGGAAATCACAGCATGCAATGGAAATAAAGTATTTAAAAATTAGCTAAGTATAACGAAAGTTTTTTTTATCTTAGATAGTAACGTTATACAAGACCGGTCATTGACATGAAATTAATAATAAATAATAAATAAATATATAACACACACACTCAACATAGCCCCGCACTAGGGAAACCCTGTGTCGCGGGTGCCATGGACACACACATAGACAACCACAAATTACACCCAAACTCACGAGAGAAATAAATGTAAGGCATACAAACATTTCTCCCGGCCCGGGAATCGAACCTGGGACCTCTGCGTGGCAGTCCGGCATGGTAACCGTTCGGCCGCAGAGGCAGTTAATTCGTCGCAATTATCGTGACCTGAATTCGTCAACTGATATGCACCTACTGCACGGTGTATCTTTGTTTTATGATACTTAAGTGACGGGACGAACAAGTCGTACGCCTGGTGGTAAGCAACACGCCTATCATTAACAGCTGCAGCGCTACTATCAGAGGGACATTGGCAATGCGTCCGTCACCCTGAGACATAAGTTGATATGTGCCCTGTGCAAAGAATTATCAATTTCAATAAAATCTTTGTACAGTATTTCGCTGGCGAGTAAGTAAGTTTATGTACCTAAATCATTGACTTACAAATAAATGGACGACGGGTCTAATACAAAAACCACGAAAAAAATGTCCCAAGTCAACCTATTCGAAATTTAAATTGTTATGTCATCGCAGTATCGCGCTGTCCGTAGAACAAATGAAGACTAAAGCGGAGTGTCGCGCTCTGTATACGATTTTAGCGCCTTACAAGTGCGGACACTTTTTAACGCGGACCCGACGTCCATATAATTGTAAGTCAATGACCTAAATGATTTAATTTGCAGTAAACGTGTATTCGGCAGAAAGTTCGGCAATTTTATCGAATTGTCGCGGTAAACCTACTGAACATTCCGATCGTAAAAAGAATATTCAGCCCACTCCTAATACAAACAGCTCATATTGCAACATAATAGATAAGAAATTAACATTAGGTAAAGTCATGTCCAATATTTTTGAAAGCGCAAATATAATCCAGATTCAGTTTATCGTAATTTCACCAGCACCCTTACCCTTCAAAACCGGAACGCATTACTGCTTCATGGCAGAAATAGATAAGGTGGATGCAGTACTTTCCTGGACGAAATCTTTCACAAAGGGCTATACTGTTACTACTGTCTGTAAAATTGTAGATCAGGAGGATTCATCTGCTCTTGTCACAGGTTTAGTCAAGACTCTTCTTGACTTGGTATAGGCTGCTGGTTCAAATCCGATATGAAAGATCTCTTGTAGAGTCTCGTCTGCATACCTAATTGTAGGTCAGGTGGAGTCCTGACTAAACCCCTAAACAGAACAGACGGCTCCTCCATCTATCTGGACAAGGAGAGTGCAGTACGTGCACCTGGAGGCGCTCACCCAAGGCACTAGCCGTTTGAGAACCGGATGAAGTCTATTCAACAGGCTGATCTGGGGGTTAGGCCTTCGATGTATTCATTGTTGGAAATAATTTATCTGTCTTAGGCACTATAAACAGAACTTAAGTAATATGATATAGGACTGACCTATTAATTGTACAGACAGAAGGTATAAATAAGTTATTTCCAAAAAATTTGAGACGAAAAAAGTTTCTTTTTAATGTTTTGTATGTTATAAGTACTTAGGAAGAGTTTAAAACCAAACCTAGAATATTATTATAAGATGCATTTCTGTCCTTCCTTCCCTCTTTAATACGTCTAAATCTTATCAAACTTAAAAGAAGCCAATGAAGTCTTGCAGAGCGACTCGTTATCTAAGGTCAATTGACCTGGCAAGTCAATTAACCTTAGATAATCAGAACTAAAACGATTGCAGGCTTACATCATTATGATATAACAATAATTTTGAATTCTATTTTACTTTTATAATACCAAGTGACGGGATGAACAAGTCGTGCGCCTGGTGGTAAGCGACACGCCTGTCTATAGCAGTTGAAGTGCTTCTCAGAGCTTTATATGGCACAGGAGCGTCTGAGGAGCACTGCCTCTGCGTTCGTCACCCTGAGAAGTAAGAAGTCCTATGTACCTGTAATTTCACCAGCCTTACTTACTTAACCTTCCAAACCGGAACGCAGTAATGCTCACATTATGGCTCAAGAGGGAGCGCGATTGCTACTAAATTAAAAATATTGATTGCTTACTTTAATAATAACAATAAACCATTTATTTCAAGCTATAGCCCATAAGATAATGGCTTTAGTTACAAAAGAAAACCATAGAAGTAGGTATGTTAGTATATGATTACAATGAATATTGAAAATTTGATTAAAAAATTTAAAATATTGAACTACAAAAATTAAAATAGTATTTATTTCCTCTGATGAAAAATCCCAAACGGACATAAGAATGCAATAGTAATTAATATGTTTAACAACCGTGACCATGGGCCCTGTAAAGGGCGCGAAACATCGGTTTGTTTGAAAAACAAATATACGCGGTTTAAATCCGGAAAAATAGTTTCATTTCCTAATATGTTTAAATTTATTCTAATTTCTATTATTAATTAATAATAAACTTAATAAAAATTCATGCAATAAAATAATTTGTAAAACGTAATGTTGCCTAAATTGCAATGTTTCTTTGTAAAATTAAAAATAAGGTATTTAATTAATAACTTTTGTAATTATAGTGAAAAAATAGAGTGGTTTGCATTAATATTAGACATAACTGGTTGATGACCGTACCACCTCAGTCAACCGTGACCATGGGACCTGTAAAGGGCCCGAAACCTTGGTTTGTTTGAAAAAACAAATATACGCGATTTAAATCCGGAAAAAATTTCCTATGTGTAACAATCGCAAAAACTTAAGAACTCGATAAAATATTAAAATTAAGAAAATGCACAAATTATTACTTAATTTGACCAGTAGCGATCTCAATTCAAAACTTTAAAATTGTACAGACAAAACGATGGGCAAGCATCTTCAGGATGCCATTGCCACTGTCACATTGCAAATTGTTCGCACCCATTTACCGATTATCAAATCCATTACTCATAATCCCATTCATAAAATTGTTCGCCTCTCTCGCTCTACCATTTGATAATTCGCTATAAATATAGCTACCATCAAGTGAATGTGCATTCACATTTCTCCATATGTAGGTCGTTTACGCGACGTGGTGTCATTGGCATCAAATCAGTCTACTCTAAAAAAAGGCATATTATGGTCACGAGGGCAAAAAGAACATTAATATCTCATTAGAAAACGTTACAGAGCAATTCAACATTGCTACAAGAATTTCTAAAGTTAAAGATTCTGCTTCGTCTAAATTATAGGAAAGTGCAAAGGGAAAAAGTGGCAGGTGAAAACCGAGACAAAGTTACTTAGACCAGGGCCCTAAGTTTGCTAATTTTCCTAAGATTACATTGCAGTTATTATAATACTTATTTGTTATTATGCTAAAATCCAGTTGCAAGGGCAGTTGAGTCTTAATAATGCGTACACACTTAGGGCGCATTTATTCAACACGAACTTCACGCGTGCGTCTTAATGTGAGGCTTGACGAGCGTAATTTTGTGAGTTGTGTTTTTTGAGTTGCGCAGTTTGCGCTCGACTGAAATTCGGTTGGAGTGCTACACAGACGAACGTATTTTATTTTATTTGGCTGCTTTTCGTCACACGCCGCGACTGAAAGTCAGTCGTCATTACGCCCGTGAGTCGGCAGATAACTCATTTTGCGTCGTCGTGTGAAACAAACCGTACTTTTATATGAAACCGAATGCAGCGCAAACTACGCAACTCGAACTACGCGATTCACAACTCACAAAATTACGCTCGTCTGGCCTCACTCTAACTGTCACTGTAAAATATGCTTTATTTACCTAGCTTTTACGTTTTAACTTAAATTAGCGTCCCGAGCACCACAAATGTTTTGATAGACCCCTATATTCACAGTGATCATAGTCCCGTTCGTGGGTTTGGACGCATGGGGACTGCTGCACTCCATCACCAAGACCGATGTCATCCGTATGATCCTCCGCCACCTCGAGAACTACCTCGCCATCGCCAATAAGCAGGCTGTTACACATGGACCTGCTGCTTTGAAGGTATTTCTTATAATAAATATTACATGATTGAAATCACATCAATTTATTAAAAGTTTGAAAGTGACGTGTTACGAAATTTTAAAGAACCAATTCTTTCAACAATAACGATGTCCAGACTTGATACTCGCGTTACAATTTCAGTGTTTATAAGTAACTTTTTCGTCTTAACCTGGCCTATTTTTAAATGACAACAAAACTTCTTTTCCTTATTATTCCGGAATCAATTCAAAATTTGGTTAATTGAGATAAAACACTTTACGATAAAAATATGAGATTATTTAAAAAAATAATCTGTCTGTCGGTCATACTTGTTGTCCTTTTTCGGCCTTCTCAAAAGAACTGACTGTCGTACGTACTTACTTTTCACAATCCTACATATTGTCATATCATAATATTATCTATCATGTACAGGGTTATATTATTAATATTTTAAACAACAACTTCTGTTCCATGACTGTTTACAAAACGTAATAACTTAATCAAAAATAAACCTTTTATAAATACTGAGTTGTTTAGCAAGAGTGTCAGCAAACACTTTTTGGACTCGGCTGTTCTTCGACTACACATTAATTTGACGAAACACTACTTCGACAAAACACATGTTCGACAGGTCACTAGTCCGACAGAACAGTGCTTCGACAACACAAACATTCGATAGGTCACTATACCGACAGAAAACGACTTCGACAACACATTTATTCGACAGGTCACTATTGCGACAGAGCATAAAATATTTAAAATAAATATTTGTTTAAGAGACTACTTAAGGACCACTTCATTCTTGAGCGGAATATCTCGTATACATAAATATATCTGAGGAATAATTAATAACTAGTTACGCAGTTATTTGTAGATTTCATGTTCTGTCGGATGTCATGTAGTGACATGTCGAACATGTGTTGACGAAGTAGTGTTCCGTCGAATTAATGTGTAGTCGAACTACTGTTGAGACGAATTAGTGTTTATCAAAATTAGAATGATACTTCAGTTCAGCAACGCCTCTCGCGTGATGTCATTCATAAAAATTTTGGTGGTGTGTGCTTTCTTTAGATACCGCACAGAATTATCTATCACCAATCAGTATATCAATATATTTTTGTACGAAAGTACAATCTAATTAATTATTAAAAGCCAATGGAACAAAAGTTGTTGTCTATAGATGATCCAGTGGCGAGGCGTGAACATTGTCTTAATAAAGCCGGAGTAAAACAAAAAACACTTGCCTTATCAAGTGGCGCTTTGGCGACAATTAAACACAACGCTTATAAACACACAAGATACTAGTACACTTTATTTCACTGGTTAATTATTCTACACGTAAAATTGACCACAAATGTAGTAAATTACTTTAAAATATTTATATGGGAATCGAGATTAATGGATACCTTGTCACTGATAGCAATATAGTCTTCTTTTTTATATATAAAACAAGTGCGCATTTGTCCTCCATCTCACCTGATGGAAAGTGATGGTGAGGTCGACGATGTAGCCTGCACTTCTAAATAATGCCTATTCACTTTCACCTTGAAAAGGTCCAAGTTATAGCGTTCGGGGAACAAGTCCGCAGGCAGGGAATTCCACTCTCTAGCCGCTCGCCATATAAATGTGGAAGCGTAACGCTTCGTGCGAATCCTGGAAATATCCACGACATAGGGGTCCCAGCCCACGTCTAGTCCCCCGATGAGGGAAAGAGGAAGGCGGAATCAAATTATGCAATTCCATCGCACACTCTCCGTGATATATCCTGTAGAATACCGATAAGCAGGCAACTTTACGGCGGTGTTCAAGGCTCTGCAGTTTCGCCTCTACTAACTTCGAGTCACCTTTAAGCCTCTTAGCACGCTTGTCTATTAAATCCAAGGTGGCCAGTTGGTATTTAGCAGAGCCATCCCACAAGTGGCAGCAGTACTCCATACACGACCGGACTTGTGCTTGGTACAGCTGAAGCAACTGTCCCGGTGTGAAGTAACGCCTCACCTTGGAAAGGATGCCAAGCTTCCTGGCTGCATTTTTGGCCATGGATGCAATGTATGTGCCGAAGTTCAGATTGGACGACAGGTCCATTCCAAGTAGCTGGAGACGGTCGGCTATCGGTATGGATACATCACGAAAAGTCGGAGTCAGGTGAAAGGGACTCCGTTTTGTGGAGAATAGACACGCCTGCGTTTTGGTAGCATTAAATTTGACAAGGTTGGCATCGCCCCAATCGGAGACTGCCTTAAGTGTCAAATTCACACGACTAACCATGGACTTTCGACAAGACTGGATTTCTTCTCCACTGACCCTTGCATTGGTCAAGCATCTGTCCACAACTGTGCTGTCATCAGCATGCCCAAAGGCTCCTGGAATTAACATATCATTGACATGCAGCAGAAAGAGAGTTGCGGACAGTAAGGAACCCTGAGGAACGGCATCTATCGCCCGATGTTCGGAAGAGTAGCCTTCTAAGACCACTCGAATCGAACGTTCACTCAAGAAATCCGAAATCCAGTTGCAAAGGTCAGTGGAAAGCCCATAAAAGGGATTGCTTAAACGTCTTGCGTGTCAGACCCTGTCAAAGGCTTTAGAAATGTCTAAAGACACTGCAAGAACTTCGCCATGTCTTTCTATAGCGTCGCTCCATAGATGAGAGGCGTACACAAGAAGATCCCCAGTAGATCGCCCTCGTCGAAATCCGTACTGGCGATCACTGAGGAGGTCGTTGTCTTCAAGGTACGACAGGATACGGTTGTTGAGTACGCGTTCCATAGTCTTGCAGAGTATGGAAGTGACTGAGATAGGTCTATAGTTGACAGGGTCAGCTCTGCTTCTTTTTAGGTACTGGTTGCACGTTTGCAAGCTTCCACGGCTTGGGAACTACACTAGTCTCAAGTGAGAGGCGATACAAGTCCCGCGAGGTTGTTAGAATTTTTAATTTTACAAATAACCCTATACATTAGTATTTTGTTACTCATATCTACAATAATATTTACATAACACAATTATCACATCACTAATTATGTGTATATCAGTAATTAAAAAGATAAAAATTCAATGCATTATCAACATTATCAATCAAACTTATACGCGCTGAAATACCCTTACACGTTCTACACGTAAAATTGTTTCATAATAACCAATCTGACAACATTACTTCAACATCTAGACCGGTTTAAAGTAACACTAGCTTACAAATGTAACTTGTACCAGTAACCTTTCCAAAATCAGTCTTTTTCGAAAATTTCCTTACTAAATTGCTTACGTGGAAAATTTATATGAGAGTCTTTGTTATCGTCTGTAAGTAAATTCCTTGACCTTCAGGCGTGTTGCGGTTTGCTATGCACAAACAAATATGATTCAATGCACATCCAGTCACTTTCGAGATAGTCAGTTTAAAGTTTAAAAGCGTTTCTCACTCTTGTTTTATTTTCAAAACTTATAATGTCATATCGAGTTCTTAGGTTTTCGCGATTGTTACACAAAGGAAATGAAACTATTTTTCTGGATTTAAATCGCGTATATTTGTTTTTTCAAAAAAAGACATAAGACTGCAATACTAATTAATATGTTTTGGTTTATTCTAATTTATATTAATAATTAATAATAAATTCAACTTAATAAAAATTCATGCAAAAAAATAATTTGTAAAACTTAATATAGCGTAAATTGGAATGTTTTCTTTGTAAAATTAAAAATAAGGTATTTAATTAATAACTATTGTAACTATAGTGAAAAAATAGGGTGGTTTGCATCAATATTAGACATAACTGGTTGAAGACTGTACCACTTTAGTCAACCGTGACCATGGGACCTGTAAAAGGCCCGAAACGTCGGTTTGTTTGAAAAAACAAATATGCGCGATTTAAATCCGGACAAATAGTTTCATTTCTTATGTCATGTAACTCCAGAGATAGTTATTTATGTTTATATGTTGGATTTTTTAGACTTTTGGAACCGTTTGGTACATATAACTGATTTTTTGATAATTTTGTAGATTGGATCCTTTTTGTTTAACTACGTCCAATTGTCAGTAGATAAATTTTTTAAAAGAGACGAAACATGTAACTTGAGAGTGCGTAACACCTTCACAATAATTTTTTTTCACTTACGAAACCTGTATGCGTTAATGATGTTGCCAATATAGTACTTAATTAAGAGATGACTATAACAAGGAACCTGATTGCAACATGATATTGACTGGTGCAGACCAAAAAGGTTTCAATTTGAAGTTGATTTGAAAATTATTATTATTTATTTATTTAATTTTCTTAACTAAACATAAAAAATGTATGTATACATTATGACTGCGGTGTCCAAATGATCCATATTCATGTATTACTGTTACTGTCTGTGAAACAGCTTTTATTATAAGTTTCCATCCTGATGATATTCAAAATTTGCCATTCACGAGGTTTAAAACTACAGTGAAATAATAGTACATTGTGTCTGGGCGGTAAATAAGAAATTACTAACCTTCAATGACTCGGGGTTTGGAATTTTTTACCTCCCGTGCTAAATACTTACGTCGTTCATCACATTTGCAAATAAATATAATGATAATTTATTTCTTGTATGAATAACAATCACAGATTTTACAAATGGCGGCTTAGAATAATAACGCATAGAATGATAGTTTCATATCAAACGAACTGTCACAAGTGAGGCAAAAACCAAATTCATGTAGGCGTAAGCAACTTGTAACTACGCTCGTCGGCACGCACACAAATATACAAATAATGATGCCATGGAATAACATTTCCCTCAAAAGTGGGGAAATTGTATCTTGCTTAACTCATCATTAAGTTAAAGGTGCCTACAGATTTGCCCGACATTGTCGATCAGGTGCCTACAGATGTGCTCGGTTTTGTCGATGAAAAACGAATATAGCACTTATTTGTAAATCCAAGATGGCGGACACGATTTTTCAAAATATGCTATATGGGTATCCTTTTCGAGGTATTTGGGGATGCTCATTACGAATATGGCACTCATTTC
>NW_020654810.1:4700288-4816885 GCF_003589595.1 Hyposmocoma kahamanoa | reverse complement strand
CGAATATGGCACTCATTTCTAAATCCAAGATGGCGGACACGAGTTTTCAAATAAATGCAATATGGGTATCATTTTCGAGGTACTTGGGGGTGCTCATTACGAATATGGCACTCATTTGTAAATCCAAGATGGCGGGCACGATTTTTTCAAAAAAATGCTATGTGGGTATCATTTTCGAGGTATTTGGGGATGCTCAATGTGAATATGGCACTATTTGTAAATCCAAGATGGCGGGCACGATTTTTCAAATAATGGCAAGTTGGGTATCGTTTTCGAGGTATTTGGGGGTGCTCATTACGAATATTGCTTTTGTTTGAACTGTCGTGTTTGCCATCTTGGATTTAGAAATGAGTCCCATATTTGTATTGAACATTCCCAAACATCTCGAAAACGATACCCAACTTGCCATTATTCGAAAAATCGCGCCCGCCATTTTGGATTTAGAAATAAGTGCCATATTCGAAACCTAAAACCGAAAATGCCATAAGCAAACATTAAAGAAAATAACTGTTAAAATAGATTAAAAAAATCGCTTAAGAATGCTCCCCTTTTAAGAAAATAAAATATTTCAATATAAAATATTTCGCTTGAGTTACGAAAAGAAAGACATAAAATAAGCTATCAAAGTTGTACTGGTGGTGCCAACACTATAGTAGAAACAAATATATACTGTAAATTTGTTGCAATATGTGCTCCAATTCAAATAAAATTAAAATAAATAATTATTCAATAAAGCATGAACGCAGAGCCGTTAAAAGTATTATAAAATAATTAAGTGTCCCAATCACTTACAGGAGTTAACGAAAACATTTAATGTTTATTCGAGTAAATATTAGTTCAAAATGCGCAAATAAATCGAAATTACAGGCTCCACTAAAATTTACGTAATATAATTATTTTGATACAGAATAGCAAAATGGGGAGAAAAAAAATTCGTTACTTTGCAACACTTTCGTATCTTGTTGCCGCGAAATTATTTTTCTGTTTTAGTGAATATTTACATAAAAATATGAGTTGAAACGCATTACTTACTTGTGGAATGCGATGTTAGTGTCTATTTTGTTTGTCTGTTGTATTTTTACACCCATTTACCGCACATTTCGTCATTTTTAGCAAAAAATTTTGGAGATGTTCGCGGTGCAATATGACCTTGAGCACTAACAGCCCGCGCGCTCCTGGGACGCGTTTGGAACCCTCTAACTTGCCTCACTTAGCGTGTGCGGGCTAGGTTTCTATGCGTTATTATTCTAAGAATGGCGGTATTTTTGTTTTTTTTTTGTAAATAAACAGATGGCCAGCTATTCTTCCATAACTATTACAACTTGAATTAGGTACAATGTTGTAAAAGCATTGTGTAAAAACGAAAAAAAAAAAAAGGTAAAAACGCATACAGCCATGATGGTCAAGATATAAAATAAATAATTTCAAAATACTAAGAATGCTGCAGAATTTGAATGTATAAAATTAATTTAGCAAATTATTAGTTTTTTTCTATATTTCAAGCTTATATGAAGCAATTCAGATTTTTCGAGCATTAAAACTTTTTGTTTAACCTTGACGTATAAGAGAAGTACAGTGCAATTAAATTTATAAAATCCGTAACCGCCAAAGGGCGGTAATATGATTAAAAAAAGCTCGTGACCGTAATTCAGCACATTACAGTCGACTTTACCTGACTTCCACTGCATCGAATGCAGACAGTTCTTAACGTTGTATCATAATTACGTGCTAAAAAAGTTGCGTGTACTATTTCCAGGTGACGGTAATATTTGATCTAGAAGGGTTCGTGATGAGGCAGTACGCATGGCGACCAGCAGCTGAGATGGTTGTCACGCTCCTTAAAGTCTACGAGGCTAACTATCCTGAAATCCTTAAAACCTGCTTCATTGTTAATGGTAAGTTGGAACTGAGTCTAAATACTTAGCAAGCCTATAATAGTTTCAACTTCTTGGTTTGAAGAAAGATGAATTCCTTCAAACTAGATTTTTTATGTTATGAAGATTTCAAGTGACGGGACGACCCAGTCGTGCGCCTGGTTTGACAAAGGATAGGCCTTTCCATGACAGTTCCAGTAACACTCTTAAGCTTTAAATCACAAAGATCTGAGGGAAACTGACACTGCGCCCGTCACCATGAGACATGTGCATGTAATTTTACCACCACACTTACCTTTCAAAATTGGAACACAGTAATGTTCACATTACTGCTTGGCGGCAGAAAAAGGTAACGTGTCAGTACTTCCCTGGATGACCTCTTTCACAAGGATCTCTACTGCTGCTAAAATTCCATTGTTACAATGTCGAGAAAACATAATCCATCAATTGAACAGTCTTTGCAGGTCTTTCGTAACTTTAAATAGTTTAATCTCATTTAATTGTTTATATCTACAAAACACTTCTACTGTTTATTCGTCTGTAGAGCCGGACAGTTTCTGTTTACCGACTTCGCCACGGTCTCATGCTTTAGTTTGTACGGAAAAAACATATACCTTACTTGTCAAATTGTCAACCTGGAGCATGAATCCAAACATGGAACTTCCGTTATCCGAAACAGATCATGGTAATGTCAAACATGTCTCAATGCTTCACATTGTAATAGTAAATTGTGTCATAAGGGCAGTAAGTAGGCAATTAGACACGAACAGAGGGACATTCAAGGCGAGGGCGGTAATGGCTTGAGCGTTTGTAATTGCTGTTCTGCCCGAGTAGCATACATAATAGCATGAAGTCGCAAAAGGTTACATACACAACTCCAGCGCACTAGGATGACAAAAATCCGTGCCTGTTTGTATCTATGATATTCGAAAGAAATGTTGTAAATTATAAATTTGTATAAATGTTTATTTACCAAGAGCAACCCCTATGTTTTGCTCATTCTTCTCAGGGAAATCTGTCTTACGAATGAGCAGTAGAGCTTAATTTAATATGACGATTGCTTATGAAACAAAGATTATTTGATTTTGACTTTAAGCAAAGTATAACGAGTCCTCTCATTATAAAATCAGTTACTACAGCTCTAGGAAAGTATGCAAACACGAGGAACTCTGTTTTGACGTGAGTGTCAGTAGGTAAACCATACATATCTACATCGACAATTACCGTCAAGTGAAATCGCGGTCAATCGCTCGGCTAGGGAGTTACTTACTAACGGAATCGGCTTGATCCGATCAGAAAAAGCTTTATATCTATGCAATAAGAGCGAAAGAGCTCCTGCTCGAACCGCCTGACGCAAATCGCACATCTTCCTGTCCCGCTTTTAAGGTTCGTGTCTTGCCGTCCCCAAAATATGTAAAAATATCCCCCTTTGCCTAAACAGGACGGGTGACAATCATGTGACAATGTATAAATTTAAAAGAATGGCGCGAAAGCGTAGCAGCAAGTAAGCCATGTCGTCTGCGTGTTATAAACATGTAGTTGTGTTCTTGGCGGGAATGAATCGGTGGTGATACCGGTCTCGGCCCGTCGAGCGTATTTAAAAACGAAACCTGAGAAACTCCGATTACAAAATGACAAATTGCTCGTTCGAAAATTATTTAAAGTTTTGTTCCTATTTTAATTTTTGATCATTTTAAATATTTCAAATTCTTTTAAAATTTTTATAATCACTATGTTTACATTTCATAACTACCATAAACATGTGTTTTATTTTTAAAACAAAAATAAATTTAGAGGTACACGCGTTCCGCCTAAAAGGAAAAAAATATATAGTTATGTTTTATAATGATCGATATAACAACAAATGATCTATTTTCACTTGGTATAATAATCAAACTAAATCATCATCTTATTTATGAGCCAGACTCTTGTCGATATAGCCTCCTCCACTCCTCTCGGTTCATGGCCAGTTCTTTGACCTCTCTATAGCTGTTCACATTGATATTTTTTGTTTGTCCACTATACGCCATTCTTGGTCTTCCTCTCTTTCTATTCCCTTCTATCAAACATTTTCCCCCTTCTCCTCTCTCATTCAAAAGACTTCTCTCCTCCCCAACCCTTTCCAAAACCTTCTCATTTGATCTCATTTCTATTCATTTTATTTTTTCCATTCGCCTCCAGCGCCACATTTCAAATGACTCCAATATCTCTTTGTCTTTGTTTGTTATTGTCCATGTCTCGCATCCACACAGTGCGGTACTCCAGACATAGGTTTTGATGAATTTTTGTTTCAATAATATAGGTATTTTAGAGGGTAAAATGTGTTTTTTATTAGGGAAAGCCTGTTTTGCTATTGTGACTCTAGTTTTTATGTCAGTGGTACATTTGGAGTCTTCTGTGATAATACTACCAAGATATTTGAAATGTGGTACCTGCTCTACTGGAATGTCATTTATTTTGATGGGTGTAATTTTGGAAGGATGTTTTGCAGTTACTTATACTTTGGTCTTATTTTTGTTATATCGTATTATAATAAACACTGGTACAATTTCAAAGGACATAATCACTCATGGGATATAATTAATATGTGCTACGTTAACAAAAGGTACATTATGTACTTATAACAAACCTTCAGTACAACAAACGCTAGATTATAATGATTAACTATCATAATTAATTAATGGTATAAATATTACTAGATTCATGTACCTGTTAAATAATATAATACATAATTTAGCCTTGGGGGAGGTATCAGTTCATCTTAAAGATTAATTTTAATGTGATATCGAGCCTAATACACACACTCCTCTTAAATTAGGCAGTGGGATTATTATTTGTAATACATCCATACTCAACGAATGATATACCTATCGGAAATTTCTATATAAAATGTTCATTATACAATGGTATCCAATCCAAGGTACACCAATGTAATGATTGAAAGTTGTTATATCAATTGTTTAAAACACCTACCCAATAATACTTTATATCATGCAAGAATATACAAAAATTGTCTTTTAGTATAGTCATTATGTCATGTAGACTAAAAATATGTCATTAGTTCATAGGAAATGAAAGTATTTTTCCGTATTTAAATCGCGTATATTTGTTTTATTCAAACAAACCAAAGTTTCGGGCCCTTTACAGCTCCCATGGCCAATTGTTATTAAGTTAGATTTATTATTAATTAATAATGGAAATTAGAATCATTTAAAACATATTAATCTACTGATTAATTAATTACTGCAGTGTTATGTATGTTTGGAATTTTTCATCAGAGGAAATAATGGATCTCAAACTGGTGGTACGGAGAAACCATTGAAATGAAGTTTTTTTTTTAATTTCAATGGCCTCTCGCAGCATCCTGAGAAGAACCCGGAGTTTGTCAAACTTGATTGACTGTGTAATATTAGACATAACTGGTTGATGACTTTACCACGTCAGTCAACCGTGACCATGAGACCTATAAAGGGGCCCGAAACGTTGGTTTGTTTAAAAAAACAAATATACGCGACTTAAATCCGGAAAAATAGTTTCTTTTCCTATGTGTAACAATCGCGAAAACCTAAGAACTATATATGTCGTTTGTTGTTCTATCGAACCAATGATATTGTGGTCACTGTATCGAACGAACCACACCTGAGCAGTGACTTTTTCTGACCAATAAATCCCTTATACCAACTGAATACTTACCCCTCATTCTCCTCTCTATTTCAGCTCCTAAAGTATTCTCTCTAGCGTTCAACTTTATCAAGAAGTTCATGCATGAATATACAATATCCAAGATTAGTATCTACGGTAGCGACGCCAAGAAGTGGCAGCAGCAAGTTCTGACCATGATAGACGCAGATCAGTTGCCGGTACACTATGGAGGCACTGTTGTTGATGAGAATGGCGACCCGAGATGTAGCGCAATTGTAAGTATCCCTTTTCCTACTACTATAATGTTTAAAATCTCGTGGTTGAAGTATCGGAGAGACTGGTTCCACCTTAGCACACGCTCCCTCTTTCGTGCGGCAGCTTCAAAAATGAGAATAGCCGTAATGGTCGTCTTCGTAGAGAAGCAGCATACTAAGAAGATAACGTTTACCCGTTTTAGAGGGAGGGAAGAGGTTACCTATCAGTAGTTCGAAATGACATTTTCCAGAAATAATGTTTGGTCGAAATTTCTTGTATACCCCAAAAAATTGAGCGTCGCATTGTGGTGAATCTTCGGGATCCCACGACGCCGACAACACCTGGCCTAGATTGTAAGTCGGAGGCGTTTTAGTGTGCCCTCCACTTGGAGCACAGGTTCCCAAAGTTTTTGGCTTACCGCTCTCTCAGCCAAGAAAAAAAATTTCAACGCCCACCACTTAAAAAAATAATTACACGTATTTTTTATATTAACTTTTGTGATTTACAATGAGCCAATTCACGAGCCATTCCGTTAAGCCAAGCCATTATTGACGATATGTAAATAAAGACGATAGATATATAGATAGATAAAAAATCATTTCATTGATGATGGTATTTGTTATCGAATATTGTTTAAATTGATACCGTTAAGTAAGAAACACAATAATTTAATGTCACAGTTCATAACGTTGGCTTACCACCCACTTAGCCAAATAAAAAAATTTCAAAGCCCACCACCACAAAGAATAATTGAAAACACATATTTTTTATATTAACCTAACACAAAAAAATCACGAGGAAAAAAATTGTATACATGTTGTGTAGTTTTTAAAGACAATTAAGTAGCAATACATTTTAGTAGCAGTAGAGCTCCTTGTGAAAGATGACGTCAAACACCGTCGCGTAAACAAGTCTGCAGTCTGCGAGCATGTCATGGATAAACCTACACATTCAATGAAGTTTGACAAACCCCAGGTCCTTGCAAAAGAAGTCCGTTATCTGCCCAGGATGCTGCGAGAGGCCATTGAAATTAAAAAACATCCTAATTTCAACAGGGAAGATGGTTTCTCCGTACCACCAGTTTGGGATCCAGTATTTCCTCTAATGAAAAATCCCAAATAGACATAAGACTGCAGTACTAATTAATATGTTTTAATTTATTCTAATTTCTATTAATAATTAATAATAAATTAAACTTAATAAAAAATTCATTCAATAAAATAATTTGTAAAACTTAATGTAGCGTAAATTGGAATGTTTTCTTTGTAAAATTAAAAATAAGGTATTTAATTAATAACTATTGTAACTATAGTGAAAAAATAGGGTGGTTTGCATCAATATTAGACATAACTGGTTGAAGACTGTACCACCTCAGTCAACCGTGACCATGGGACCTGTAAAGGGCCCGAAACGTCGGTTTGTTTGAAAAAACAAATATACGCGATTTAAATCCGGAAAAATAGTTTCATTCCTTGTGAAAGAGTTCGTCCAGGGAAGTGCTGCCCTTACCTATTTCTGCCACTAAGCAGTAATGTGAACTTTACTCCATTGCGGTTTTGGAGGGTGCTGGTGAAATTACAGGCACATGGGACTTGTTAACTTATGTCTCAGAGTGCTAGAGATAGGCGCTGTGGCAGTTCCCCTTAGATCTTTGCAATTTAAAGCTCTGAGTGGCGCTGCTACTGTTATGGACAGGCGTGTAGCCTACCATGAGGCGCACGACTTGTTCGTCCCGTCGCTTGATATTGGTACTTGGTACTTGGTGTAACGGGCTGGTATCTCCAACTCGACGTCAAGGCGCCTATTTCACTTGATATTATTTATATATATTATAGATAATTCAGGTTTTGGACAGTATCAACGCCACCCAATTGCTACCGCCCCTTAGGATTCTATGGGCGGTAGGGACCACTTTGGGAAACCATGCGCTAACTAGTAGTTTGAATTTTAATAGAAACGTGATTGCATTTGAAGAAATTATCTTAATCTTATTTATGTTAATAACAAGCCCACTGTTAGCTGATTAAAACGCGGTAAAATTTTATATATACGTCACTCGAATAAAAGTGAAAAAACAAACGTGAATCCCACCCGGATCTGGATTATGGAACCGGATTAAGTGAACTAACGAATTTCCTGTCTTCAAATTCGATTGCAGATTTGCGGGCCAATATGAGTTGTTGGTAAACCCCAAGAAAATTAAACAGCAATTATGAGTCATACATTCGAGGTAGAATTAAAAAATCCCCACGCAAGAGTTCCAAATTTATTTAAAATAAATTTTGAAACATTGGTCTTTATCTGGTAATTGCAATATTGTTGGCTTACCACGGACCCTTTAATCTATTTCCATACCACTATCTTGTTTCACAACAAGATAATGTATCTTGTTGCAATAAACAAGATAGTGCATTTTTTTATTCTGGTTTGACATAACGTCAATTGCATAAGATGTGCATATTTTTTCATGTCGTCGCTGACATTAAATTATTAAGACAACGAATTATAGAATGATATTGATTTTGTTGAATATCATCGTGTTTTATTAGTTTATTGGCATGATATTAATTTATTTTTTGTGAAGTTACTCTCGATCGAACTTAAAAAGAAAAGATTTCTTCGATCTTTTTTTATAATACCAAGTGGAGAGACGAACAGATCGTACGCCTGGTGGTAAGCGAAAAGCGACACGCCTGTCCATAACAATTGCAGTGCCACTCAGTGCGTTAAATCACAAAGCTCTGAGGAACACTGCCACTGCGCCCGTTACCCTGAGACATAAGTTGACAAGTCTCATGTGCCTGTAATTTCACCAACACCCTTACCCTTCAAAACCGGAACACAGTAATGCTTACATTAAGTGGCAGGTAAGGTAAGGTGGCAGTACTTCCCTGGACGAACTGTTTTATACGGAGCTCTAGATCGAACCTGCGTCTGTATGCCAATCTATCTATGGCAGCTTACGAGCCCTGTCACATTGAAGGGATTGTTCTTTGTATTTAATGTTTTTATAAATTATTAATACAAATGATCTTATACAATGATTTCAATGTTGTTACATATTTTATCGACAGTCGGCATTCTATGTACCTATGATCATGAGTGGCCGGAAAAGTTACGTGAAATCGCTAGCTCAGGGGAGGCCATCTTTGCTGCGGAAACATGTCGTCTACTTTTGTCACGCCTTTTGGTAGTCTTACTTCCGGACATGAATTGCCATGGTTGACGTGGAAGTCTTAATAGGCTTCGGGCTCAGGTTGGCCGGAGACAAATTTATTTATTTATTTATTATATTACATATTGCTTACAGATTAATATCCAAACACAATAGTAATTCTTAAGCTAATATCATATATTGAAATAATAATGTAATCATACTTAATAAAGAATAGATACAAAATAAATTGAATGAAAATTTACAAATAATTGAATTTTATATATTGCATAAAATAAACTGAATAAAAAATTAGATAAAAATAACAAATCATGGAATTGGACATTACATTATTAACAATCAAATTTTAAAACATTAACATAGTATTAATTATTCAGGATGCACAATACTTATGTGATGCTACTGTCCATGGTCAATGACTCGAGATATCGTCCCGCGGAAACCGTAATTAATTAGTTACGGTGGGGATTTTCGGAAGCTTCTAGCCCAGATTGTTTGTATAGTGCGATTCAGAATGGATTCAGATGACGGTCAACCACACGTCGTTCCTTGCGTACGCGTACGTAACACCGACACGATTTTAACCATTTAATTGCGCGAATACTGACGCGATCGATATGGCTAATTTCAGGGTCGCAAAAATATTATAATGGTTTATGATATCAATACGATAATGCTTAATTTATATTGCCGTGAAGTTTTGTAACCATAGCAGAATGAACGTTATATCAATTAGGTAACGTACAAACTAGATACGAGCCAAAAAACTGGTCGGGTGTTTTCCGGAGAAATCTTACGCAATCTTGGAATTCCCGCAGCTACCGTAGCGTATTTACTTTGTACGTCACTGAATAGACAAAGTTCATTGTGTTATGTGCAATTTCGTTATAAAATTCGCTTTTATTACAATGTAAATTGAGTCTTAAGTAGAAGACATTATAGCCTATGTGTATAAATGTATTAGTTTTCAAATGAAATTGTGTTTCAAACAAAATACAAACATGGTGGTCAAGATAACAAAGTAATATAGTAACTATAAATATATTTCGCCAAAAATAAGATAGACATGCAAAAAATTGATCGTCACATGGGGCAAATTAAATTATTTAATCAGTATTACATTAATAATAATAGTCACAGGTATTTAAATTTATTTAAATTCTTTTATATAAGTAATAATAATTATTGGAACAATTTCCCTAACAGTTTATCCTTTATCAACAATTCATATAATTTCGTCTTAAATAATTGAATGGGCAAGTCTTTAATGTCATTTGGTACGCTATTGTAAATTCTGACACATATGTACACAAACAAGTTTTGATTATATTTTTCTATCTTAAGTACTTCAAAAATCTGTTAGAATTTGAGGAATTTCGGGGGTTGATCTCAATATTTTTTAATAAATAAATGTAATTTTTTTTACATTTAAACAGTGTACATTTACCAGAGGAATTCACGTCCTCTCGCTTCGAGAGTTTTGTAGGAATTGATACACATGATGATAAATAAATAAGCACGTCCTCTCGCTTCGAGAATTTTGATGAGGATGACGGAACGAACCAACGTTAGCATAATGAATGAAAAGGAATTATTCGAGAACTATTTAAAATTTTAAAAGTAGGTGGCCAGGAATCGGTAAAAAGCGTGATAAAAAAGAGGTCATCGTCACAATATATTTAAAAAGACTCATCTCACGTGCTGTATTTATACTTTACAGGTAAAACCTGGCGGCAAAGTACCGAAGAAATACTACACCAAAAATTTGGCTAAAGAGACAGAAAAAGAGTACACACACGTAAACATCAAAACTGGAGAGAAACATACAATCGATTTGCTGTGCCCTGATGACACCGAGAGCGTATTAAAGTGGGTTCTAGAGCCAAATTCAAAGTTTTTACAAATAGATTACTTATAGATGAAGTCTTTAGAAGTCTTCAAAGTGCGAACAACGGTTGTTTAACAACTTACTTATAATCTGTCTTTTTTGAATATGAAGTAATATGACAGTTCATGTCGCAAAAGTGTTGCCCGCTTGCAAGCAGCTAGTGATTGCAGGCGATAAAATATTCTATCGACTGAATGTTGGTTACGCTTATTCAATATATAACCGAGCTAGTTTCATTTGAGTCGTCAATTTTTGTAAGTTTGTACATACATACATACACTACACTTAGGACTATTCAAATAAAATACAAAAGTAGACATATTTCAATATTTTTCATTTTAATCTAATATAGATAATCAAATTAACGTACTTTTATTAAAATGTATGTAAATAAAAATATATTCCGTTATTAGTATCTTATTTTGACAGTTGACCAACTAAAAAAAAAAAATTAAGAAGGCTAACGCAATTAGTAACCATTACAACGTCGTGACATACACAATTCAGATATTTTTGGCAAATTTTTACCTTCTTTCACAATCTATCGATAAAACTGTCGACAAGAACTACATGACTATTTAAAATTAATTTATTAAAACTAGAACCCTGCTAATGAAGGAATGCATAATGTGTATCCATTGACATACAAATAAATGGACGACGGGTCTAATACAAAAACCACGAAAAAAATGTCCCAAGTCAACCTATTTAAACGTAGTGACATGTAAAGGAATAAATGTCATCGCAGCACTGTCTAATTTTGCTTGCTTCGCTGTCAGTCGAACAAACGAAGACTAAAGCGCGAATGACGCTCTGTATACGATTTTAACGCCCTATAAGTTCGGACACTTTTTAGCGCGGACCCGACGTCCATATCATTGTAAGTCAATGTGTGTATCGGTTTTTTTATACCTTTAATTTAATTTAATGAAAGTCAGTCGTTTTCACAGTTTTTTGAAGTTCTTAAATAAAAATTAACAATTAATGGAAAATAAAAATAAAATCTAAAATATTTCGCAGATGGGAATTCGGCATTGATAGTCACGAGATTAAGTTCCTAATCAAACGACGAGACGAAAACGGACACGAAGAGACAGTCCACGGGCCTAGGAAGGTCACAGAAGGCCCAGTCGATGTTGGCGTCATCAATGTCACTGGACCCGCTACGTGTAAGTAAATTTTTCTTAGCTGTTAAGTTTTTATTACAGTTCTGATTTACTTTGGCCTATGAAAAGAGACATTAATTTAAAAAATTGTTCTTTCAATTTGGTAACTATACAGCGTGTTTTTTTTCATTGAGACAATATGAGGAAATCCGAAACTGTAGGAGATACACGGAACAGATAAGTTGTCAAGCCCCATGTGCCTGTAATCTCACCAGGACCCTTACCCTTCAAAACCGGAACGCAGTAATGCTCACATTACTGCATCGCGGCAGAAATAGGTACAGGGTCACGAGCACGTCGAGCTCTACACTTAAGACTTAAATCCAACTCTATGTCGTTTACGTTAAGAAGGCCCAAAGTACACAGTGTCAGCTTGATGTGCTCTTGACTGTACGGTGGTAATACCCTGGACGAACTCTTTCACAAGGAGCTCTCCTGCTACTAAATCCCCATACTGTCTCCGTTAAAAAAACACTCTGTATAATTAGCCGATCATTTCCATTCAATTGTTTTCCTTGAATAAGGTTCCGCGTTTTGCAATGGCACAAACGCAACAATGAAAAAACAATAGTCAATATCAAAGTCACAAACAATCAGTGAGCATAAATAATTTGTATATGCATAAATTGTAAGTATGTACAAGATATCACTGCAAACAATCGTCATATTTATCAGACAGTGTAACAGATTATTAATCAACTTATTGAATCTAACTAAACCCGTCTTTCGATAGTCGCACTTATTATAAGCTAATTTACAATTATTTATAACATTTTGCCCTTACTGCTCCTCTATCTATTATTTAATCAAAGACTTCTTATGTGAATAAGTAGATATAAGCGTTTGATGTAGTATGCTAAAAGTTGGCTAGTTAGTCAAGCTTAGCTCAGTTCGACGAACGACAGAAACAATCGGTCAAAGTAGTTTATTTTTTCCATCTACTAAGCGGTGTGCAGTAGGTGTGTCGTGGGCCTAGCTAATGGCGTCGTCCGCCATATTTTTTGTATTATTTGTACAAAACTACCGTACATAATCATTTTTACTTGACATTGGCGAAATATTGGCGAAATCATCGATAGAGCCATAACGTTTAAAAGAAGAAGAAATCTTCTAAGCAAAATACAAAGATGTGATCGTGTGTTACGAGATTAGGTACAAATTACTTGTAAAGCATTGCATATTTATTATTGTGCCGTTTGTGGTGCACATTTTTTTTTAACTGCTTCCGTGATCCGGCCACGCAGAGGTCCTGGGTTCGATTCCCAGGCCGAGAGAAATATTTGTATGGCCTACATTTATTTCTCTCGTGAGTTTGGGTGTAATTTGTTGTTGTCTATGTGTGTCTATGGCACCCGCGACACAGGGTTTCTCTAGTGCGGCTATGAGTGTGTAACGTTATTATTGTTATTATTATTTACTTTATTTATTTTTATTTATTATTAACTTTTTTTCTCATTAGCTTACAAAATTAAAATTTCCTTACAGATACAGTCATCTTCGACAACAAAAGTTCGTTTATTCGCAGCAAAAAGATTTACTACGATGTGTTAATCGCTGTTCCTTCTCGTGACCTCGAGATCACTGATGAACCAGAGGATGGCGCGAGCGGTTCCACGACTCCTTAATAAAAGATAATTTCCATTACGTTATAAAATTTAGTAGGATATATATTTTTTTGGCTATAGCCTAAAGGCCGCATTTACTTAAGGTTCGCGCGCTTATATTGAAAACAGTGCGATAACAATTAATAAGTATAACGGCGTATAATGTAGTTTTTTAAGCAACAAAGAGCAACAGGAGCGTTTACTGTGATATTTCAATAAAATTTGTGCTACTGTAAGTCCAGCAATGGCTAGTTATCTATACCAACTGGCTGTGAAAATTAACAAAGAACAATAACTTATGAATAGTAGGCATATTATAGGTTATTGTTCTTTGGAAATGAAAAACATATTTTTTTCGACACCCGTAAACAATGTTAAGATGTTAATTGTATCTGCAAAATAGATCATTTCCTTTTTGTCTTCAAACTAGACGCTTGTAGAAGTGTGTGTGGCGCCACTGTGGCGCTGCAGCCGCGCAACTAATAATTTTCATACATTAGAAACTCACCTGTGCAACGCCACAGTCGCGCCACTTTTGCAGACTAGATATTGTATGAAAATTACGCGCCACTGCAACACTTCTATAAGCATCTAATTAGAAGGCGCCTTAAGTGTAGTTCACATACAGTTTGAAATTCTATATGAAAGTAACATTTTATTACAAAAACTACACTTTCATGAGATTATAATCTTGTATTTAAAATATAGTTTTAATGGCGATGAGGGTTTTATTTTTAAGCTTTATGAAACTTAGGAGCGTAGCAACTACAATAGTTGGGGATAAGAGTATTGTTGATTTAATTGTTATTATTTGTACACAAATAATGTATTGAGAGTTTTGTTACCCTGTAATCCGTTTTATATCAACGCAGGTACAGTGCGCACGCACTAAAGTACGACGTATTTGCAGTACGTTCCAAATTCCCTGTGTACCACCGAGAAGTACCATTGTGGTACTAGTGATGTTTTTTTCCCCACTAGTACTATCATACGAATTGTTGATTCACGGTAGTACTAGTGAGAAAATTTTGTACCACTAGTTTTTGTGTAGCGACAGAAAAAACAAAACTAAGTTATTTTGTATTGTTTCTAGCTACGTGGCGCATCGGTTTGTGTTATCAACTAACAACAACATTGAAATAACATTCCTGAAGCACGATATATCATATGTCATCAGCGTTTCGTCATAATCATCTTACCCAGATTTTCGTCTTCAAATTAGGTATAACAAGCGTAGGACCGCTGCAGTAGCGCGTGATTTTTATACAATATCTAGTCCGCAAAAGTGCAGCTGCGCTTCTATTTATTGCATGAAAATTATTAGTGGCGCGTTCACAGCGCCACAGAGACGCCATAGACACGCTTCTTTCTTGAAGCGTCAAATTTGAATGCGTCCAGGATTTTTGTAGATTTTTGCCTAATGAATGTTTTTTCAATTCTTTCCGTTAAGAAAAAGGCAAAGGTTTAACACCATACAGCCAAGTCTTTGCGAATCTTACTTTTGCTAGATTAGGGTACATAGGCATAAGCCAAGTCTTCGATCCATTACATTTCATAAGTATTAAGGCTCAACAACAAATTTTTTTATGACAAATACGAACAGCATGCGGCAGCCCATCTTTGTCTACATTTTACTTCTTTATTGTTTATTGTCACCAGTTTAGTGGACTGGTAAACAAGTGTATTTTTGTCAACTAATATAATATGTACAAGAATTTTAGATGAAAATTTAAAAATGACTGATTAATATTGTAAACAAAATATTATACCTTCAAATACAAGCATATCTTAAATTTGAACGCCTTTCATTAAAACTTTTTGGTTAAAACTAAGCAATACTATTGAAATCCCTCGCTGCTAGGTTACAAGAGGGTACTTAACCAAGAAAACAAAATATAGTAAAATAGTATTTATTCAATTGACAATGTACTTATAAATTATAAAATGTTACGCCATATATATATGTACATATTTATAGGTATACTGTATAATATGAAGTGTAAGCTTACGTGGATTTTCGATATTATTTATGTAATTTACTCATCTTCAAACATCATTTCAATCAGCTGAGCTTTGTTACATTGACTCCCTTCTAATCTTTGGACTCCGTTCCATTTAATTATTGTCGGTATAACCATAAGCTTCGTTCGAGTGTCTGTTCTAAAGGGACATTGAGGATTTTTCCAGCTGTAACAAAATTGGAATTTGATAAATACGCTATAGTAATGAATGCTATGCTAAAAGCCGTGTAGCCTAATGATTTAGTTTGACATACCACCTCTCCAGAAGGTCACAGTTTGATAATAATTAATAATAATATGTTAAGCACGTTAATTGATAAAATATTCACAATTGTCACGGGAAAAAGCGTTTTTCACGAGTAACCAACGTAGGTCACAATGCGAGATTCTGCTCGCCGCACGCCAGATGATCCGGCTCGAAGGATCAAAATGTAGGGTGAGCCTACACTAAATGATAATTGATATGTATATTAAGTTAAATGATAGACTGATTTACTGATATTGATAATGATATAATGATCGACTCGAGTGTCCGATGTACAATTATTGAAATACACGTACACGCATACGCCACGCGTAAGGCAATATTGCAGCATACATATTTTTATAATGTAAAAAAAATATACGGTCAATAACCTACATATATTAACCGTATACCGTGGGTTTGTAATCCGGGTTCGCACCCCCGAATTTCTCGGAATGTATATGCGAAACTTTAATTTGAAATTTACCATGAACTTTTCGGAGAAGCGAAACATCGTTATGAAACCTGCACGTCGAAGGTTCACTACCCTCAGAAAACGTGTGAAGTCCACGACACGCATTGGATCAGCGTGGCGGACTATGGCCTAATACCCTCGTCTGAGAGGAAACCCGTGCCCAGCAGTGGGACGTATAAATGATGATGAATGTATGCTATTACAATAAGTTATTCCACTTCGTGTTGCACACCGTTTGCGACCACGCATCAGCAGTGTTTATACTAAACGTAAGCTTTATATGGGGAAATCGTCAGCATGAATTGAAAGATGATGTAGCTGTTATAGAAACTGGCAAGCAAATAAAGGCCTCAAAATGGTGAGCTTCACTCAGCGGCGGAAGGTAACGCTTAAAGAAGAGACTAGATTGTGTCAAATAAATATACAAAAATTGCCTTTACTCGTAGAATAAAAATAGTGTTATCAAGATGGTTAAATGTATTCTAAAAATACCAGCCGATAGACAAAATATTTGAGTCAAGAAGTTTACCAAAATAAACTAATATACGTGAGTTGTTATACGTAAAATTTGTTAAAAAACTATTTTGAAATAATTAAAAGAATATGAAATGATATGAACCACAATGTTATCATAAAGTTTTATCAAACAGCCTTCAACAATATCTGATTACAATAGTTATTTGAAGAATATATTATTGTTTTGAGAATATTTGGCCCGTGATATTGGCAGGCTATAATTATGATTACGCGGACGACAATACGTTGATAAAACAATGCTTTTGCTCGGCGCTTTCAAGGACAGATAGTAGCGAGAGGATAGATAAGTTTCTATTTTTGTTGTTTCCAATGTTACGCCATGGTACCAGCCCTAAGATAATAGTTAAATACCAGTGTTTTGCTTCACAGTCATCAGCCTATAGCAGTCCACTACTGGACAGGCCTCTCGCAATGTGCACCATTACGCCCGGTCCTCAGCTTGTCGCAATTATCTGCTGCCAGCAGTCTTTTGCGAATCATCGTACTTACCAAGTTTGCCGAGCCGTGGTCTCCACTTAAGCACGCATTTCCCCTATTATAGGTTCTTAGTTCAGTTATCGGGTCTTCTACAAATATGGCTAGCCTAATACCACTTCAGCTTACTTATTCTATCAACTATGACGATCTTAGTTCTCAGTCGGAGTTCGGAATCTAATTTCAAATCTTATCCTTCAATGAATATCCGAGAATAACTCGTGCCATAGCTCACCAATAGCCGTAACGTGACTGTCAAGGTTCCGTACCTATGTCATAACGGGTAGAACACACCGATTGAATACACTTGATTTCAACTTTGTAGTATGGGTGATAAAAAGACCCAACGTAATTTTCCAAAAAGTATCGTTATAATTTTAATTTCTTGGTCTTATTTCACTGTTGGTTTTAGGTCTGTTTCTACTTTTAATTTGTTTCATATTGTTTTTGTCACAAGCGCCCTTTGAACTAACGGTGGCAGTATATGACTGCCCCAAAGAAAAACCTAGAAAAAGTATTTTTTACTTCTTTAAAAATAAACAGTTGGTAAGGTAATGTTAACAAAATTTTTTGGAGAGATTTTATCCTTATCATTGATCCTATAGATTAGAACATTAAAATAGAGAGTATTTATTTTGGAATTTTTAGTTTATTCGATTCCCGGCTCGGGTAAACATTTCAACTAATCTA
The DNA here is from genome assembly GCF_003589595.1 of Hyposmocoma kahamanoa. Taxonomy (NCBI): domain Eukaryota; kingdom Metazoa; phylum Arthropoda; class Insecta; order Lepidoptera; family Cosmopterigidae; genus Hyposmocoma; species Hyposmocoma kahamanoa. The sequence goes on along the minus strand of NW_020654810.1, from coordinate 4,798,840 downwards.
AATGAATGCCGTAATTCCCATAAAGAGAAATTAAGAATATTTCCTTGAAATCAGCTATTTTAATCATTTGAGGCAGTTCCCATTCATGTTCATTATTTTTTTCCACTCTGTACATAATAATTGTTTTGTAGAACAGCTTGAGGTCTCACGTCGCGCTACATCTTCCGCGCAAGAAGGCGCTAAAGCTAAACTACTGTAAAATCTAGCATGCCTCAAATACTTGTTGTTTTGAACTAGTTGGTTTTTAACTGGTCACGAAGCGGACTAGATGTCCCTTACTACAATTTAAGGTTTTTACATTTCTGGTAAATTGTAGGATTTTGAAGTGGCTGTCACTGCAATTTGGTGAGTAATTAATATGGGAGTAAAAAAAATATTTTGAAAAAATTGGTCCCTTACTAAATTTTGCTCTGGGGCAACCATATATATCTATTTATATAGTGTGTAGACGCTTATAGATGCGCAGCAGTGGCGCCACTGTAGCGCTGCAGCCGCGCCAGTATTAATCTTCGTTACGATATTTAGAGGCGCTGTCGCAGCACCTCTAAAATTACTGAAGCTTCTACGCTTCTACAATGGTCTAAGTTGAAGGCGCCCCTAAAAGCAGTTTGTTTAGGTTTACTTGTGACTGAATGTACTTCCTGCTAGAAATGTGAACGTCTTTTTTCGAAATTGTTTGATTTTTTAATTTAAAAAAATCTGGTTTCTTCCTCTGATACTCACTATTCTCTATCGCCGACATCGACGAAGACAAATACAACGTGTTTGTGAATCCCATTTAGAACATTTTTCACTACTGGCTCCGCTGTAACAAAATAAAACTAAAATTACCTATCAAAAGACAGTCTTTATTTTATAGATAAGTAAGTTACACTTGAAATCATATTGATTAACCTCCTAAGACCCAGCGTTTTAAAAACTTTGTAGGGCTACAGACCCACTGTACAATTTTTCGTACATAATAAATATTTGTTGTCAGTCCCAGATCTACTTTACTTTGTAACTTTGAAATTCGAAGAGCTTTATGTGTGATACTATTTTTGCATATGTATACTATACACAAAGGTTATAATGACTTATATTAAATTCACTTATCATTTGTTCAAAGAATTGTACATTGGGTCTGAATCCACTGTTCCAACACAAAAGTTCGAACTAAAACTTAACATAAAATAAAAGACAGAACTTTTCAGAATGTTGTATAATTATAGCAAACATTATGAGTTTTATCTTAAATAATTAGTATTATTAATTTTTCATAGGAACTGTATCAAAGATTATAAAATATTTAAAAAAAACAGATCAATTACTCTGCTCTTTGGCAAAATTAACAAAATAAACTTGTATTCCTCAAATTAAAAACTAAATTGAAATCTTAATTCTTTGGCAGACATTAGTAACGCTATTTTGCGAAATCAAATAAGAATTTGCCATATATAACTCTACTGGACTAGCTCATGAAATTGCTTGTAACAATTTCGATTGGAAGTTAAACAAAGAGCTACATCGCAGGTACTACATTTCGCTGTAGTTCTCTTATTGCAGCCTGGTTGACGGCACCTATTTGGTACTCCCACAAAGATAGGCAGGTGTGGCCCATTTAATCTCCGCATCTTGGAAGGAAGAGGGACTACCGCTGGTCTACCTCGTTGGAAAGTGAGACCTGTTGTGCAATAAAATGAACAAATAAAAATCATTAGGATATGAAAGTGAGACCCGATGTGCAAAATAATGAACAAATAAAAAGATCGTTATGCAAATCTCCTGATTATGAACTGATCATTGAAATTATTATTTGCAAATAGTTTGCCATCTTTTGTTTACACACTGCCCAAAAATCTGACATGACAACAATAAAGATTCATTAGATTTATCAAGATTTAACTTACCTTTCCCTCGCGCAGGTGCCATGTTTGAACTTTTTCACCATATGATTTTGACAGTTCTAACTTTTTTTTTTATTTGCTGCGCTTAAATAATTAAAATATATCTAAATGAACACTATGGTCTGTCAAAAAAAAGTCCGCGAAGGTTTAAAAAGAAACGTGAGACATTTAAATAATTTGTACAAAAAATTGTACCGTGGGCATTTACTACTACGGATTTTTTTTTACGCTGGGACTGACGAGTTGACTTTGTTATGTACAAAATTCTGTACAAGGGGTCTTAGGAGGTTATACCATTCTGTTTATTCGTCATTGCAGATGCCCTTGACAAGAATTAGCAAAAAACTCTAGTTCCTGTTTATAAATAAACATTTGTACACATTTATCATTTACAATATTTATTCCAAACATCGGAGATCGAAACAAACTGCAAGAGCTAAACGGGTCATTACCACGGATTTTCGTCATCCAAGTACGCAGAAGCTGTATAATAGTAACCTTTTCAGGCTCAACTCACATTGGCGCAGAGTCGAAGCGTCGCGACGCATCATGTTTTTCGCCCATAGCATATTCATCTCTATTTTCCCATTATTACAATTGTAGAAGATACATTGAATGAATTTGTGACTTTATTAAGACAACTGTCAAGAGCATCTAGTTTAATTTAATTCCTCGTGTTAACGTTATTATTTTTTATGTAATAATATGTATAATATAAATAAATAATATGACACAAATAGATATCGGAACAGATAATACATTCCTCTGTAATTTTTGTATTGTATTTTGTACTATACTTTTGATGTATAAGTAAGTAATTACTTCACAAAGGTAAAGTATTGAGAAGAAAAGTTTTGTAAGTTAAAATACAACTGTTTTGGTTTAATTTTTTGTCTTTAATTTAAAATCATTCCGGGATTTGAGAGGGACGTATATTACCTTTAAACATAACTTAAAGTACGCGTAAACATACTCTATATATTCCGATCTGTGATAGTAAGTCAATTGCAAAAGGCATTTATAGTCCACAGATTTGCTGGCATTCTTCATGCTGACCGTCGGCGCTGATAGCTCAATATGTATGAACTGCTTCGAAAATAATAACAATATGTATTATGAAGCGTTCCTGAGTGGCGCTGATTGGTTAGCACTAACAAGCATCAGCGCTGAGCCGTGCGTAACACTCTTCCACAGCCTGTGAACGTTTTTGTTACGTGCTGAACGCACGCGTCGACAAATACTTGTGGGACGCTTCCGATTTATTATTCAAATAAACGGAGACGTGCGCAACAAAACCTGGGATGACATCGTCGTTGCACTCTTTAACATCGCGGTGATCGGCTCGATACAAAACGACTCGAGATGATCGGTAGATGTTGATTAGCTACGCGACGACCGTCAGTGCCGGAGATCAGCGTGAAAAGAGAACCAGTAGTAATAAAAAACCTTCCTTTTACTTACTGGACGTGCCCTTTTTATGATATCGCCCGCCAAATGTTTAAAACGCCAACGCCTGTATCGGTTCGCACTTGAGACTGGTGAAGTTCCCAGGTCGGTCGTGGAAGCTTGCAAACGTGCAACCTGTGCCCAAAAAAGGAAGCAAAGCTGACCCTGTCAATTATAGACTTATCTCAGTCACTTCCATACTCTGCAAGACTATTGAACGTGTACTCAACAACCGTCTCCTGTCATACCTTGAAGACAAGTGACCTCCTCAGTGATCGCCAGTACTGATTCCAACGATGGGTATCTTCTTGTGTATGCCTGTCACATATGGAGCGAGGCTATAGAAAAGCAAGGCGAAGTACTTGCAGTGTCTTTGGACATTTCTAAAGCCTTTGACAGGGTCTGGCACGCAAGCCTTTTAAGCAAGCTTCCATGTTATGGGCTTCCCACTGACCTATGCAATTGGATCTCGGATTTCTTGAGTGAACGTTCCATTCGAGTGGTCTTAGAAGGCTACTCTTCCGAACTTATGGCGATAGATTCCTCAGGGTTCCGTACTGTCCGCAACTCTCTTTCTGCTACATATCAAAGATATGTTAATTCCTGGTACCTTTGCGTATGCTGATGACAGCACAGTTGTAGATAGATACTTGACCAATTGCAAGCGTCAGTGGAGAGGAAATCCAGTCTTGTCGAGAGTCCATGGTTAGTCGTTTAGATTTGACGCTCAAGGCAGTCTCCGATTGGGGCGATGCCAATCTTGTCAAATTTAACGCTACCAAAACGCAGGCGTGTCTATTCTCCACAAAACGGAGTCCCTTTGAGCTGACTCCGACATCCATACCGATAGCCGACCGTCTCCAGCTACTTGGCATGGACCTGTCGTCCAATCTGAACTTCGGCAGATACATTGAATTCATGGCCAAAAATGCAGCCAGGAAATTTGGCATCCTTTCCAGAGTGAGGCGTTACTTCACATCAAGACAGTTACTTCAGCTGTATCAAGCACAAGACCGGTCGTGTATGGAGTACTGCTGCCACCTTTAGGATGGCTCTGCTACATAGCAACTGGCCACCTTGGATTTAATTGACAAGCGTGCCAAGAGGCATATAGGTGACTCGGAATTAGTAGAGGCGAAGCTGCAGAGCATTGAACACTGCCGTAAAGTTGCCTGCTTATCGGTATTTTACAGGGTATATCACGGAGAGTGTGCGATGGAATTACAAGATTTAATTCCGCCTTCCCCTTTCCATCATCGGGGGACTAGGTGTACGCTTGGCTTCCACCCCTATGTTGTGGACATTCCAAAGATTCGCACGAAGCGTTACGCTTCCACATTTATTGGGCGAACGACTATGGAGTGGAATGATAGCATTCTAGGTTAGGCTATGGATTCCCTGCCTACAGACTTGTTCCCTGAACGTTATATCTTGGACCTTTTCAAGGCGAGAGTGAATAGGCATTATTTAGGTGCGCGTGCTCCATCGTCGACCTCATCGTCACTTTCCATCATGTGAGATAGAGGTTAAATGCACACTTACATTTGAATAAATAAAAAAGTATTTAAGTTTTCTTCATTTTTGAGAAGTATCAGAAACTGGAATATACTTTCTAATGAAATAATTTTAATGGAAACCAGTGTCATAATAGTCATAGAAAATCATGACTAACCTAATTGGCAATAAATACACCAGCTTCTACCATTTTCTTTCTTTTTACCCGCAAAGTAGAAATAGCAGTTTGATGTTTGTGGAGGCAACTTTTCTACGTAATCATTAAACTCCTCGTAAGTAGCCAATTCAATTAATTTTGGCTTGATTCCTTGGCGAACCATTGTTTTAAGATACTCAAATTAATTTTCGGCCTTATTCACTTTATGACGTGGCACTTAATTCATGAAACTTCAAATTGACAATTTATCTAGAAGCTGCCGAAACGTTAAAAATAAAAAATTAACACTCTGGATTCCATGGAGATTTTATTAAAAAATTCTTGTTAGTATGCAAATATTGTTTGTAAATTGTTAGGACCTCGGCTCCGACTACCTATTTACAGTCTTTGGAGTCGAAACTCTTGGCCCTTGTGTCCTTCATCTGTACAATATTTTATCCAAAAAATTAATACTGTCTGGAAAACCCAAGGGCCGCAGCTACCTTGCCCAATGCATTCGCTCTCTTTTACTACTCGCCCTAGTCTTACTTTGTACTATTTAACCTTTTATTGTACCTTACCTGTATATGTATGAAAGTATTATGTTATAAAATGTATTAAGTCTATTATATTTGTACATAATACATCTTGTACTTATTTACATCCTCTAGTAAACACACATACTCTAGCACCCTTTTTACATCTCTTCTCGCAACGTAAAATCACCAATAAAATCTTCCGGAGTAAGATCACCACCGCCTTCACTGAATCGCCTTTGTTGATATACTGACAAATATAGAGATAATAATAGTAATAATAATAATTGTTTATATCCGCAAATGGGTTAATTCCAGTCAGCCTTTCTGACAGCTTAAGGCGGGTGGATTTCTGTGGCGTGTCGCTTCAAGCACAAATGCGGAAGGCGGTCCTGCTCGATACGGCACGTATTGTTCGCCGGTTCTTGAACCTGAGTCCCTGACCCCGCCCGACTGTGCCATTACCCGGAAATACCGCCTCTCCGATTTAAAAATTCAAAATTAATATTTTAGGCCTTGGGAGAGGCGAGAGTCTTAAATAGATATCGCACCCTTAGTAATATAAGGGCACAATCCAAAAAAAGTAGATTTTTGGGAAATCGCGTATTAAGATTCTGGATTCCTACATTACACCTATTTTTTCAAATAATATGCTTATTATTTAAGTTATAAATATGAAATTTGGCAGATTTGTTCTTTGATAAATGTATTATAAATAGCAATAAAAAAAAATAATATAAATAAATTCCATAAGTTTCAAGCAAGTTAAAAAAACACTTTCAAGTTAGACCCATATAGTACAAAAAATATAACAGAAATATGGAGCTATATAAGTTTGATCCCATTTATTATTTAAGTCCGTATCAATTCCCAAATTTCCCAAAAATCTACTTTTTTTGGATTGTGCCCTTATATTACTAAGGGTGCGATATAATAATAATAATGCAACACACTCATAGCCCCGCACTAGGGAAACCCTGTGTCGTAAGTGCCATGGACACAAACACACACGTAAAGTGGGGTATTTAGTATATATTGGTACACCACAGGTCGCGACGAGTAAAAATAAGCTATTCTCATAGCCCCGCACTAGAGACACCTGTATCGCGGGTACTATGGACACACACATAGACAACCACAAATTACACCCAAACTGACGAGAGAAATAAATGTAGGCCATACACATATTTGTCCCGGCTTAGGAAACGAACCAAGGACCTCTGCAGAGGCAGTTAATTAAAATTAATTTCATATCATTTTTATTAATGGATTGATGACCAATGATATTGATTTCCGCATGAATTCCGCAAAGTAACGGCAGAATCTATTTAATTATGAAAATACGTTGACCTACAGAATTGTATAATGGTAGTTACGACACGACACTACGTCAGGAGAAGGAACGATATGTTGTCCAAGTTAGACACCTGTATTACTACAAGCTACAAGGTAATATGCCACTTACATAAAAACTTGTCTGTGTGTCAACAAAGCTGATCCACTTAGAGCTCGTTGGTGATCTGACTTCGGAAGTTTTTATTGGTGCATTTTGACGTTTGGTTATAGAATAGGTAAATGCAATCGCCTGTGGAGCGATCAGGGAACGAAGCTAATTTACAGTTCACTGGAGAAATAACTCACTCACCCACTCACCCATTCACTCATGCACTCACTCACCCACCCACCCACTCACTCAACCCACTCACTCACTCATCCACTTACTCACTCACCCACCAATCCACTCACTCAGCCACTCACTCACCCACTAACTCACCCACACACTCACCCAGGCACAATGATAATTGTCAGTTTCAATTGTTAATTGTTAATCAATTGGGCTATCTGAAGTCCGAAGAGAGGGGGAGGACTCGATAATCCTTAATTCCAGCAACTTACTGTACTGCCGGGAGGGCGACCAACAGTCCCTTGGCGGTGTCGGGTTTATTGTCCACAAGTCCCTTGTTAACAACGTGATTTCCATCGGAATTGTGTCGACCAGGGTGGCATATCTGATACTCAGAATATCAAAACGATATTCGTTGAATGTCATTCAGGTTTATGCTCCGACTTCGACACACCCAGATGACGAAGTGGAGGCTATGTATGAGGAGATCTCAAAAGCCATGCATAGCTACAAAACCCACTACACGGTTGTGATGGGGGACTTCAATGCAAAGTTGGGAAAGCGTTGCGGTGATGAGCTGAGAGTGGGGCAATTTGGAGTTGGACAACGGAACGCCAGAGGTCGGATGTTGGTTGATTTCATGGAAAAGGAGAACCTCTATATGATGAACACCTTTTTCAGGAAATCTCCAACTCGAAAGTGGACCTGGATGAGGCCGGACGGTAAAGCAAATAATCAGATTGATTTTATCATGTCGACGAAAAAGCATATATTCAATGATGTCTTTGTGATCAACACCGTTAAAAACAGGAAGTCATCACCGGTTGGTACATTGAATATCAATAATATCCGGCTGGAAAGAACTCGACTGATAGAGTCTACGCTCCGACCAATGCCTGCAGAACTCCAAAACCCCAAGAGCTTTCAGCTCGAACTTCAAAACCGCTGCGAAGCCCTCGAAAACTGCATTGATGTGGACGATCTAAACAACATGGTGGTGGATACTGTCCGTACGGTTGGGTCCACGTTTTTCAAAACCCACCGTACCAGAATAAAAAAAACTCTCGGACAAATCACTCCAACTCATGGAACATAGAAATGAAATGAGGCTACAGAACTCAGAGGATGCAAGTCACTACAGGCGGCTAAATAGGCAGATATCGAAGTCTTTGACTAGCGACATAGGCCAATTTAATACAGAGCGTATTGAAGGGGCCATTGAGCGGAACAAAGGCTCCAAGGTGTTCGCGAGAGATCTGTCTATTGGGCAAAGCCAATTGACGAAGCTAAAGACTGATGACGGTAGCATCATTTCATCTAAGCCTGAAATCCTGAGGGAGATAGTTTCTATCGACAGCTATAATACTCCACGAAAGCACTTGTTGAAAGCGAGGTTAAAAAAGACTTGGCATCAACATCAATGGCGAGTACCTAACACACCTTCGATTTGCCGATGATATAGTTCTTATGGCTGAGACATTGGGAGACCTGAACACAATGCTCGAAGATCTCAGTAGTGTTTCCCAAAGAGTGGGTCTTAAGATGAACATGGACAAGACGAAGATCATGTCGAATGTCCATGTTGTACCCGCTCCAGTTAAAATTGGGAGCATTACACTCGAAGTTGTTGACCATTACGTATACCTGGGGCAGACAGTCCAGTTAGGTAAGTCCAACTTTGAGAAAGAGATCTCTCGTCGAATCCAGCTCGGATGGGCAGCGTTCGTGAAACTACAAAAAAATCTTTGAGTCCAAATTACCTCAATGTCTCAAGACGAAAGTCTTTGACCAGTGTGTGTTGCCAGTGATCACATATCGATCAGAAACGTGGTCCCTCACTATGGGCCTCATAAGAAGGCTCAAGGTCACTCAGCGGGCAATGGAGAGAGCGATGCTCGGTATTTCCCTACGTGATATAATCAGAAATGAGGAAATCCGTAGGAGAACTAAGGTAACCGACATAGCTTGAAGAATTGCTCAGCTGAAATGGCAGTGGGCGGGGCACATAGCTAGGAGAACCGATGGCCGTTGGGGCGGAAAGGTTCTTCAATGGCGACCGCGCACCGGACGACGCTCAGTGGGTAGGCCCCCCACCAGGTGGACCGACGATCTGGTGGAGGTCGCGGGAAGCCGATGGACGCGGGCAGCGCAGGACCGATCGTCGTGGAGATCGTTAGGGGAAGCCTATGCCCAGCAGTGGGCGTCGTATGGCTAAATGATGATGATGATGAATCAAAAACATTGTAAAGATAGAAAATTGATTAATTGTTAATTGTAGATATACGCTGTTCTCACTATTGACAATTAATTATCAATTTTTAATTGGCTGAACAATTAAATTTTGCCCAACACTGACTAAAAGAACTGTTACAAAATTATGTCCACTACCATTTCATTCCAATGTTTGAATTGAATTTATTTTATTATATTTATGATGCAATTGCAGATTGTAAATTTTATAGTTAATGCATGAACAAGTTGTGTTTTGCCACATCATTTGTAACTTTGTATAAGTAGCATGTTTAACTTAGTATTACTTATAAAAGGACATACTGTCCTTTTGATGGTCAGTATGTTGTGATTACTTTTACTATAATTTATTGTTACGTATTAGGCTCATCTTCCTGTATCCAACCGGTCATTCAATACACTTGCAACAACACATACGCGTTTTCTTTAATTTATAATCAAATCAAAAAGTGAACCTTATTACAATCAACAGTTATGTATGATGAAAAGAAACAAAATTGAAATGTGTCATTTTATATTAATTAACTCCATATCTAATCCAGGATTCATGTCCAATTCTGAACTTTTCTACAAAACGCACTCAATTTAAAACCTTACAATTTGTCTATATATTATATAATATAATACATTATATAATATTATATTGTCCTTTGAGGTGCAACGGGTGTGCTAACACGGTGCTCAGTTCTGTACTGTTTCAGTACATTGTGTACTGTAGTAAAGCTTATGCCGGTGGACTCTGCAGTTTTTTTGTCAAATCCTGTTTGTGCCAACAAGAAAAACATAACAAATTATAATGTTTTACAAAAGTACATAAATGTTTGCAATCTCTCCCTTAAAAAATAAAACATCATAATGGTAAATACCCCCCTTGTAAAACCAATCAATCTTGGCCTTCAATCCCCTTTAACTAGAATTTTCAATGAGTGCAATACTATTAACAGAAGAATCCAGGACCTGGATGACCACAACACAAGAAATATTTTTGTAAAAAAAAAATTTAAAATTGTTCAAACTTAAACCCAAACAGTAGTTACTTACGATAATAATTTTGTACATTGTTTTGTAATTTAAGCTTATTTTGTTAACCCTTTTATAGTAAATGCTATGTACACCGTAATTGTCATTATACATTAGATGTAAAACCGTATCTATGAGGAATGTTTAAATGCTGTAATAAATATGATGTGGTAGTACTTAATAAATAAATAAAAAAAATAGCCTATTCAAACTTCAGAAATAATTTTTAAACTGTGGTAAGTATAAAACAGTCTTGAGATGAAATCCCTAAGAAATCTCGGTTTTGTTTGACATGATATATTCCACATTGAATTTTGCTAGAGTATTAGGTGCTAAGAGAAGTTAATAATTATCCTTAACACCTTGTGTAGTTCTATACAGCATTTGCTAAATAATTCATAAAAATAAAAATAAATATATTCTTTGGAGTTCTCTTGGTACTGGGGGAGGCCAGAAGGCTGACCGTATTGTATGCCACCTCTAGGTTAAATACGGGATTTGAGTGTAGTTAAGCAACTTTGTGTTCCCAAGTCGTGGGTTGCCGGTCTGAGCTATTAGGCCAAAGTAAAGCAAAATAAGATAAAAAAAAACTTACCTTGCACGCAATCCGGGCACCAACTGTGGCCGTTGTCGTCTTTCTTACCGCTAAAGTAGAAATAGGTCGGAGGACCCGTGGAATTCAAGTTAGCGCAATATTTTGAAAAATTATCGAAGCCTTCTATTTGAACGTACTCAACATCAGCATTCGCAGTTGTTGTGGGTTCGACGGCCATTTTTTCAAATTATAAAACAAGCTTTTGTACTATTCAATTAGTTGAATAGAACATGTATGCCACAAATATGTATGCCTCAAAGAGAATTTAAGCATGCCTCAGGACAGGAAGATTTTTTTTTAAGTAGAGTTTTAACGGCTTTGGCCTATACAGAAAAAATTAAATTGACATTGACTGACAGCTGATGAGCTAACTGACACACCGCTAGCGCATCCCTCTATGCCTTTAGATCTCAATTAAAGTGTATGATCTTTGCCTGTGACAAGTTTGTGGCATAGACGATGGAAAAAATAATTAGCATATGGTTTGTGGTCCATTAAGACAAATAGAATGGAAACAGACTGAGCAATTTCATTCGTTCCGTTCATGGCTATGTTTCCATACGTATACACTATACACTCTGTAAAATTTTCAACTAATGGCGCATCGCGTGTATTTAGAAAATGCACCAATTACCATGTTAAAGTAAATAAAACACAAGGAATCACGTACCCCGCATAAATCAACAAAAATATTTACATTATTGCTACATTTTAATTATTTTTCAGTTTATTTTCATAAATAACAGCCCTTGTAGCATGCCCCTGATAAAGCTATTATATCCACATTTAGCTATCAAATTCGAATGATTAAACCACAGACCACATTAAGTAACTTTTTATCGTAATCGTTGCAAAAGAATATCGCAGCAGTGCCAAACATGACCGCAAGGTCACAGCTGATTTTAAAAATATTTTGACAGCTATGCATAGTAATTTTGTCAACGTAAAAATTGAGTGCGACAAACAAGATGAAAAAAATAATAATAACAAACAAATTGATACATTTAAATTATTGGGATAAGGTGAGGAGAACATTTTTAATACGGTTCAATACATGAGAGCAATGATGAACCTTTCAGATCGATAATTCAATATTTACAAAATGTTCCAATGACTCTGAATATTTTCTATATAATCAATCATTGAATCAATGTGATGTGATTATCGTGAAAAAAATATATGTTAAAATATTTAGAAAAGTAATTAATACAAAAAATATACTTATGTGTACTGTATATGGAATGTAATTCCATCCTTAGCTAGACTAAATATAGCAGAGTTGTTTTACAAGTTGTACGGCGCGAGAAGGCTATTATCTGGAGCTATTGAATTCGATAGTGAAAATGAAAACATCTATTGAAAAGTAGTATTTATTGTGCGGTGGTATTATTTACTACGTACTTTGATAGATGGGACTTCTTATGATTGGCGCCTCCAATGTTGTATGCTCTCAGGGAAATATTGTTCATTACATAGACTGTTACTGATAGATTATAGATAAACTGAACGTGACCAGTAAACATGTTTACTGGTCACGTTTGTAGGTTGTACAGTCAAGAGCACATCAAGCTTGACACTTTGTACTTTGAACCGTTCTTGTCGTGAGCGGCATAAAGTTGGCTTTACGTCTTAAGTGTCAAGCTTGACGTGCTCTTGACCCTGTACATGTACAACCTACAAACCTGTACTATACACGTTCGCGTGTGACCCAACAATTTCCCAATAAATGCTTAGGGGTCGAAAGTATTAGACATGTTTCTAACATGTCAAAAACTTTCGACATTATGTATTGGTCACGTTGAATGACATAGCCAACAATGCCAACATGCTCTCTACTTTGCCCGACTTTACGCAATCGAATACATATTACACATATTTAGACCAACTTTATAAGTATGCTCATTTTATGCCCCGGGCCTGTGGTCGTAGTATGGCAGTAATACATCGCATACATTATGTGATAAACCTCCCCGTGACTTATTTATTTCAGTTGACAAAGCTATGTTGCCATTATTACAATTTTTTTTAAATAAAAGGTTAGATACTGCACTAGAGTCATTCGTTCTTTTGTTTATTTGGTAATGAATTACGGTTATACATTTTGAAGAACAAGGATAGCGATATGAAATTGCATATATAGCTATCTTTGTCGTTTAATCATCGCCGCGAAAACTAACAACTACGCAAATAACGTAGTTTCGTTTCTACATATTTTACAAATATTTATTTATTATTTACCTATTTCTAATTACTCTCATGTATTGAACTGTATTAAAACTGTTCTCCTCATTTTTTTTCAATAATTTATATTTTATTTAAAACAATTTGTTTGTTTTTATTATTTGCTTTTATCTCGTTCGTCGAAGAGATACTAGACTAACATTGAAATTATCAATGTCAGTCTATGGTAGTTCAAATTAGTGACTTATTGATAAAATTACTGTGCAGAAACTGTCACATGTTTTAAAACCAGCTGTGACCTTGGGGCCATATTTGGCACTGCGATATTCTTTCGTAGCCATTGGTTGCAGCGCGCTAGGTGCGACAAAAAAGTGGCATCACGTGCTCGCCATGTTAGCTATTGTGTTAAATTTTAAAATGACGGTTTTATTACTCAAATTTGACAGCTGAATATGGATATAACAGTTTCATCGCGGTGGCATGCTACGTGAGTTTAATATAAATGATATCAATTAATATTGTCTTATTTTAGTTCTTTGTTATCAAGAAACTAAATGTTATGTTTTAAGTGATTAATTTGCAGACTGCTTGGCAATTCTACGCTGTCACAAATGAGATAGCTTTAGTAAAAACTTACCTTCTGCAAAATCCCGACACCATCTATTAACGCCTTTCTTCTTTGTCCCGGTAAAGCAAAAAAATGTTGGAGGACTCTTATTACTAACGTCGTTGTAATATTCTGAGAAGGTGCCGTAGTCTTTTAAATTAACGGTCTGTACAGAATGTGGCAATGTTTTTGATGGAGCAGCTCGGTTCATTTTCCGAGCTACGCGCTTAAGTATTAAGACTACATTTATATTTTCAGGGTCTTAGAAAATAAACATGATATAATTCTTTTGAAGTTCCGCATTCATCATGAATTACCCAATAAGCAAAACTATGAAGAAAATGAATGAAATGACGTTTAAACAGCTCTGAGTTTAAACCAACTATTGTTCCTTTATTTTTTTTTCCATCCTCTAAGGTAGGTTCCACAAAAAGAATGCTGTCGTTTAAGAATTATAGTTATGTTACAGCATTATATATCCCTTGAATTGAAACTCACCAATCCACGATTACAATGGTCTCAAATACTTGAAAAAAGAATGAACGGTTACTTTTATATTCTATACTGTTTACCGGCTTTTTACATGCATAAATTGTCTATGCTTAAACCGTTGACGTTTTTGACAGTTGCTCGAAATTGAATTTGAATGTTTTGTTTGTCCGCAATTGTAGCATAAAAACTAATGTTTTTGTCCATTAATAGTGTACTTTGAAGTGAATTGAAGATTGGTAGAAATGGAAGTGTCGACAAATAATAACAAGTCGTTTATACAGCCTAGACCTTTGTCGGAATTGTTACCTAGTTTGAGTGGTATGTTTATCTGTTTTAGGTGTCTGAAATGAAAACGTTATTTTCATGTATTAGGGTAATAATAAACCTATACAAGTGTAATAATGTGTACATAAATAAAACAAATATGACATGTAATGTGTGTGCATAAATAAAAATAAGACATGTAGAAACGATTAAGTTGATAATTTTGTTTTTCAGCTATTTTATCGAAAGATGCTATGCGAAACTTGGCCAGCACAAAAAAAGTACCTCGGACAACGACGATGCAATCTCGTACCGTAGAAAAGACTAATATAAGACCACTGACTCTTGCTGAAATGAGAGCTGATATTCTCGGTAAACATTTGGTTAAATGGCAGGAAAGGGCGCATTAGGGAAAAGATTTTTACAATTTTGTTTTAAATTGTTTTTAGTGTTTGTTTCAGATAGATATAAATAAACACTTTGTTGTTATTAATTTTTCTCCATAGGCCATAGTTTTCGAGAGTCCAGTTTCCATAGTGCCCCCTTTCATAAAGTACAATCAAACATTCTCAATTAAAATTATAATCAGCACTTTATTATTGAGGATGTGACGATGCATAATTAAACCTTAAATCAATAATATACCTACGATAAACATAGGAGCACTTGTCTTTAGTTATTTGATGGGCTGGGTGGTCCTAGCACGGTGGTGCTGGCTGTAGAGCTCCTGGTAGGACCAATTTAGAAAATTAATTTTTCTAATTAGCTTTCAGTCCTGGGTGTTTTGATCTGTGAGTGTATCCCAGAGTGTATTCCATTGCCTTGATACTCGTACTACATGGAGTTTCCTAGTATGAGACCAGGTAATTAGTATGATGGTTTGGCACATTATTATTTTTATTAATTTCAGCTCTAAAACCTCGGTCCCCAAGACATATGCAATTGCCATCAGCAAGGAAACGGGGTTGGAACTCCTCGGTGAAGGTGGACTACAAGAAAATAAGCCACACTGCAGATGGTCAGATGAAGAATAACCCTGTCAGAAAAGTCCTTAACTTTCAACCTCTCGCTAAGCCTAAGGTATGTTTTTTGTTAGGGGAAAGTTAAAAAGAGGAATAATGATTGTAAAAGTAAACTATTTTTTTTTTTTTGGAAGAATGATACATACATATTATGGATAAAATAAAAAATCATTACCAATATTACAAAACCATCTTCATTTAAGAGTCGATACAACCTCAAATGGCCTTGATTTTTAATTGTTGGTTCCACATAGCAGTGAAATTGTTGAATCAATCGCTTATTATAAAAATATATAGTAAAATTCAGGATATACATTGATTAGTAAATGTTGTGAAAACACAATTGCTAAAAATTTTCATAATAGAAAAAAAATACAAACTTACCTCGAAATTTTACAAGAAAACTGCTGTATTCTATAGCTACTTTACATATACCAATGATTTTTTTTTTTATATCAACTGAAATAAATAGAACACGTATAGTATACAATATACATATTTTTAAATGACTGTAATTTTGTTTGTAAAAAAAAATAACATCTGAAACAGCTCAACCTGCACCGTAGCACGAAGTCAGCATGGAAAAAATTTTAATTTAAGCTTAGGTAGTATCGACTCTTAACTAAGAATTCATAACAGTTTTGTGAAAGACTGCTTGAAATAATTTTGTAAAAGACCTGTGGTACACCGATACTGTTCACTTTTTTGCAATTCCACCATTGAACTTACTCAGTATTTGGTACGCACAATGAATAGGACCTGTACTAAAATTATTAATTGATAAAATACAGCAAAGTGATGACAGAGAAATAATATGTATTATGTAACAGCATTCCTGTAGCACAGAAGAAAGAAATAAAAATGACACCATTTTATTAGTATGTGAATATGCCTGCAATGTTGTGACTATATTTGAACTTTAATTTAATACATCTTATTATATTGTAATTCATAATTTGTATAATATTCATAGTAATATTAATAACAATAGTTGTTATTTCCATATATTGTTTATTGCTCTGCCTGTGGTACTTTGTAACAATTATTTTTGTCACAATTGTAGCCTGCAGTCAATTCAAGGATGACAATGGCAGAAAGACTGCAAAATGTGGAAACTCCTAAATTCCCTAAGCCTGAGTTTAGGCCTAAAAAATCAATCCATGTACAAGGTAAGTTATTATACTTGAATAATGAGAGCGACTAATAGACCATTAAATCCTCATTTATGTTATGCAAGTGACTTATATTTAGGGAACATTTATCGTACATTCAAAACCATACCATCATATATCAAAAATTCACTATTTCAAATTTTCTTCAACTTTAAATGCCAACATCCAAAAATTGACTTTTTCTTTCAGTGACAATATTGGTTACAAAGTGATATATTATTGAGTACACCCATTGAAATTTGGGTATCGTCTGGTTTTGTCTATGGAGAAATACATATAGTGCATTACCTAAATAATATTTTACATCATTATATTTTGACATAAACAACTTCAGTATGTATTAATTTAGCTCTATTATTTCAGCAAAAAGTCTTGTAAGAATCAGTGGTGTTGGAGCTATACCACAAACACCACTTGAAACAAGACCTCCTATCAGGAACAGGATAACTATGACTAATAAGGAGAACAGTTCACTTCAAGTCAATGTTTTAAAGAAACAGGCAAAACTGCTTCCCATGCCTGTTAAGAAAAAAGTTATAACTCCAAAAATTGACACTCCACTCATGAACTCCTCATGGAAATCTGGCAGTGATTCAAGTTTTCTACAAAAAGAGAAGGAAATCAATGAATTAGAAGAAAAAGTTCTAGCAGTGTCAGAAGAACAAACTCTTGAGAAAATCGCAGAAGTGTCACCACCAATTTCAACTCCATTCAAGGAGTACAGAAGTGTCCAGGAATTCTTCAATAACTCGAATTCTATCGATAACTCTGCTCTTTACAATGACACTATATTGTGCTTTGAAAAACCTTCAATTTGTGTTGGGAATGAAAAAAAGGAAGAAAGTGTTATTATGTCTCTTTGTGATTTGTTCAACAAAGCCACTGTAGTCACAAAAGCTGAGAAAGAGTACACAGAACTTGATAATCTATTGGAAGTTGAAAAGCAAACGGCAAATAATATAAAGATGCTTGAACGTACTATTGAAATATTGACTAGCATCAAGAAGTCACACGTCAATTCTTTGCAAAATGTTAGGCAACTTATAGAAGAAAAGAAAAACGTTAGGAAGAAATCTGAGAGTGAAAATAACAAGACATTAGTAGGGGAGTGTAATGACGTAAAGAAACCAGTGATAATGAGGACACCAAGTCCAGAAAAAAGTCCAATTATTAGCAGACCATGTTCAGTGATCAGATCAACAAAGTTACCTACTTATAAGATCCCTAAAAAGAATTCTTGTTTGATAAAAAAGGCGATAAGTAAATCAATGCCAAATGTTTCAAAAATCGAAACAACGCCTGTGAAAGATTTTGAGGGACAAGCTTTGAATATGTACATGAAGATGAAGGAACATCTGAACTTTTTGAGCACTCCAATGGTGAACCGAAATGTGCAGGTGCCCAACACACCAACACTGACCAGCCATAACTTGCAGAAACAACTAGATAAACTCTTTGGAAGCTAGAATAATACTGATATGTTAAGTTATTTATATAGTTTTTTTTCGATTATATTGATTTAATATAATAAATAATTATGTTGGACATAGCTGTTTGGTTATACACTCCCGGACACATAATTGAGCCACCTCGCATTTTTGTCCTAATAAAATTTTATATAAAAACATAGTTAGCATTGAAGAAAAACTTTTCTCCGTTATTTAAAATTAAAATTTTCAATAAGGATTTAAGGAAATGACATTTAGTATACCACAAATCAAATCAAAGCAATCAAGCATTGTTTAAGCTAAGCGTTTAATATTGATGATGCAAGGTGGCTGGAATTATGTGTCCAGGAGTATATAATAATCTATGTTACTGAGCCAATGCTGCAGGTTGGCACTGATTAACTAAATTGTAGATTGTATAGTTTTCACTGCTTCAATTAAGAAAATATTGTAATATTTAATGAGATGTATAGAATTGAGAAGAGTAACAATTATTTCTATGGATTATTAAATTAATTTGAATAATTAATATAGTTTATAAATTGGCGGTTTATTTTAACGACTAAATTATCCAAGTATGTTCATTCTTGCAAACAGTATTCATTCATTCAAATAATTACAATCCGTGTGGACAATACGTACCTAAGTATGTACAATACGCTCGCTGCTATCTCGTTACGTCAATGAGTTTTGTTTGTTGTTTCTACAGTTTTATTAGGTTGATAAGCGGGAGTGTGATAAAACTTGTCGCTATCAAATTTTACTTTAAGTTACTGCTCTGACGATAAAAAACACAAGATAATTAGAATTCGACCGTACAAATTGTGATATCTTCGCAAAAAATTAAAAAATCCAAAGATGGCCTTATCAAAACCTATTATGAATTTGGTAGCTTCATATTTGCAAAATTTATATTTGCATCCCATTAGAACGAAGTCCATATCGAGGTAAGTAAGTTATTAATTCATTATTTCACTAGGGACTAAGGTTATAATGTGAACGAGCTTTGTGCTAAATGTACAAAGTCCAATGTTCGCTTGTATTAATATTGTATTCTTATCGTATCAATGGTAAACCCTATATTATTGCGGCCCAAAACTTAGACCCCGGTTCTAGTGCTGAACCATGGTGTTAGACGTGCTGCAGGGAAGGTAATGTCGTTACGCGGAAGCTTCTTCCATTTACACCAATATTGTACTGACATTGGAATAATGCGCACCCATAATCAAATGTATTATGTGGGCAAACATTTACTGGAAATGTTTCTATCTGGCACTAAATGCATTGCTATTTTATTTGTTATCATTGAAATTATCATCACTAAGAACATGATTTTCAGAAATGTTTCTTTGGGATGGGCACTTGAATAAAGCAACGGCCTCACCGAATATAATGTGTTAATAAATGTGTTACATTATTAATTTTAAATGAATAATTATGTAACAATATTAATAGGTATATGTTTGTTCAGGGGGGCCATCAAAAAGCAGATCTCCACTTGCTACAAACATGGCATGTTTTCTTTCACCATTAACATCACTCTATTCAGGGTTATTTTTAAATGCTTAAGTTTCATTGCATTCACTAATGAATTCATTTGTTAACATATTGAATATATATATATTTTTTATTCCCTTTTTGCCAAAATGCATTCGGTCTTATGCGAGACCATAAGCAGTTCATTTTTTAATATATTTTGGCATGTCAGGCATACCCTTCCAACATTGGGTATCCTTTATGTAGAAAACTATTCAGCTCAGTTAGTTGAATCCCAAATATATTATGATATGGTAATGTTTTCATAAACATGTGTTTTCCAGCTGCGTGATTGGAGCGACTGCCAGTGTTGCTTCACAAGTAGTCGCTGGTGAATCACTCCGTCTCGACCCCGTGTTGGCATTTGGACTCTATGGGTAAGCAAACTACTAAAGATGCTACATGTCAAATCTACCATAAGTACTTTATTTACTGACAATATTTATAAATGTATGAAACAACAGCAACATGTTTATTCTCCTCAATTCATTTAGACATATATGTAACTACATAGTCAGTCAGTAGTTGTTTGCGGTGCCTGTGTATGGGAAGGTTACAAAGTGTGAAAAACTTGCTCATTTTACATTCACTTGTTGAATAAAAAATTTATAACTCCGGCTGTGTCACATTATAACTAGTGTATATTATTGAGTTCTTAGGTTTTCGCGATTGTTACACATAAGAAATGAAACTATTTTTCCGGATTGAAATTGTTGATTGGTCAACCGGGACCATGGGCCCGAAATGTCAGTTTGTTTAAAAAAACAAATATACTTGCTTATATAATAGCTTGTGTGGCACAAATAGGACCTTACATCAATCACAAGCAGGTATAGGCGCTGTAACTAAGAGTTGCAGAAAACCCGTAACATCACATGCTTTTTGATGGCCTTGGTGACCTCACGGCTTACATTGGGGGTGCTGGCTGCGGAGGTCCCGGGTTCGATTCCCGGTAGGACTGAATTAGGGAAATGAACTTTTCTAAATTGATTCTGGTCTGGGTGTTCTGGGAAGTGTCCCAGAATTCCATTAATCTATATACATAGTAAAGTAATTCCCCAATTTGAGACCAGCCAATTGGTGTGGTCGTCTGGCGCATATTATTATTATATCATTATCTATTTTTCAGTTTACTCTTTGGAGGAACCCTGCCGCATTACTTTTATGAATTATTGGAGCGAATTTTCTCAGAAGATGTAGTAGCATATCCATTGGCAAAGAAGCTTTTATTTGAAAGATTAATCTATGCGCCATTGATCCAAGCATTCTCTCTCTACACATTGGCAAGATTCGAGGGCAAGAACCATAAAGCTGCATTGAAACAGCTGTATGCACTATACATGCCTGTCTTAGAAGCCAATTGGAAGTGGTTGACTCTTTTCCAAGTTGTTAACTTGGCGTTTGTGCCACCTATGGTAAGTTTTTTTTTGGGCTTTTATATTATAATTCGCACCTTGATTGGAATAAGGCCACATCTGCAAAATGACAACTTTTCAGGAGAAAGGTTTCATAATTATAATAATAATGCACACACTCAGCCCCGCGTTAGGAAAACCCTGTATCGCGGGTGCCATGGACACACACATAGACAACCACAAATTACACCCAAACTCACGAGAGACATAGGGCGCGTTCAAATTAGCCACTGTTAGTCGCGCTGCAACCGCGCGGCGGCCGCGCTACAGTCGCGCTGCAGTCGCGCTGCAGCCACGCTCGGTTGCATCACGGTTAATGAGGTGTTGTTAATGACATGTTAATTTTTCAAATTAACTACGATGGACGAAAATCGAGTTAAAGAATTTATAGAGAATGCAGAACAACACCTTGCAATATGGGAAATCAGTTCCGCCAGTTATTCTAATCGACTGGAAAAAAAGGCATGGGAAAATTTATGTCTAAAATTTATTGACAATTTTGAAACTAAAACTACAAATGAAAAAAACATAGCAGGTTGTGAGTAATTTTTAATATCTATACGTGAAGTGTGTGCCCCAAGAACTCTGACCTAACCCTTTGGTTCTGAATACAAGTGTGAAGAATAATGTTAAACAAACGTAAAAATCCCATAAAAACCCGTAAACAAGGCGAAAACTATTTACAAATATTTTTCGTTAATCGAGTTTTGTAACTATTTAATGGTAGTATTCATTTTGATTACTTTGACAAAATAAAGGTAACGAACGGATTCTAAAGGTGCCTACGACATTATCGATGAACAACGAGAATTATAGACGTTTCGAGTTGTTTGGGAGTGCTTATTGAGAGTGTGGCATTAATTTCTAAATCCAAGATGGTTGCCAAGAATTTTCAAAAATTTATTTTTGGTAATCCTTATGGAAATGGCATTTATATCTGAATACATGATGGCTGACACGACTTTTCACATTTCTAAATCCAAGATGGCGGGCACGATTTTTCGAATCATGGTAAGTTGGGTATCGTTTTCGAGGTATTTGGGGGTGCGATACGATACGATTTTTCAAAAAAATGCAATGCAATTTTTTTGAAAAATCGTGTCCGCCATCTTGGATATACAAACAAGTGCTATATTCGTAAAGAGCACCCCCAAATACCTCGAAAACGATACCCAGCATGCCATTATTCGAAAAATCGTGCCCGCCATCTTGGATTTAGAAATGAGTGCCGTATATTCGAATTAAATATCCCTAAATACCTGGCAAAAGGATACCCATATTGCATTTTTTTGAAAAATCGTGTCCGCCATCTTGGATTTCCTTCGCAATGAGCACCCCCAAATATCTCGAAAACGATACCCAACTTGCCATTATTTGCCCGCCATCGTGCATTTAGAAAAGTCGTGTTAGCTATCATGTATTCAAATATAAATGCCCTTCCCATAAGGATTACCAAACATAAATTTTTTAAAATTCTTGACAACCATCTTGGATTTAGAAATTGATGCCACATTCTCAATAAGCACTCCCAAACAACTCGAAAACGTCTATAATTCTCGTTGTCGATTATACGTTGTTGATTATATTAATACGTTCTGGTATTCTTTTTAATTTTTTTTTTCTTCAGTTTTAACAAAATAAGTGAAAGTAACGTTTCTTCGTCAGAATCCATAGTGTAACTGAGTCGAAACATAAAACATCACTAAGAATTTGGTCGCACTTCTGCAGCGCGACCGCCACGCGCGCCGCGCGGCTGCAGCGCGGCTAATTTGAACGCGCCCTAAATGTAGGCCATACAAATGTTTCTCCCGGTCCGGGAATCGAACCCGGGACTTCTGTGTGGCATCCAGCATGGTAACCACGTTCGGCCACGGAGGCAGTTAAAGCACATAAGATTAGTTGATAACTTTTACAATATGCTTAAATGGCAGAGTAAAAAAATTCACATGTACTTACTTCACTTTCCATCAGGCGCGGTGCAGTCATTTTGCCGAGTCACAATAAAAAAAAAAAAAAAAAAAAAAAATACTATGCTCCCGAATTTTGTGAAAATTTAAAATAAAGAAACAAAAAACAAAATGAAAACAAAACAGGTCCAAAAATTAAGTTGACGTAGGTTCATTGGAGGTATTGAAAAGCACTTCTGACGTATGATTGTACTAAGGATACGAATTGCACTAAACTAATAAATTGTTGCTAAAACTACTGACGTCAGAAATAAAGCCTTAGGGAGATGTAGCACGGGCGTAGCGTCGCCGTCGCCGCAACTGCGTTGCACTACATATTATAAATCAGAACGATATCGACTGAACTAGCAATCGGTACTATCTCAACTTTGACAATTTTACAGGTGAAGAAAAAAAATGTTGGCGTCATTTATATAGCAACTGGTTTATTAAATGAAATACGTAGTTTTTAAATATTTTTATTACACATACACTATGTATTTTTATTTAATAAACCAGTTGCTATTTTCTTATTTGTACAGTCAGTCAAAATGTAGGCTTCATAACGTCGGTGTTTTGTAAAAAGTGCCATTTCGAAAAATTTTTCGGAGGAGCCAGTTTTAGCCTATTTTAAAATTAAATTTTGGTTTTAATCAAGATTTTCAAAATTGAACTTTAAACAGGACAGGAAAAATTTTTCGAAATAGCTCTTTCGCCCTTCTACTAAACAACAACGATATGTATGTGTGAATACTTACCCAAGTGATACACATGTTACATTGACTCGTCACATATTGTTTAGTATACCTATTTTATTTGTTTTAGTTGCGAGTACTCTTCATGAACTTAGTAGGATTTGGTTGGGCCATGTTCTTAGCGACCAAGAGACGGCAGCAAGGTCAGAGGAAGGAGAACTAAGTACTGATAATGATTATTCGAAGGTGGTGGATAGATCACAAATTTTTAATTACTTTCAAAAGTTATAATTCATATTTTGCTAATCAGCTTTTAGTTCACAATGTCGCATGTTTATTACAACTGTTTTATGACGTTCTTGGAGGAGGTGGAAGGTTATATTACAATGTAATGCTTGTATAGTACTTACTTTTGTTGTGTATGCTATACAATATACATCATGCATCTTTGGTTTCGCGCTTTGCTTTAGTGAATAAAATATAACTGCAAACAATAAGTGTTGCTGTACAGAATAATTATAACTTTTGAAATACGTCTCGTAAACATCATACCTTATTTAGAAATCGGAATTGCATATTTATTTTGTACACTTTTTATATTTGCACAATAAATGTAAGAGTAATTTAAATGTGGGATATAGGGAATGTGATATGTTCTGCCTTCATCATAACTAACGCAATCAACTTTTTTTAACGAAATACATATCTGGAATCAGTGAAACGAAATCGGATTTTTATATCTTATTTAGTTTCAGTTTTATGTTAAGAGTCGATATTGCCTCAACTCGAATTCAATTTCTTCCCATACTAATACGGTTCATTTTTCTTGGGTACAGCGGCAGGGATACTGACTTTATTTCAGAATTTATTTTTTTAACAAACCAAATTAAAACCATTTCAAAAATATATGTCATATATCGTGTTCTGTTTAGTTCAGATGATATAAAAAAGCTTTATATAAAATGTGCTTATTCAATACAGCGGTTTTCTTGTAACATTTGGAGGTAAGTCTGTTTTTTTTCTATTGTGAAAATTTTTAAGAATCTTGTTTTCACACTGTATAGTAATATCTTCAATTTCAACACTTTCCCTGTTATGCGAAATTAACCAAAGCCATTTGAGGTTCTATAGACTCTTAAGCAAAATCAGGGGTAATTAACATTTTTTAAGTGCCAATATATCGAAAGATACCGAAATACTAAAACGTTAGTTATGACAAGGAGGGCAGTGTTAGTCGTGTTAGTAAACAAATGAAAAATGTTATAATGTTAGTTAACTACGTACTTTATTTTACAAGTGGGTCCAGTATATTCTTCTAAATATTTAAGATATACATTGTGATACGGCTACTATGGTCTATGATATAGCATTTGCAATCAATTCATAGTGCACAAGGTACTTCGAGTTTGAGATTCTTATACACAAATAATAACTTTATAAAACTCAAAGTTTTAATATATGTTTTTTACTGTTATACTGAGTATTATTTATTTCCAAATTCATAATATATTGCTTTTAAGTTTATAATAGTATTTTCACATTTTTAAATACAATGTTTCTATCTTCCTACGCGAAATCGTTATTCTATCAATTCGAGTAACAATTAGTTTGAACTTAGCAATAAATAATCAATAAGTTAAATGACTAGAAATATAAATAAATTAGTGTAAATAGCAGCTGTCCATAAATATATTGCACTTTAATGCTAAAATATTCTAGTTCAATAACTATCAATGTCGCTTTAAAGACTAGAGAGTATTTTTTTTGGTACTGGTCAAACCTTAATTTTCAATTAAATAAAATTATCAACAAAAACAAAAATATAAAAAATATCCAAAAATTAGTATTTAAAGTAATACAATAAATAGGAAAATGTTTGGAATTACAATAAATTTGACTAGATTAAAGTACACGTCTTATCTAAATTACAAATTGATAATTTATTTTGGGCGAAATAATTCAACTCCAATTGAATAACCAGATAACAACCGTTCGTGCAATAATTTTAATAATTTACACAGACCCCCAACAACAGCGCTTCCTTATCACTTGCAATATCTCTCCAGCTTGTCAACACATTCACGCCGATATAAAGGTTACTTCCCATTTCGATTTACTTCCCGTTTTTTTGTGTTTGTTGATTACACAAATAGTATTTTTTTATTATTGTGCCAGATAAAATCGCCCATACGATCAATTTTTTTTGTAATGCATTATTGTTACGGGCACTGCAAACGTTGAACTTGAATACTTCCTACAAACTACAGGCCTTAGAATAATAACGCATAGAATGATAGTTTCATATCAAACGAACTGTCACAAGCGAGGCAAAAATCAAATTCATGTAGGCTAGTTTTAGTAGTAGGTTAATTTTCGGTTTTAATGAATATTTATATCAAAATACAAGTTGAAACGCGTTACTTCCTTGTGGAATGTGATGTTAGTATCTATTTTATGTTTGTCTGACGTATTTTTACACTCATTTACCGCACATTTCGTCATTTTTAGCTAAAATTCTTGATCTGTTCGCGGTGCAAGTTGACCTTGAGCACTGAAGGCCCGCCCGCTCGTGTAGGCCCATTGGGCGCGCTTCAATTTGCCTCACTTAGCGTGTGCGGACTAGGTTTCTATGCGTTATCATTCTAAGCTACAGGCTTATTTAAGCATAGTTTTATTATTAGATCGTTCCTACAAGAATTGCCAGGACCAAGAGGCGACTACGGCAGAGATGTTTGAAGAATGAGGAATTGTTATAGTTTAGTACAAATGTACTTTCATATACCTACGTATACGTGCTTGCGTAGATGAGCATATATTTACATTATAAGCTCGCAGTCCATGTTCCTCCCAAACCGAGGTTATTAAGCGGTATACCAAATTATCTGTTGTTATTCTTATCCCCACAATGAAAGATTGTTATGGTAATTTACATTAAACTTTGTGGTAGGTCCATCGTGCCGTATATGACGTCGCCGCGTCGGTGTGAGTGCACCCTAAAGTATACGACACGTACACTGACAGTTCTTCAGTTTTGTTTTTATTTATG
Source organism: Hyposmocoma kahamanoa (assembly GCF_003589595.1). Lineage (NCBI taxonomy): Eukaryota > Metazoa > Arthropoda > Insecta > Lepidoptera > Cosmopterigidae > Hyposmocoma > Hyposmocoma kahamanoa. The sequence continues at coordinate 4,772,008 of NW_020654810.1, read as the reverse complement.
GATTACTCGTCTCGAACTCTCGACCAACTGCGAGAGCGGCTGCAGCTACTGTAGCTGTTGCTAGAAGGCGACGAAGGCGTGGAACGGCGGTACGGGATCGGACGCTTGCGCGCGCTGTTTAGTGTTAGTATGCATGAAATGAATGTTAGTTACGACATGTTAGATAAAATATACATAATTATTATTAATTTGGCATGCCATTATTTGTGAACTCTGTTATGTATACATGCATGGGGCATTATAAATGTATGTCTAATATGACCTGCCAGTCTGTACGAGACGTGTTTGTATACAAGTTTTTACAATACAATAGCAATATTCTTTATTGCACACGGATAAATACAAAAAGAAAAAATGACAGGTACAACAGGCGGCCTTATTGCTAAATAGCAATCTCTTCCAGGCAACCTTCAGGTTACAGGAAAAAATTAAGATGAAATTAATTGAGGGCGCAACAGAATACGTATTCAATACACATATTGCGTATACACAAATTAAGAAAATAAAATATACTAAATAAATAAAAAACAATATACATATAATTAATAAATTGAAATAGGATTATATAAAACACAATAATAATAACCTTAATTTAGTAGATTTTGTAATGAAATAAGTAAAAAAAAAGTGACCTAACTGCTAAATAAAGTATTGTATTTTTGAGTTTGTATGTGTACATATAATGTACATAAACATGCTTTTGTATGAAAAATATTGTTATAGTTACACAAATTACATTTTTCCATCTGTTATTACTTACCATATGAAAATCCTCAGGGTTTTCAAATGTACCTTTCATATAAAGGTGTTTATATTATTATATGAAATTTATGAAAACAGGAAGTCAAAACAATAACTTGAGATATAATAAAGGTAGCTCTTATTAAAAGTATCTATAAGCTAATTTACCTAAATTCAAACAGTGAAACTGCTAGCTCATCTACCATGCAGCAAAACTAAAAAAAAAAAACAACCAAAATAATTGTACAATATACTTTAATGTGAACGGAAAACTATGGAAACAAACACTGGAAGGTCCTTATGAAATATAGCACAATACATCTGGCATCCATCACTGAATTTTCATCAATTAGAATAATTCACCGTCTTCGTCTATACTTGAATTTGTTTTTCCCATAAGAGTCAATTATGGGTGCGCTACGGAGGAAAAAGTTTAAATTAATTCATTTATAATTTTATACAGACATCCCATTAAATCTAACACGGGCCATGAAATGTAACCAAACGTTGAAACTTGGTTCAAGAAAATCAATTTTATATTTGTACAAATACGAAATATCATTGAAACTTCTTGACTTTTTATTTAAATAAAAACTTCATGGCCGTATTCCCAAATTAAAGCTAGAAACTCGTGTTTTAGTAGCACACCCTAGGATACAAACGTTACCAACTGACACTCACAATTAATTTTTGATTCAAACAAATTTTTGAGACTGGCTAATAATTTTTCTCAAACATAATATACAAATCACAGTCTAGATTTTTATTTGTGATAGTTTTATCATTAAATTAAAAACATAAAATATACTGTCTAATTCTTGGTGCAGAATTGTCAATATAATTTTCAAATTTCATGAAATTAAAATACGGAATAAAATCAATAATATCATATCTTTTTGTCACGTAGTCGCATAATTCTCAAACCAACATATACATATAGAACACATTATAAAGCAAACAATTTACTGTGATACATTAAATTTGTGTTAATTTTGTTTTTTTTTTTTACGATTATTGGCCAGTCTCGACCCCGAGTTAATGGTAAAAAGAGCCACTGCGAAAGATACACGTTATGTATGTAAAAATAATGTTTATAATTGGCAATAATACAATACATATAGCTTAAACTAATCTATTGTCACTTCAATCGGAGCTAGTCGTGTCTTCAGAGCTCGTGCTATATTTGCGTGACTTTTTTCTATAAAAGAGAAAACAAAAAATATGTGACATAAAACGAAAATAACAAACGTCATATGGTATATTACGAACATCGAAATGTGGTCGAAAATAATCCAATCCGTTTCTTTCACTTGTTTAAGAAGAGAAAGAGATTATACTATTATAAATTCCGTCAATACGACCGCAATTGATTGTAACATTGAGGTACGTAGTTTCACAGAACGGAAAATGTTATTTTTTGAAAAAGAACAGCCATTTAATTTCGTTTACAACTGTTGATAAAAATATCTCAAAAATTCGTACATTGAAGTATTTTCGAATCGCTATCGTAATATGACATACGATAAAACGCAAAATAAAATTAGAAGCATAATACTAAAATTAAAAATTAGCATGGGAGAAGCGGCACACTAAAAAGTTGTTAAAACACCTAAACACACTAAAATCGGCAATCGAGAATTATTCATTGACACCACGGTACAAATGTTGCCAAATAATATTTGACAACCCTATTTTGGGTAAACTTATTAAAAAGTTTTATATCGGTCACTCAATAATAAAGAGACGAAAATGGAAAAGCCCTCTGTAACATTTTAAGTCATTGTCCTGATGAAATGTCTTATTGGTATAGCCAAATTGCGTACTTGGTTGTACCACGACCATAAAAAAAATTTATATATTTCCCAAAAAAATTTACTTTTCGATTTCGTCACTTTGTTTTTGAAAGTGCGATATGTAGTTTTTCAATTTGAAAATGTTTACCACAGTCGAGCGGAGAAGACATGTGTTTCATCAACCAATAGTAAATCATTATTTTGACGTCGTCACGTTCATTAATCAAAATAACGCAATTCTATTGGTTGTTGAATTAAACAAAATTTCTCCGTTTAACTTGGTTAGCCAATGTCCTGTAACAGCGTGACAGTAAACAAACATTTCTCGACCGCCTAGAAATGTCCCAAACATTATAATACAGTGCCTTTGAATAACGATAGCTGCAAATGAGTACGTAGTGTCATTCCAGTGACGTAGATGCGTCAAAAGCACTGTACGTGTCAGAGTGCCTTGTACCTTGTGATGCGCCTCCTATCCAAGAAACTGGGCGATCCCGCGCGGCGCGGGATGGACGGCGAACGCGTCCGATCGCTCGATCTACGGTAATCCGCGTACACACCAGTGATTGTTCTGTTTTGTTTGTATCAATGGCGCATGCATGCCATTTCCATTACGCATTCAATTTGTTCGTATCATTAGCGGAAACAAAATCGAAAGTCATTGTTAATATTTAGTTTGATTGTTAATTAGGAACAAGTATTGTTAACGAGTTACTTTGATCGATATTTTACATGTAGACGACCACACTATACAGTACGACGTAGTGATGTCTCGTTCAAGCATCCGTTGGCTCGATCGAAGTTACTCTCACGTTTTCGTTAGTAGCTTTTACCTCGTAGAACGTGTGGACCGCGATGAACTGCGTGAGGAGCGCGATGAACTTCTGCTGCTGTATGAGCTGGAACGACTCGAACGGGAACGCCTGACAAAATAAAGATTTAACATTACACCGTGACATACGCCAAAGAAGTCTCTTTTGTGTCGCAAAGAAAGGCGTTTAAGAAAGTATATATTCTGCAATGGGTGATCACTGGCAATAAATCATGTTTTAATTGCATTGACTTACAATTATATGGACGTCGGGTCCGCGCTAAAAAGTGTCCGAACTTATAGGGCGTTAAAACCGTATACAGAGCGTCATTCACGCTTTAGTCTTCGTTTGTTCGACTGACAGCGAAGCAAGCAAAATTAGACAGTACTGCGATGACATTATAATTTAAATTCAACGTTTTAGCTTTTTCATATTCCTTTACATGTCACTACGTTTAAATAGGTTGACTTGGGACTTTTTTCGTGGTTTTTGTATTAGACCCGTCGTCCGTTTATTTGTAAGTCAATGTTTAATTGGGATTGTTTTGATGTGCCACACGCCGTATTTTATACGCGCCGACGACGCACACTAGGGCTCGTCCTTACAAAGTAAAGCTCAAAACTCAATTTTCAAAATGTGGGTATTTAAAAAAATATATACATAAGTCGTAATAAAATCATTTTTTGGCGTAAAGAGCAAACTTTGAGCTGATGCACGTCACCACTGACAGTAGTTACTGACTCAGTATTTTTACGCGTGATATGATACTTTATTACGACTACGCTAAATTTTTATTTGTTAAATACCCACATTTTTAAATTTGCGGATAGAGCATTACCTTGAATGAATGGGCCCCAGTGTGCGACGCGCCACAGACGCGTTGTAGTCACGCGAATGTGTCACGCATTTTGATAAAAGATAGTTTTCATTTTAGTTTTATTTGTTAATTTCAGTTAGTTTTTTTAAATGAAGCAACTTCCGTGGAGTACATAACGCACCCTTAGTAATATAAGGGCACAATCCAAAAAAAGTAGATTTTTGGGAAATCGCGTATTAAGATTCTGGATTCCTACATTACACCTATTTTTTCAAATAATATGCTTATTATTTAAGTTATAAATATGAAATTTGGCAGATTTGTTCTTTGATAAATGTATTATAAAGAGCAATAAAAAAAAAATAATATAAATAAATTCCATAAGTTTCAAGCAAGTTAAAAAAACACTTTCAAGTTAGACCCATATAGTACAAAAAATATAACAGAAATATGGAGCTATATAAGTTTGATCCCATTTATTATTTAAGTCCCTATCAATTCCCAAATTTCCCAAAAATCTACTTTTTTTGGATTGTGCCCTTATATTACTAAGGGTGCGATAAGCTACTTGCTTGCAACGCGATGTTTGCGCGCGTTTGAAGCGATTCTCTACAGCGCGTCTGCGGCACCTATACGCGCAGATTACGCGCGTTTACGGCGCGTACGAAATACGTCGTGTGCGTAATCTCAAATTTAAAGTAAAATGAATAAAGTCTCACCTAGATGAAGAATACGAGCGCGACCTCGACCGCGACGACCGCGAGCGCGACCGCGACCGCGTTCGTGACCGGGAGGACTTGCCCCGCGATCGCGACTTGGTGCGCGACCGCGATCGCGAACGCCGCGACGATGACCGCGACCAACTGCGTCGCGAACCGCTGCGATCACGCTTCTTTACTTCAGGCGAGCTCTCAATACGCACTGGACTTTTCTTCGGACTTTCCTCTTTGACCGGACTTTTCTTCTCTTTCACAGGCGATTTGGATTTCTCGTCGATTACTATTGGACTGTCGCTCCGTTTTTTCTTATCATCGTCTTTAGCGTCCGAACGCCCCGCGTCCGATCGGCCCGCTTGCGAAGTTGAAGGTCCGTTCGTGTCCTCAGTCCGTTTCCTCTCCATAGATGCCTTCGCCATCAAAGCCAACTTCTCCTTAAGTCTGTTCAACTCTCTAATATCCAATTCGTCCTGCCGAGCTCTCTCGTCTAATGTCAAGAAGTCATCTTCAGAATCGTCGTTTTCGCTGGACGAGCTACGCATGCATGCAGCTTTAGGTTTGTAATTTTCCACCTTCTCTTTCTTCTTCTTTTTTGGTTGCAGGTCAGAAGGCGACTTGATGTATTTACGCTTATCTTTTTCTGGTAATTTTTCGATGATGTCGCGGTACCGCTCCGGGCTACGTTGCGCGGGAGAGTAGCTAAGACTAGATGTGCTTCTGCTCCGGTTCGATCTTGACCTGGATCGACGAGATTCCCGTCGGTCATGATTGCGCCTCGATTCTAACCTATCACGGTCCTTGGGTGACGATGACCGCTTATCTTTTTTGTTTTTCGGTGTAGGACTCTTTCGTTTTTCCTTTTTAGGTGTTTTCCTTGCAGGACTCCTAGATTTGGATTTGCTAGAAGTCTGTCTTCGCCGCCGTCGTTCTTCTGGCGTAGGAGATTTCCTCTTGGACCGACTGTCCTCACGGTCTACAGCTTTTGAATTAGATTTGTATTTATCAGATTTGCTTTTCGTCGGAGGTGAATCTTCACGTCTGTATTCTGACGATGGGCTTCGTCTTCGTTGATCTCTTTTAGCTGGCGAAGCGCTGCGCTCTTTGTAATAACGATTTTTACCTTTGGGTTCTTTTTCCGTTGCCTTTTTTGGTGGTGGTTCCGATTCAGATTCGGATGAAGAATATTTCCTTGAATTTCTATAGTTCTTGGTAGGCTCTTTGCGTATTTCTTTAGTGTTAATCGTTTTTTTATTGGGAGACCTCTCTCGGTATTCGGAGGAGGCGTCGCGTTTAGCCCTTGACACGCTCCTGTTTTTGTGTAGTTTTACTTCTTCATTATTTTCTCGCTCCCTTCGCTTTGGAGCTTCGTCCTCATATCTCTCGTGGTTGTTTTTTGTTTTTTTATCATGCCTGTCATCTTTCTCTCGCCTACTGCCAGACTCCTCTTGTCGTTTTTTTCTATCGTCTGGAGATTCACTTCTCTGTGCTCGTCTGTCATCGCGGGAATTTTCTCTGCGATTCCTACTGGTGTCTCTGGGAGATTCTTTTCTGTTGTAGTAGGTCTCCTCTCTTTTTCTATATTCTGGAGACGGGCTCTTTCGTCGTCTCTTTTCTGGTTGCGGGGATGGACTGGATTTACGGTAGTTTTTGTCTCGTTTATCTTTTTTGGTTGGTGGTTCCACTTCGGATTCAGGTGATGAGCGTTGGTCGCGTTTTGAACGCTTGGAACCTCTTGGCCTTTCGGAATCATCTCTTGATGGTTCTCTTTTGTTATCTATTTTAGTGATTTGCGATTTTCTCCTGTATTCTGGTGAAGAATCTCGATCACGGGAAGTGCTGCGATCCTCCCTCTTTCGGGAATGATCATTGTGACGTGAGTTTTTGACAACATCCTCCCTTCTATCGTATTTTTTGTTTTTATCATCACGATCCTTTTTTTTGTACTGAGTATCGTCTCTGGTCTCACTATTGCGCTCTCTAGTTCTTTCTTTATTGTATTTAACTGGGGAACTGGAATCAAATACAGTACAATTGAGAATGTGACATAATATACGTATGTATTGTATTATTTATGCGTCATTGTATTGACTATTTGAACAAATGTTCATTCGATATCAACATAAGTATTTCGAACATTTTAATTAAAATGGCAATGAAAAACATTAAAATATGCCATAACAATTGTTAGTAGAAACTTCTTTTAAACAATTTTAACAATTTAGTTTATTTAAATAGAAGCTGCTGAATTCAACTGCCTCTATGGCCGAACGGTTACCATGTTGGACTGCCACGCAAGAGGTCCCGGGTTCGATTCCCGTGCCGGCAGAAACTTTTGTATGACCTACATTTATTTCTCACGTGAATTTGGGTGTAATTTGTGGTGGTCTATGTGTGTGTCCATGGCACCCGCGATACAGGGTTTCCTTAGTGCAGGGGGCTATGAGTGTGTGCGCGTTACTATTATTATGAATTTTGTCTTTGTCTGAATGAATAGTAAAACTAAAAAGTTCCTAAGGTTAAAAAAAGAAATACTTCGAATGGAAAGGATGGATGATAAAATAACGATGCCCGATGTAGAACGTTTATAGGGTGGAAACGCATGGAATGGTCAACTTTCGCGTCATAAATAAAATAATAAAATGTAAACTAACATAGATATTTTCTGGTTATCCTTATATAGTTTTAAGAAGAAAATAAGAGAAGTACTTTTTATTACTTTTTCTTTTCGGCACATCACTTTAAGATATGTTTGTCCCTTGTGTGATCGACTCAGGAATGCATATAAATCTTGCCACGAACACCGTATTTACTAGCTAAAATACTGGAGTATGTTTGTAATGACCTACCTATTTAAATATAAGTATTGATTTTCCTAGAGTATAATAATTTAAAAAGAAATAACCCGACTAAATTACGGATATCCTTAAAGTTACCAGGCCACAAATAAGCGTATATGAAGTGATAGATGCCAGTATAGAAACGAAAGTGATATCTAAGGAATGTAGCAATTGGGTGTTAGATCTGCCTAAGCATTGTGACAAAGGCTTAGTATTAGGCAGCACGCCTTTCTATAGTAGTTGCATTGCCAGGGCTTTAAACGCAAAGATCTGAAGGACCTTGCCACTGCGCGTGTCACCCCGAGACATAAGTTGACAAGTGTCATGTGCCTGTAATTTCACCTGCACCTGTATACCCTTTAAAACCGAAACGCAGTAATGTCCACATTACTGCTTGGCGGTGGGGGTGCTGGTGAAATTACCGGTACATGGGACTTGCCAATTTTATTTCTGAGGATGACAGTCGCAGCGGCAGTGCCCCTTAGAACTTTGGACAGACGTGTCCTTCCCTGAACTAACTCTTTCACAAGGAGATCTGTTGCTACTAAAATGTATGTATATATACGTAAGTGCTCACCTCTCGCGACTCGAAGGTTCGCTGCTGCCGCGTCGTCTGGCACTCGATTTTTTCTGTCAAAATTCAACGACACATTTAAATGTCACAGCTCACACAGCGCGGAATATTAAACACCAGTGCCAATACGAGAAGTCTAGAGTGGTTACGGCAACTAAACATACTTTTTACTAAAAAATATACTTCAAATTCATCTCTTGATTCAGATTCTTGCACCCATCAAGATATGAAAGTACTTTTAAAACAAACGAATAATCACTTTCACACATGCATACTAAAACTCCATTTAAAAAAATAAATAGAACTCAATTGTCTTTTGTCTGAAATAAACAAAAAATATACATAAGCCATTTACGTAAGCGAATAGTAAATAAATGTATCAAATTAGTGTCTTTCAGAATGTTACTTTACAATTTATCCATAACATTCTCTTGTATATTATAAAATGAAAACAAAAAAATATAGATAAGTATGTGTAGAGGTATAAAAAAACTTTTCTTGGCACCAGTGCGTGTTTTTATTATATATGTATGTATATACTAGGTTAGTAACACATTACGATGTCAATGATTGTTCAACTTAGGTAACGGATAAAATACATGTAATACACAAAATCAAAGGTAAAGTTAAATATGAGAGGGGGAACGTACCTTATTTAACAAACGGTGGTGGTATTTGATACCATTTAAACATGTGGAGCATCCTTAATTAGTTTTGGGTACAATGAGAAGAGGGAGAATGTTATGGATTAGTTACATTTTAGTCAATCAGTCTGTATATAGCACTCGATGTGTGGTGCAAAAACGTGGCCACCCTTAAAGTAAGAGGTGTACTAGTTGCGAGTTTTATTTGTCTCATTATTAATCCGGGTTTTCACTATAAGAGTACGCTCGGACCGAGTTCACCCGGACGCAGTTATGTTTTTACGAGTATACTCGGATCATTCTATGAAAAGAAAATGGCGGCAACTAAGGAAAAGTGAAATTAACGTAACATGACGGCAATAATGGGATTTTAAACGTTTTTATCTTCTACTTCACGAATCAAATTATTTAAAGCACCCAGTTAGTGACGTCTTAAAATCCATTTTCTGGTCCAAATTTTTGTCTTGCATTATTTTTTCCCTTTTATGAGTTTGTACTTTAGCCATTAACATCATCATCGTCATCACTGGACTGGACACTTGATGATTTTTTTAAATGCTTAGTGACAAGACGAACAAGTCGTGCGCCTGGCGGTAAGCGATACGCCTGTCCATAACAGTTGCAGTGCCACTCGGAGCTTTAAATCGTAAAGATCTTAGAGCCACTGCGCCCGTCACCCTGAGCCATAAGTTGACAAGTCCCAGTAAACTTGTAAGGTATAAACCGAAATCCGAGTCTATACGACCTAACTCGTACGAGTGTACTCGGTTCGAGAGCACTCGTATAGTGAAAACCCGGCTTTAGGGATGGAGGGGCAGACGTTTTTGTAGGACACATCTGTGCTTAGCGCGGACGCATCCGGCCGGCAGCACCACCGTCCGTCGGTCGGTCTACAAACACCATGCATGTAAATAACTGTGTAACACTCGCCCCTCGCACCGCGCACCCCGCGGTCGTCCTCCGCGCGAGTTAGTCACAAATTTACAACAAAATGCATTACGGAAATTATCACGATACATTTTAGTATTCACCTAACATAGTGTTTACTGAGTGTTATTGTTTTGTAATATACTTACAGTATACGTTATTTCTTCAGATAAAGATGGCTATCCTATGAAATGATGCACAGTTAAACAGATAATATTTACTGGCTATTTCTTGTATTTACAGAAAAAAAATAATATAAAATGAAGTAGGAACAGAGCAATCACATTTATAAAATGATAATATCGTTCGTCTCAAATGGAACTCTTAAGTATTTGGACATGATGCATCGTGTGGATATATTAGACACGTGAAGCTGGGGCAGATAAACTAGAGACAGCAAAAGACTACAGCGATAGGTCCACGTCTACAGAACGAGAATCAACAGGGCCGTGAGAGAGTACAAAGTAAAGGTGAAGCCCACAGTATGCAGAGAATGGTGCAGGAAATCGTAAAAGTCTGTCGGTTCCAGGCGGACGTGTTCAAGTCTTCATACATAAAATCAAAAGGAAGCATTGTGCCAATAGCTAATCAATCGACGTGGGTCTCCTAAACTAACTCGGTCAGGACCTAGGATTTATTTTGAGTAGGGTAGTGAACAGTGTAGCATGATAGGAAAGTCCCCCAGATATAAAAAAAAAACAGTACTTGTGACATTATTTCGTTTGAAGAAAATGTAGCCTGACAAAAATACCCTTGAAAATTCCCAAAATACAGAATAAAAAAACATTTTAACCATTATGTTAGAATTGGAAATAATTCAAAGATTACACTCAGGAATCGAAAAGAAACGTAAAATGGTAAAATACTAACCACTAAGTACTGGAAATTGTAACTTAATTAAAGAAACATATTTACGCCATCTCTTGAATCTTCGTGCTTGGGAATTGTATCTTGTTCCTTAGCCCAGCATAATCTTTGAACTATGGAATCCTACGTGGCCTACGGCTGGGTGTGAATTAGATTTTATGTTTCTAGATTGAGGGTAGAAGTTACCTTTTTCTTCTTTTTGTGTCGGTCGTCGTCGGAGCTGCCGGAGTCGCTGTCCTGCCCCTCAGAATCACTGGAACTGTCGCTGTCCGGAGACTTGGAGCGTTTCTTCTTTTTCTTGCTAGATTCGTGCCTGAAGAGAAACAACTGATGCTTTAGCTAGCCCAATTATGTAACATTCGCATGAAAGCAATTTATTACATATCATTATTGTTTATTATTGGATCCACTTACGAGGGTAAAGTATAATACTACAAGTATGGTAACTCCGTACAAACGTAGCAGCGCGACTGGTATGTGTGCACGTCCGCCGCGCGCCGTGTACGGACGCACACATCCGCATAACTTCGCGGTACACTTGAGTTGCACAGCCGTGGGTCGCATGCGTCATTACGTTTTTAATTTTTTTTATGATACCATGTGACGGGGCGAACAAGTCGTGGGCCTAATGGTAAGCGACACGCCTGTCCATAACAATTGCAGTGCCACTCTTTTTCAATAGCAAGGATATGGAGGGGCACTGCCACTGCGCCCGTCACCCTGAGACAAGTCCAATGTACCCGTAATTTCACCACAAACCGAAACGCAGCAATGCTCACATTACTGCTTGGCGGTAGGTAAGGTGGCAGTACTTCCCTGAACGAACTCTGTCACAAGGAGCTCTACTGCTACTAGGATATTTTGTATTTCTGCGATGGGAGCACTGACTGGGCATTTATTTTATTCATAGTAAAGCTTGAAATGGCCTTTTTGTGTAACAAATTAGTTAATTTATGCTTCAAGGTTCCTTATTATATTTCTATTTGTGAAGATATGTAATTAGCTCGCGGATGTTATTATTATTATTTAGATAAATAAATAAATAAACCCTACGCTGAGAGCAACGTCTAGGCAATGATGCGCCGAAAAAACAGGAGTTACAAAACTTGTTTTATTATACTATGGTGTTGTTAAGTTTTTATGCACGTGACATTTAGAACCAGTTTGTAGTAGAAATAAGTGATCCCAGGTGTCCAAATTAGACAACATATCGTTCCTCTCCTGAATTAGTGTCGTAACTAGCATTAGGCCATTTTCAAGCCAACGTACGTACGTAATTAATAGGTACAGGCGTTACTTTGCCGAAATATATGTTAACAAAATAGGAAGTAAATTAATTTGCTACCCCACGAACCCTCTGAAGTTTAAATCGTGAAAATAACTATGTTTGTGTTGAATATTTAATTAAATATTTTTTTCGGATCTAAAGTCGTGACCATAGGATCTGTAAAAAGTCCGAAACGCTGTTTTGTTTAAAAAGATAAATATAAGGGATATAGATCTGAAAAAATAGTTACAGTTCCAATTGTCTAACAATCGCGAAAACCTAAGAACTCGATAGACTTAAATGAATTAAAGAAATACATTTCCTTAAATAAATAAAATTATAACCACACAAGACAGTGCGGGCAGTGGTGTAAAAAAAAACATTATTGCAAACGAAGTAAAAATAGGAGAAAAGAATATTTAGAGTATAAGGTACTATGTAACTAGCTGGTGCCCGTGACTTAGTCTGCTGTAGAATATATTGTACTTCGAGTGACCTACTGTACTATGTCATAGTTTTATTAGTTCTCCATACAAACTTTCATCCCCTATTTCAGCCCCTTTAAAATTTATTTTTGTCACATAAAGTAGCCTATGTCCTTCTCCTAGGTTCCATCTATATCTATACCAAAATTCATCAAAATTGGTTCTGCGGTTTAGGCGTGAAAACGCAGGCGTTACGTTCACATTTACAATATTAGTTTGGATAAAGCTTTGAGTATAGAATAGTATAGACACGGCAGTTAGCGAGGAGAGAAACGATATTACACCAATGAGAAGCAACATTCTCGGATTTAGTAAATTATCCTATAAATTGGCCTCGGGTTAACCGCCTTATTACTTACAACGTAAACAGCCAGACACAATGACACAATACCTGTGCCAAGGCTGTCGCATCAAGAAACACTTGTTCATACAATGTTAGTCACATGATAACTCAAAGTAACTTTCGATTAGTTGAAATAAAATGTTCACCTATCATCACAGGGCTGAGAAACGAAGAAAGAAATTTACTATCAATGTTAGCCAATCAAAAGGAAATAATACATAACAATAACAAAGGAAAATTCCTTCCATCTGACTGGATTTTTCCATAACTAACGTAACCGATATTTTTAGTAAAATTGAGTATAAATATAAGACAATTATTATTGGTACAAAGATCGAAAAAGACAAAGAAAAAATCATTCGATCAGACTGGATCCTCTCATAAGTAATGTTATTGACATTTTAGCAAAATTAACTTACCTGGAATCAGTGAAACGAGATCTACAACCCTCTCTAATCGGTTTTTTGATATTTTATTAAGTTTCAGTTATATTGTTAAACTAAATCAAAGCAATTGACATTTTTCAAACAAAAAAACTTTAGGTACCGATATCTTGAAAGTAACCAAAGTGCAAATTGCGTTAGTAATAACAAGGAGGGCAGAATTGGTAGCCACGTTAAGGCAGCAGTCGTTGGTACGTTTCAGTCCGATCGAGGGATTTTTTTCTTTATGTTTGTTCGATGTTTGTACCAATAAACTATAGTCGTCACCAAATAAGAGGCCAAATTTGACTATTGTCATTGCAAACTGAATAGGGATGTGAACTAATCATATCGGTAACGACATTATACGATTTTCACAAGAAATCGATTAAAAATTTTATGAGTTTGTGATTGTTTAGATTATTTTTCAGTTCTAGATAGGACAATTAACTAATTAATTATTTTAAATGATTTTTTTTATAATGTCAAGTGACTGGACGAACAAGTCGTGCGCCTGATGGTAACTGTTAAGGACAGGCGTGTAGCCTGTCCTTAACAGTTGCAGTGCCACTCAAAACTTTAAAGTTGCAAAGATTTGAGGGGCACTACCACTGCGCCCACCACCCTGAGACGTAAGTTGACAAGTCTCATGTGCCTGTAATTTCACCAAGATCACAACGACACCCTGTACTTTTTGCTGTAGTGTATACATTAGCAGACTTCACAAGGGCAACCTGCAGTTATATAACAAAATTCTGAAGAAAATCAAAAGGCTTCATAATTTAAATTTTTATTGACTGTTATCGGAAGACGGGCCAAAATCGTCAGTTGACCTAGTGTCAACAGTACATATAATTAATTAGTTTAGAAGTATATTGTCAATATTTACATCTTTATCAAAATCTTTCTTTATTAATTTTCTCGTTTTACGAGTGCCGCTAGACCGATATCAATGTTGCCAGTTCAAACTTGCAAAAAAGATAATAATCTCAGTATAAGTACTAAAAAACCGACCTCAAAAGTATATGGAATTACATCTATTTGCCAAGTTAAGTTAGGTACCGGAAAGTGCGCAAACCCGGATTCATCCCCTAGTTTGCCACTATACGGAACTTGCCACAGGAGATAATAAAAATCGGTTCTCACTACTCAAAGTATATTGATAGAAAAAAAGCCGTGAACTGGAGAATAGCTAAATCAACCATTAAAATAATTGCTCCTTATAATACAATTTAGGCGCTTTTTCTAAAAATGAATGTTCATGCGTGATCAGCCACCCTTAGAGGTGGAGGATTTTCTTCAAAATCAAATGGTACCACTATGGAGGGTACCCTCTTTCCAACAAAAAAAGAATCATCAAAATCGCTTCACAAATACCGGAGTTATCGCGTAACATACATACAAAAAAAAACATACAGTCGAATTGAAAACCTCCTCCTTTTTTTGAAGTCGGTTAAAAAGGAAATATAAACCTGCATAGCTTTGCGGTTATGAGTACGGGGCACTTTTAAATTTTTGTTTTAATATTTAATATGTCAATTTTTTTCCCAGAAATTGAACTGAAATTGACTCCGTGAAACTCGGCGATTAATTGGTTACAACACTATTCTTTAAAAACAATTAGATTGAGAACGTAAGTGTTTTCTGGACGTTTCGGAGTAACTCAAAATTGCATTTTTTTTAATTCTTGCGAAAACAATACTTGACACATGTTTTGTCAAATCAATAAAATTTATATATATATTTGAAACATAATAAAGTAATAATTGTTTGTTTATTGTTTGGTTGATAGCATTCAAAGTTACATACTATCGTCTGCTTGTGTACATTTAGCCTCTTATTTGGTGACGACTATAGTGGAGTATTTTCACAAATAATAGATAAATATGACATTCAATAAAGAAAAAATATAAGACAACTTTCGTTATATCATACCTACGTATGAAATTCCATAACATTTTTCTTTGACTGAAATTAGTAAGACATTGTTTTGAGTAAATTATTTGTTTGTGTATTGAGCGAATATGTGAGAGTTATAGTTCACAATTATACTTGCCTTTTAGACAATTGTAGTGTCACCTGTCTGGGTTCAAAAGTGAGCTATGAGAACTTTCCAATAATAACAAAAACACAGAAAGTATTTTAAAACATAATCGAACTATGCATATTTACAATAATAATAAAAGCGATACCCACTTTTCCTTTTTATTCTTCTTTGATTTCTTCTTCTTCAGCTTCTTCGCGTCTGGCGAAACACTGAAAACAACACTATAATTATAAATTGTTTTCTAAACCAGTTCAGATTATTACATGGCCTAGACAATGGCAACACGCTTGAAGTGGACAATAATAGGAGTTCTTTGCATAACGCAATTATTATGCTCAACTAAAAAATTAAGAATTCGAAAGAAAAACTGTCGTTATAATAACAATAGACTTAACAAATCACAGTGTTAGTACGATTTTGAAGTCCAAGTGTCTTGTCTTGTTTTTTTCCATGATAATAAGTGACGAAACGAACACGTAATACGCCTGGTCGTAAGCGACACGTCTATCCACAGCAGTTGCAGTGCCACTCAGAGCTTTAAATCTCAAAGGTCCGAGGGGCACTGCTACCGCGCCCGTCACCCTGAGACATAAGTAGACAAGTCCCATTAGCCTGTAATTTCATCAGCACACTTCTTACCCTTTAAAACCAGAACGCAGTAATGGTCACATTATTGCTTGACGGCAGAAATAGTCAAGGTGGCAGTACTTCTCTGGACGAATTCTTTCACAAGAGCTTTACTCGTGTAGATATGGACGAATGTTCAATATGTATACCTTCGTTTCTTCTTCTTTTTGACGGCGTGGTCGCGGTCGCGGCTGCGGTCGTCCCGTTCGTGCTCCGGTGTGCGCACGAGAGGATAGCGCTGGGCGTGGTCGCGTGCGCGCCTTTCTGGGTCCAGGCTAGACCCTTCCACAAATCGTGGCGAGATGCCAAACGCGTCGCGCAGCCGCGCGTTCTTCTCCGCTTGCGCTTCCGCCACCGCGTGCGTCTCGCGAACACTGCAACATCACCACCGTCTTATTCACTCAACTGCCCATATATACACCACTACTCTAGAACTAAAGTACTCTTCAAACAAAACCTACGAATAATTGATAATTACCTGCTCGGCACTTAAGTGCGCTAAAACTGGGGAAACAGTAAAACAATTTAGCATATTTCGTAGACTAATCATAGTAAGACAGAAATATTTCAATACGTAAATTGTTATTATTCGTAAACCAATGTTTTAGCTTAATTTCCAATTATGAGGAAAATGTGACAGCTAGTAGTTTTAATTGAACATGTCGCGACGAAACATTGTAGCGAAGGCGGTAAGCTAATCGATAAAATGTTAATGCACACCTTATGACGGATCTCATGGACTTCCTCTCCCGTTCGTCGGAGAGACAGACCTGCAAATTGTCGTTTAAGTTTCGATCGTTCGACGAACAATTACACCGGCAGCAGCACGCGTTCCTTATTTCAGCGAGAATGGTTCGCAGAGCGGGCTCCAGGCCGTCCGCGATTTGCGGCTCGCTCGGCTGCGGCATGATGGCTGGGGCGACCGATTCTTGGTTAGGGTCGTGCGAAGAGGCGCGCGCCCGCCGCTGCGGCCCCGCGAGTACGGCTTGGAATGTGCCACGCCACAAACGCTCAAATACCAATCTGTTGTTTTCGCGACGCGACGCCCTACTCCTTTGCATTGTACTTAACCTACTTATTACTAATGGAAGACTTGGTTTCTTAACACTAAGGTTAGGCTATATCATGGCGGCTTGACCATTGGAAGACATGTTAGGCGGGGGGCGCAGGGCGCTGGGGCGCTCGGCTACATGGAGAGCGGCCGGCGACGGGCCGGCGACGCTACTGCCGATCCGCCGCCGGAATCACGCAGCCTCGCGCCGCGCGCACCCTGCGCAAACATCGGAAATCTGCGACTCTTCTCAAAGGGTACCTACCCTCCGACCCCTTTGTGCGGTAATGAGCCGTGTTGAGGAAAATTTGCTACTGGCTATAATTTTGTAATACTGGAAATTCTTTCGTAAAATATGCTTTCTGCATAAATCTTAAGATTAAGATGAAAGTCCGCCAAAAGTGCAGGATACATAATGCTAGTTCTCCCTGTGTAACTGTAAAAAAACTGTCTGAAGCAAAAGAATACGTTTTTGTTATCATAATGTGCAGTTAGGTCAGTAGGATTTACGAGCGCCGGATTAGATTGTGCACGCCTGCTTGCAGTCGTGCGTTATGATGTGAAAGCACTGTTCGAAACGATATTGCTGTTTCCTCAATTTCATATAGCAAATTTCGCGTACGTACGTGAATACCTGAGTACACGTCTTCAGTATGCAAGTATTGTTCCATTTTATGATTCCAGTTTACTATTAAAGCGGAAATAGACTTATATGTGTCAAAGAAATAACATTCAAAGCACTAAAATGAATTAAAATATTGAACATGGCATTCATACATTCTATCTTTTAGGAAATAATAATGATGTCACAGAAACCCTATTCTACTTATCAACGTGAAGTGTCACGTTTCCGTGATCGTTCGAAAGGAATAACAATTTATTGTGACATAAACATCGCGAACCATAAGCGAGTTGGCATGTCAGAGAATAGCATAACGTTGCTTCCCAAAAAGAGTGACCCAAATAAAAATATTTGGAATTTTTTTTTTTACGCAACTGTATTCAAGAGCTAGTTTTTTTTTATAATATCATGTGACAGGACGAACAAGTCTTGTGCCTGGTGGTAAGCGACACGCCTGTCCATAATAGTTGCAATACCACTTACAGCTTGTAATCACAAATATATTATAGGCACTGCCACCGCGCTCATCACACTGAGACATAAGTCGACAAGTCCCAAGTGTCTGTAATTTCACCAGCACCCTTACCCTTCAAAACCGGAGAGTGTGTCTTGCAGAGTAAATTACTTTTATGCCTATAAAAATAATGCTAACAAAACGAACTCGATTGTAGTTTTATCAAAATCGTAAAATTTTCAGTACCAAACACGTCGGTTGTGAAATTATGTGAGGCATATAAATGTAATATTCTCTATGTAGGTCATATTTTGGCCTGAAATACTGCGTGGGAGGACTAAGACAGAAGTGTAAATTTATTTTCAAGATATCTACAAATGTTCTGTAAAATTGTAACTACGTATTTGTGGATTTTTTTAATACTGAACGTGTTCGTCTCATTCCTACGCGAAATAAAAATAACCCGATATGAAAAAATAAACCCCCTACCATGAGCCAGCGACAATTGTCGCTAGCGACTACGTAAAATATTTGTAAACAAAATGTCAGTACTCCTTCAAACAGTCGAAAAAAATATATATATTTCACAGACAAATGTCACTGTAGTCTCTTGGTAGAGTCTCCGAGTATCTGTGACGCATTCTCATTCATATGAAGAGACATGTTTTTCTTGTTATTGTTGAACTTTTTGTGCCAAACTTCATGCACGTATGCCAAAGCTTTAGCAAAAATAAAGTATCTCTGATATTGATATTTATTATATATTTTTCGAAGTTTATGCAACAAAAATTATTATACGATACATTTTAATAATAGACTATGTCCACTTGCACTATACTTAAGGTTATCTAAAACCAATGTTTATAATAGATATGCCACTCTTAATAAATAAAAATAAAAATAAAAAAAATAAATAACGCACACACTCAACATAGCCCCGCACTAGGGAAACCCTGTGTCGCGGGTGCCATGGACACACACATAGACAACCACAAATTACACCCAAACTCACGAGAGAAATAAATGTAAGCCATACAAACATTTCTCCCGGCCCGGGAATCGAACCTGGGACCTCTGCGTGGCAGTCCGGCATGGTAACCGTTCGGCCACCGAGGCAGTTGAATTAAGTGTTAAGACATTGTGTTAAGTGTGTCTTATCAATTTAAGCATTGGATTAAAATGAACTTAAGTTTAGTGCAAGTGGACATAAGGCTGAGATTGTTTTTTTTATTATAATACCAAGTGACCGGACGAACGAGTAGTGTGCCTGATGGTAAGCTACACGCCTGTCCATAACAGTTGCAGTGCCACTCAGAGCTTTAAATCGCAAAGATTTGAGGGGCACTGCCACTGCGCCCGTCAACCTGAGACATAAGTTGACAAGTCCCACTTGCTTGAACTGGCACCTTTACCCTTCGAAACCGGAACGCAGCAATGCTAACATTACTGCTTAGCGGTAGATATAGGTACGGTGGCAGTACTTCCCTGGACGAACTCTTTCACAACGTACTCTATTTACGAAGTACATTCAGTTTTTTTTTATTAACGATAAATATCACAGCTCCAAAACGCCTTGACATGAAAATGAATAGCAGAGAACTTGGAAAAAAGAAGTTTTAAAAAGAGAATAGTATACATCAAAATTATTAAAGGAAAATCGTAAATTACGTTAGTGGCCAAAGGACAGTTCACATTGTAATTTACTTGCCTAATTTATGACATTATGTTTATTCCTTAATAATAAACATTGGTTATGAGAATGATCAAGGCACAATTACCAGCGGACCCAACACTAAGCTTTAGGTCTGTATCGCGAGATTCAAAAAATATAAAACAACTTGATTTCTAAGCATATGCGTGGTTACATGTGGAGGTGTCTATGTACAATCACAATCGCTTGCGTACTTATGTACGCAATTGATTGTGTGTGATATGCGATAGTGTGTCATGAATTTTTAATTACTTTTTAGGTCCTCAGTTTGTTGATAATCAATATCCAACAACCATTTTTCTTCAATTTACATTTGTTGCCAATTTGGCAAAGATCGTTTTGTACGATCGTTATTTTAAGTTTTTTAGCTTTTAGACGCTGTAGAGCTCCTTGTGAAAGAGTTCGTCCAAGGAAGTACTGCTACCTTACCTGTTTCTGCCGCCAAGCAGTAATGTCAGCATTACTGTGTTCCGGTTTTCAAGGGTAAGGGTGCTGGTGACATTACAGGCACATGAGACTTGTAAACTTACGTCTCAAGGTGACGAGCGCAGTGGCAGTGCTCTGAGTGGCACTGCAGCTGTTATGGACAGGCGTGTAGCTTACCAGCAGGCGCACGACTTGGTCGTCCCGTCACTTCATATTACAAAAAAAAGAAAACTAGCTTAGCTCGAAAATTATGTTCCGTCGAAGTCAAAGTTCGTTTTCTAAATCTCAGCCCTAGTAGTATATAGACATCTTATTTGTCATCGTCATCGTAGACAATTGTTAATAAACACATTTCTTTTTCAGACATCTATGTATGGGAAAAAAATTACCACAAACGTTCAATCTGTTATTGTATTCTGGTGGCTCAATTAAATGTTTAAAAGAGAGTAGGTACATCTTACACATCACGCTACAAGGAAAATAGAAGCTCTACGCTATACACGAGGCGGGTTAATAATCCAAATGGTGTTCCATCTCACTTTTTCAGAGGCATTTCATTAACGTTTCACGCGGCGCGCGCTATTGCATTTATTTACCACGAGCACGCACTCTGAATTACTTATGAGATCCTCTCACCCAGTGCGCCTAAAGTTTCTTTACCAAGAACTCAGTTTCTTAATCAAGATTATTGATATCTTCCTATATTGTTAATAATAAAGGAATTAGTTCAATTTATTTCGCAAATAGTAGGGTCTAAATTTAGTAATTTGGCTGTTTGTGTTTCTGATGTCAAATAAAGTCTGTTATGGATAAGCGTATCGCTTATCACCAGGCGCACGACTTGTTGGCCCCGTCACTTGGTATTATAAAAAAAAACATATTAGGGAGTTACCACACTTATCGACACAATATGGTACTAAGTCGGTCGGAAAAAGTTTTCTTCTTTAGTGTGCCTCTTCTTTATGAAGGTTGGCGACCATTCATGGCTAAACTCGTTATCGAAGCTGCCGCACGAAAGAGGGAACCTGTACTAAGGTGGAACCAGTCTCTCAGGTTCTTTAACTACGAGGTTTTCCTTCTGTATCACGGTATCTATTGCCCCTCATTACGTGGTCAAAATACTGCAGCTTCCTTTCGTTTACAATTCTGAGTATTTCCAACTTATTTCTCATTCGATGAGGAACCTCAACATTGGTGACCTTGTGTACCCACGATATGCCAAGCATACATCTAAACAGCCACATCTCAAAGGACTCCAGTTTTAAGTATAACGCTGAGGTCAAGATCCAACACACAATATCAAACAGCAAGATACTCAAGACATAATAGCGGCCCAAACGCATGCGGAGTTTAAGATTGAACATTCTACAACCTTTTTACGTTCATGCAATGAGAGTGAAAAAGTCGTAGCGCGTTTCTCTTCCGCTCGCGCCGACCCGAAACTCACGTCTTTGGCGCTCGCTCTTATCGCATAGACATAATTTTTTTTTATATAAAATCAAGTGACGGGACGAACAAGTCCTGTACCTCGCGGTTAAGCTACGCGCCTGTCCATAACAGTAGCAGTGCCAATCTCAGACCTTTAAATCGCAAAAATCTGACGGACACTGCACCTGTCACCCTGAGACATTTGAAAGTCCCATGTGCCTGTAACTTGACTGCCACTGTAGCCGAACGGTTACCATGCTGGTCTGCCACGCAGAGGTCCCGGGTTCGATTCCCGGGCCGGGGAAGAATATTATGACCTACATTTATTTATTTCGTGAGGTTGGGTGTAATTTGTGGTGTTCTATGGGTGTGTCTAAGTCACCCGCGACACAGGGTTTCCCTAGTGTGGGGCTATGAGTGTGTAGGTTATTCATTTATTTAATTTCACCAGCACCCTTACTACCCTTCAAAACCGGAACACGGTAATGCTGACGTTACTGCTTGGCGGCTGAAACAGGTACGGTGGGCAGTACTTCCCCTGGACGAACTCTTTCACAAGGAGCTCTATTGCTCTGCCACTGTAAAGTGTAGCGACTTCCTTATTATTATTATCTATTTTAGACTCTTATTACAATTATTACTATTATAAATTGCAAAATTAATCTTCATTTATCTTATAAATTAAAATAGAAATTTACAATCAAAACTTAGAAAGTTTTACAACCAGTTATAAATAAGCGAGATCACATATTTAACTCATAGAACATTAATAACATTTTTGAAAACAAAATAATTTCCTTATCACGTGTTCCAGTTATATTGCTTTAACCAATTCTAAATCACGCGTAACAATATCAATTCAACCTATACTCATAAAACCGTTAACATTAATAATAAATGTATATAAAAATTCCGTAATTTTATAATGTGTATGACAGATCAATGTCAGAGTTTGCCTGGAAACTTAGTTAAATATAAACATAAAAGACTGGCTAAACGGCCGCCGTGGTAGCGTTAGCGCCCAGTTTCATGAGACGAAAGTTTTCATTCGCCCAGTTACCACGCCTTCGTGTACATTAATGGCGAATCTGAATTGTATTTACTAGGCAACAACATTTAAATTCCCCTGAATAATACAACCACGCGGGCCGCAGCGTAAACCAAATTCAAGCCAGCCTCGCACGCGTGGCCGGGACGCTCATTTAAGTTAAAACAAAAAAGCTAAACAAATAGAGCATATTTTGCCATGACAGTTAGACGCGGTCGGTGCTCGGTGGCAACGCGGACTCCGCTCTTCGACCGCGCGATAAAATTCGTGTCGAATAAACGCGCCCTAGTTTAAACCACCCCTCAAGCAGAGGCTATGGGTTCGCATCGGGGTACGTTTTTCGGAATTTATGTGCTAAATCTTATTTGACATTTACAATGAACTTTTCGTTAAACGAAAACATCATCAACACAGGGTTTCCCTAGGGCGGGGCTATGTTGAGTGTGTCCGCTATTATCTTTGCAATAACAGCGAAAAAGATGTTACGCGTTTCACTTTCACGCGAAAGACACGTCACACTTATGCTCCTATCGTGACGTCGTATCTCACAAATACTGAACTAAAATAAAAAAAATCTAAATAAAAAAGTAAAAAATATCTTTATTTCATAGGTAAGAAGAAAATTACACTTGAAATCGTCACTTTGCTCTCTTTCGTATGGCAGATTCTCCTGAGAAGAATGTTCAAGAAACTCTAGGGATTGCTCTTTAAAATTATTATAGTAATTTAAATGTACATAAGAAACAACCTGAAAGAGCTAAACAGATCACTATCATGGATTTTTGTCATCCAAGTACCTGTGCAGAATTAGTATACTAACCTTTAGTATAAAGTTTTTATTTTACTATAATTTTAAACCTCGTAAATGGAAAAGCTTTAAAATCAACTACCATTAGGAGCATAATTGGCTCATGCTCCTACAACGGCCGTCTTTTTCACTCTTATATAAGAGATAAAGCTATTTCTGACCGGCTTAACGTGAACACGTGTCGATATGTGTGGTGGCCTTTATATTATGTAAAAATATCTTGTTTGAAATTAAGTTCAAAAAACAATGGCAAAATCATAGTTAAATGAATTGTTTACCGTTTTCAAACATCTTTAATACAAGTATGAATAAAATAAATTCATTAGGTTTTTCAAATTATAAAACCTGCCTGTTTAAGTCTGGACATAAATTCATATTTAAAAGAAACTCTAATGAGTAAATAGTATGTAACCCGACTGATATCTACGTCAGTTTCTTAACGTTGAGCGACATCTAGACACCAAAAAAAGAATTTCAGTACCTACGTATGGATATGGGCCACATTAAGTTAGTTTACGTAATATCAAATATACTGATTCGACCGATTTGTAATAAGGGATTAACTATTTCATCGCAAAGAATAATCCCGAAATCGGGGATAGATGGCACGTTTCACAATAAAATAATTTGTGACCGAGTTACCAGTGCAATAGTCTGTGGTATGTTTCATTTAATTTACTCAGTTTTTTTTTTGTTATGGCTTAGCCTTTTGCCTTTGGCATGCTTTTGACCACATCAGTATAATAATTTATTCAATTACGTAACATATAACCTCCAAAACTTCAAACTGGAATGTCTTTTAACTCCAGACTTCTCAGAATAGTAAACCCAAAACAAAATTTGTACAGCTATTTATACATATTTTTCATAAACAGACGCGTACAAAATATGTCAACAAAAATTTATATGGGAGTTTGCCATTGTTCTTTATTTGTTGACATCATTATTATTACGATGAGACTCGTAAGTCGTGGAAAAAAACAGCATTTTCCCACATTTAGTTCTAATAGATATGAACCATCACCAAAAATATACCCGACACATGTTTCGCTTCTCTACGAGGCACCCTCAAGAGTTGTTGATTATTCGACATTCGGCCAAAGAATAGTTTCTTCGGCCAAGTGTCGTTGATCGTCGGTGTTTGTTATTGTAGATGCGTTTGTGTTATTTATTTTATTAATTTTATAATATTTATTAAAAATTCAACATAAGAGCAGCTATATGGCATGATTTAACATTCGCTGGGATTGCGAACTAGCAAAATAATTAACTTTCATTTTTATTAACATGTATTTATTTCCGCAAAGTAATGCCTGAATCTGTAAAGTAGGTACTAACTTATACCGCAAAACAGCTCATTCTTTTAACGACTTAGATAAGTCGTTTTGGTTGGTTGGTGCTTAATAATACATTCAACTGCACCCAATGTAACTTGCGACTATGTAGTGACCCATTTTCATAAAGAACTCTGGATGTGGCTATAAGAAAATCATATCATATTGGTATCGAGTTCTCAAGTTTTCGCAATTGTTACACATAGGAAATGAAATTACGTTTTTGGATGTAAATCACGTATATTTGTTGTTTAAAATAAACCAACATTTCGGACCCCTTACAGGTTCCATGGTCACCATCTTAGTGATCATAGGATTTGTATCCGAAAAAATAGTATTTCCTATATTATACTTATTGTACATTAATGCTAGTTATTGACTTAATAAAGAACGCTCCAAAGTCAAATAATCATTTATTCCATAGGTAAAATTTTTATACTTGAACACGTCATTTTTTAAGTTGAGAAGAACGACCAAGAAACTCCAGGGATTGCTGTTTTCAAATAAATTTAAATGCTATGGAATAATACACTTTGAATTATAATTGTGAGGAATCTAGACTCATATTGCCTTTCCATACATCTTTATCTAACACATACTCTTCAATTTTGTAATATGACTTTTCAATTAAAATAAGTTTGATGTAAGTTATAAACTTAGGAAATGATAATATTAATATATGCTCCGGAATCTTATTATTTATAATATTTATATCTTATTACAGTTCCCCATAAAAGAATCGTTTACCTTAAATCGTGCCTCCTAAATTTGAGACACAGCGAATGAACAAGCTTCTTTCTTCTGCTGATTTAAGAGCTACGCACTTGTTCCACATACGATACGAATTAACAGTTTCCCTTAAGCTGCCTTACAGTTTTATTCAATTTTTGACGATCGACACGTGTGATCTACAAAAAATGCGATATCGATCATCCGCTTCTTACATATTACTCGATCTTGTCTGATCACAATTGTTGACCGACAAAATATTCGATATCGATGGTGTGTTGCTTACAAATTTACTCCATTGTTTGATCACGTGTCGATCGTCAAAAAAATCGAACAAATTTGTAACCACCTTACATACGTCTAGTTCTTCCACTGCCTTTAGTTTCCTTCGATCTTTCCCTATAAAATAATAATGCTTGTAAAAAAACTATCGCGATGTATTACGACATAACACAAACAATCAACGTGTTACGACTAAACTGAAGTTTAACAACGAAAACTGCACTGCCTGACATTTATTTGAATAATATAAATGCTAAATATAAAACAATAATGCTGACGATTATTCACGTGACGATATTATTGCACTTAATCGCAGGAGTGCGTGCCAACAGTTCACGTAATATATTCATTCTAAACTCTTACGTAAAAGAACCAAACAACGATCTCGTATTTAACTGGATACAGTATTTTCTGTACAAGGACAAAAATCGACCGTCCGAATGAACTCATTACCAGAGATCAGAATAGATGGAGTATATTTATCTAAACTTCAAGGAAGTAATATACGTAGAGTGGATAATACCTCTCTCCGAAATCTTTGTATTACTGTATTGATATGTTAGGACTTTGATGTGTAATTGATAAATACTAAAGTTTTGCAATTGCAACTTAAAATGTTTATTATAATAATTATGTGATTTTAAAGGAAGGTATAGTAGGAATAGAAGCGAAGTTAACGAAACTGTAATAAATACATAAATAAATAATTAACCTACATATAGTCCCATTACCGGACAGAAGGCTCTTCTCACAGTGGGAGGGCTTCCGCTGTAAACCCAATGAGGATTGCGAACTTCACACGCATCATTAAATTGCTTTGCAGATATCATTACTTCGGGAAAGAAAGGGCGTAAAAGACAATTTTATCAAAAGTAAGCTATTGATGTGCATGAGTTCAATGTTCAAGCTCTTACGATTCTGTTTAGTCAAAGAATTGTTTTTGTTAAAAAATAAAATTTTTACGTAAACATATTTATAAAAATAAAAAGGATTTGAACCAAAACTAGTTTGGCTTTTACACCTAATGGTCTTTTCCGTCACCGAAAAGCTCATGGCAAATTTCAAATTAAATTCCGCACAGAAGTTCCGAGAAACTTAAGAGGCGGTAAGATCACACCGGCTACCACAGCTTTATGTAGCATAATGACCTTTACAATTGACAAATTTTCGATTTCGATGTTATAATTTATACTAATTTTCTATTATTAATTAATAACAAATTGAACTTAACAAAAAATTCATTCGATAAAATAATTTGTAAAACTTAATGTAGCGTATACTGGAATGTTTCTTTGTAAAATTAAAGAAAAAAGGTATTTAATTAATAACTTTTGTAACTATAGTGAAAAAATAGGGTGGTTTGCATTAATATTAGACATAACTGGTCGATGACTGTACCACCTCAGTCAACCGTGACCATGGGACCTGTAAAGGGCCCGAAACGTCGATTTGTTTGAAAATTACACGCGATTTAAATCGGGAAAAATAGTTTCATTTCCTATGTGTAACAATCGCGAAAACCTAAGAACTCGAATTGACAAATTGTGTAACATACAAACTAGACGATATGACAGCTGCGGGAATTCCCGAGAACGCGCGTGAATTTTTCGTCAGATACGCGACCTGTATTTTTTTTGGCTCGTGTCTAAAATAGATGTATATGAATTTTAATACAAAAATCGAATACACAGAAAACTTTCTTCGACGGCTGCGCTGCGCTGCTGTAGCGCTGCTCTAACCAACTGAGCCACAGTAGGGCTAGCACGACAAGGCGCGACTTGCGCGAGAGCGACATAAAGCCGAGATCCCTATGCAAGAATAGCAGTATCTCGCGCTGCATGTCGCTGTCGCGCAAGTCGCGCCCTGTTGTGCTACAGGTCAAGTCATCTAGTTGTCAAAATTCTCCTACGTGTTTTTGTTAGTGCGCAGCTAGTGACAACTAGTGAGAGATTTTAGAACCTTCTTCACTGCAGTCGGTACCTTTACCGGTGCTTCGCGTTGACGGCGATGTCGTTTTTTGATCAGTTGGTTAGAGCAGCGCTACTACAACGTGGTCATGGGTTCAAGTCCCATCGGGTCGAAGAAGTGTGTTCGATCTTACATTAAAACTCATAACAAAACTAGTGGACTAAATTCAGAAAAAATCTTAATAATACAATAAATCATAATGTTTCACAATTGACATAAGTTCATTATACTATGGTTAAAAAAATTCGTTTACATTTCAATCCGCGGCAATGTAGATTGAGAATTAACCACTTTCTGCTCATTATGAACAATCTAAAATAGTGCAAAGCGGGTTTATCCGCGTATTCTCTGTTGCTATGAATAGTCGTGGTCCACATACGAAAGTGGAAATTTGAAATGTCGTAAGGAACATTTTGTCGTAATGGAAAATGTCCCTTACGACATTTCAAAATTCGATACAACGACAAAATTATTACCTTTATATCCACGGTGGAAATTTAAAAAGTCCTAAGAGACATTTTCTCGTAAGGTTAGTTTCCCTTGATTTATATCCCTTAATGTCCCTTGCGTTATTTCAAATTTCAACCGTCGAATATTATTCCTCATCATGTGAGATAGTGGACAAATATGAACCTTATTTGGCATAAAAATGAAAATAAATTATTATTTGTATACATATCGATTTCTTAGGTTTTCGTGATCGTTACAAATTAGATACAAAACTTTTTCGGATCTACCTAAATCGTGTATGTTTCTTTCAAACAATCCATCAGTGTAAAGTCACCAAAGTTATGTCTAATACTAATGCAAATTATAGTTACAAAAGTTATTAACGTAAATACCTCGACGTCAAAACATCAAACAAACGTCGGTTTGTATGAAAAAGAAAACAAATAAATCCCATTTAGATTAGAAAAAATAGTTTCATTTGCAATTTATATTTCGTTTAATACGGACTTAAAAGGTGTCGGTAGGGGTCAGAATCCAAATCCTTGTGGTTATAAATCAAGTGTAAAATCACTTGCACAAATTCATACAAAGACCTTCAAACAATGCAAAACATTTCTGTATACTGGTTGCGTGTGGAAAGGTCATGTGTCCCTTTACAGCCGTGTGCTTTTAAATCACGGTTGAGCTCGCCGCGCCCCTATTCTAACGCGACTGTAAAATGAGTAAAATTTGCCTAATTTTAGGTTCCAGATGAATATTGCAAATTAGACTTACAATACAAAATGTTGAAATGGCGCGAATAACTTCGTCTGGACTTGTAGGACTTTTGTAAATTATACATGTGTAACAGAGTCCAGGGGGGGCGTGACAAAGGGGCTCGTGTCGACAGTGAAGGAAAAAACGCTTAATAAAGTTTAAGTGAAACCTTTAATAAAGTTTAAGTTTAAAGTACAGAAGGGCGTAACGGGAGGTCCGGTAGGTGCTCGTACACGACCCGATCGCAGTCAATAGTTCAATGTGGTCCAGTAGGAGCCGTACACACATTGAATTCAGAATTAACAAATAGATACTTTGCTCATCTAGTTATGGTGCCGAGGGAAAATCTTAACATCGCGTTTTAGGAAATAGCCTTAAAGTGGTCAATGCCATCTAGCGGCGTCGCGTGGAACTAACGCTCCGTTACACATGTAATTTTTCAAACGAAAATAAATAAAAAAACTTTCACTTTGACGACCTCGGGTGGTTCTGCACTCGATAAGGGAGCCCCCGGTTGCGATTCCTGGTTTTCGGGATTTGGTTGATTACGGATAACACAGTGAAAGTGTTGAATCAAACACTTTGTAAAAAATATATATAATAATATATAGTATACGGCGTGAAAATACGATTCCTAAAAATTATCACGATAGGAAAAAAAATACCACAAACTTACTTCGAAATTTTACAAGGAAACCGCCATATTCAATAGGTACTTTAGATATACCAAGGTTTTTTTTTTCAATATCAACTGAACGAAATAGGGCACGTATAGTATACGATACATATTTTTCAAAAGGCTTTAGTTTCGTTTTGTAAAAAAATTAATTCTGAAATAAAGTCAGTGGTCCCTGCCGCTCTCGACCCAAGCAAAAGAACCGATTCATTACGAGAAAAAATTTTTTTTCGAGCTTAAATTCGAGCTCTGACTCGAATTGCTTCTGATCTAGGTGTTTGAGATCAGGTAATGGTTGTGGTTAACTAGCACATTATAAATAAGGTGAACGAAATAAGCCTCGCCTCACGACGTACCATGCCTTTTACTGCACCTTTACTTTTGCACCCTGGGCAATAACCGGCGAGCACATTACGCCAATTGGCAAATCCTTTTACCACGATGGCAAGCATTAAGGTGGTTTTCCACCGGCGAGGCGAGACGAGACGAAGAGAGACGGGAATTGAATTCTCGCCGGTCTATTTACACCAAAAAGCTCGCGCGAGTCATCCCGATCTCGCGCTGTGCCATCGAGCGATAAATACGCAGCTGAAGTAACATGGCCCGTAATTTATTATTATTAAATATGTTAACGGAAGAAGAATCAGATGAAGTCTCAAATCGTACGTATCCCACAATCTCGCGATTGACATTAGCCAACGTGTTTTCGTTAAAGAGTTTAATACTCTATGTAGGCAGCAATACGGTTCAATATTACATCAACAAATACTTCAATTCTCATCCCGTCCGACCTCGTCAATTCACTTTCCACCGAAGAGAGAGCTCGTCTCGCCTCACCTCGCCGGTGGAAAACCACCGTTATAGTGTATGCACTCGATACGATAAGAAGAAGCACATTATTATTTATAGTTAAAAACATTCACAGTTGCGAGCTAGGTTGCTCCTAGAAACCTATTTGCAAATGAATTCGGGAGTGCGTACCATACCTCAGCGGTAACAAAGCAATTTATTCTTATCTGTGTTCTTGTTGAACATTGGTATAAAGTTTTACTCAAAAACAATACCTACGTACCGTATAAAATGCATATAACGTCTTTTAAAGAAATTGAACGCTTCCGTCTCGAATATTCCATTAATGTTATCGATTCGGACGTTGGGCTACATCTAGAAATATACACCGTCAAAATTATTTGTTGAAAAATTTTACCTTACGTACCATAGCGTGGTATATATTGCTTAACATATGAAGGAATGTATTTATTTACATTATCATAGGGAGTATTATCATCCAAGTACAGTTTATCTTAAAGAAAAATTTAAGTTAATTGCCCTTTATTTGTTAGTGATTCTTGCGTTATAAGTAATTGTTTTATTTCCGAGATGTTTATCATACCAATTAGAAAATCTAAAACAATATTTTTCTATAATCAAAAGTATTTCCTGGAATTGTATTGTGTGAATATTATACAATAATAAAATACGTAGCTCTTGACGGAATTCTTAAACTTAGCGTCAGAAATATCAGTACCATTAGTGTGGAAAAAAAAATCCTATCGGAATAATATTCGGGTGCACTTTCAATTGTTAACAAACAAGTTACTTCAAGGCTTTCAGTGGAACGGCCCCCTCTAGTAACCTGGTAAGGGCGGCGGTTAACCGATGGATGTACGGCGCGTCTGATCGACTAGTCTGGAAATCTTTGGGGGAGGCCAATGTTCAGCAGCGGACTTCTTCCGCCGGATATGATAATGATGATGATGAAGTTACTACAAGAACCTGAATTGGTGACTCTGGCATTGTTGTTTTCGTATTCGAAATAAACAGGAAAAGTGTCCAAAAATATTCGCAAAATGGCAAATGACCTTACTTGCCAGGCGGGCTGTGTATTATATAATATCACCATCCAGCCGACTAATCGTAGACACCAAAGACAGCTCGGTGGTGTGTATATTCTTTCTTGTTAGCTCTATTATACTAATTCTATGATAACTTATTGCTGCAATAAACTTTCGATTAGAATTAGCGATTGTATAGAATTTAAGATATCATTTTTTAATTACCTCAATCATTGACTTACAAATAAATGGACGACGGGTCTAATACAAAAACCACGAAAAAAATGTCCCAAGTCAACCTATTTAAACGTAGTGACATGTAAAGGAATATGAAAAAGCTAAAACGTTGAATTTAAATTGTAATGTCATTGCAGTACTGCCTAATTTTGCTTGCTTCGCTGTCAGTCGAACAAACGAAGACTAAAGCGTGGATGACGCTCTGTATACGATTTTGACGCCCTATAAGTTCGGACACTTTTTAGCGCGGACCCGACGTCCATGTAATTGTAAGTTAATGACCTCAATGATTATGATTTTGACGTTTTGTGACTAATCAGGGCATCATGAATACAGGTGTACAAATAATTGATTAATTTCTACACAAAAATTGCTAAAACTTTAATTAAATTCTTGTAAGGCCTTCATAGCCCGTGTATCACAAAGAAATAAATTAATTTGAATTTGAAACTTTTGATAGCGTTACATTTTAGTCAGCCAATTAGTAAAAAAAATGGTTTAGATGGCAACACAGAGTCGGAAAGACAGGATTTAAATACCACAGTATTTTCTTCAACGCTACGCGATTAGCGAGCAGGTCTTCTGTATATGGTTTAAGACCACTGTCACATACATATAGCACATTACGATTTAACAAATTTTTCATTTTTTGGCACGTAGCCCTGGCGTGTAATAATTAATCACAAATGTCATGACTGTCAGATTTATATTAGTTGAGTGACAGCGCGATTATGACGATTTAGAGCGGCTTTGTTACTTAATATTACTTCCTACAAGAGTCATTAGTGGAATATTTATTGCACCAGTATAGTTATTATTATTATTTTCAGTAGATAGTATGTGTATTATTTTCAGTAGAGCTCCTTGTGAAAGAAAGTTCGTTCAGGAAAGTACTGCCACCTTACCTATTTATGCCGCCAAGCAGTAGTTAACATTACTGTGTTCCGGTTTTGACGGGTAAGGGTGCTGGTGAAATTACAGGCACATGGGACTTTTCATGTCTCAGGGTGACAGGCGCAGTGGCAGTGCCCCTCAGATCTTTGCGATTTGAAGCTCTGAGTGGCACTGCCACTGTTATGGATAGGCGTGGAGCTTACCATCAGGCGCACAAATTGTTCGTCCCGTCACTTTATATTATAAAAAAAATGTGATCTGTATAGTAAGAATTATCGTGGTTCATTTTCTCAATACAAAATAACCGATTTTACATAAAATAAAGATTAGGAACTTACATGGAGTGAGATCAAATGTCGGATAGAACAGGCGCGTAACGAATTTCTAAAGTTCAGCCATCTACTCTGCAATCGATCCTAGAAGATCTCTACCAGGGTACGTTTGGCATGTTGCTACGTGTTTTGGATTCTTCGTCGTAGGCGTAGTCCTGGGCGTTAACTCAAAATACGAGAAAGCGCTTAGAAGCCTTTGAAATGTGGTTATACAGAAGAATTTTAAAAATATCGTTGAGTACTGAAGTTTGCGTTTTTTGACAGTATTGGGTATCTATCGAGTTCTTAGGTTTTCGCGATTGTTACACTTAGGAAACTATTTTTCCGGATTTAAATCGCATATTCACGGTTGACTGTGACCATGGGACCTGTAAAGGGCCCGAAACGTCGGTTTGAAAAAACAAATAGACGCGACTTAAAACCGAAAAAATAGTTACATTTCCTATGTGTAACAATCGCGAAAACCTAAGAACTCGATAGGTACTCACTACTATCAAAAAACGCAAACATCAGTAGGTACTTTGATCACATAATGTGTTATGATAAATACGACCTGTTCCGACGACGACCATCTGGACTAAGGCATACTTCCTGGCCTAAGAATCTCCGGATATGGTTCAACCTAAGCAGAAGATCCTTGTTCCTGGAGTTGTGTCTAAAATACATAGCCCCAATGATAGCCGACCTGCGATAAGAGATGTCACCTCAAGAAGAAGAAGAAGAAGGAACTTTAATGTTGTGATAATCGTAAAATTCCGGAGACTATAATAACGCACACATCTCAACATAGCCCCGCACTAGGGAAACCCTGTGTCGCGGATGCCATGGACACACACATAGACAACCACAAATTACACCCAAACTCACGAGATAAATAAATGTAGGTCATACAAATATTTCTCCCGGCCCGGGAATCGAACCTGGGACCTCTGCGTGGCAGTCCGGCGTGGTAACCGTTCGACCACGGAGGCAGTCAAAGACTATACTAGGCAACTTGCCCTGTATTGCAGCTCACCCACCGTTTCAGACTAATTTTAAAGAAAAACAAGTTAACTGTTGTTAAGTCGCAAATGGTATTGTTGCGAGCATGCGAGCGTATGTGTGTGAGAAAGATTGCGTATGTGTTACTAAATATATGCACCAATAAATAGTAACCAGGCGTTTTTTATGGGGTAAAGTTACATTTCAGTATAAAGTGTGTACATACTGTTTTGTACACGGTGTTGATATGTGCCAATAAATAGCGTCTGCCGTTCGCCAACTAACAAAAACGCGGCTACGAGACAAAATCTTTTTTTGAGATATCATAAAAAACCATAACCCAGTTTTATTTAATGATATTTCAGTTTTGCATTGTTACGATAAGTTAACTAATTTCAACTGTTTTTAAATGAGAAATTTGCCCTCTAACTTTTGCTATTTAAATCGGATATTTAACCATTAGTCACTTAACCGCGTTTTAGTTAGTGGACGGCTTTATTGGAGACTTGAAACTGTGCCCTATTTACTATTGTAAAGACACACGACGACTTTTAGCAGCGATGCAAATGCGATGCAAACGCGTTACAGTAGCGATGCAGTCGCTAATCGTCTACCTTTACAGACGCGCGCGATTCTAAGCAGAGATGAAGGCATGCGATTGCATCGCTACACTTGGGATTTATAGGCGATTGCATCGATGCGATCGCGCGTTTGTATCGATGCAGTCGCGCGTTTCCATCGCTGTTTAAAGTCACCGTGTCTAACAACTCATAACACAGTTATTTTATGTGTAGACAAAAACCCAAGCACAAAGGTTCTTTAAATAGCACCGAACATTTGCAATTTATTATTGAACTAGGGTGCCTGCAGAGCGTTGTATTAAATCCTGCCACCCCTTTGGGAGGGCGAGTGGGTCGGTGACGTCAGAGCCCCAATCGATAGCTCGTTCAACTGTGGAGTCAACTTTATGCAACAAACGAGTTGTCCCGAGTATTCTTAAAAACAATAATGGCAATTTTGTTCACAAACAAAACTCGGACACGTTATTAAGGTTAGGATGGATATTAAGATCTTACTTTAATACAACACGTATACTACACGATATATGAATTTTCCAAATAGCTTTTAATTTCAAAAAAATAAATTCTGAAATAAAGCCAGTGTCAAGCAAAAAAATTGGGATACGGGAAAATTTTAATGCTAGATTTTAATGGTAGTATCGAGTCCTAAGTTCGTTACGAACTACTTTTTATTTGGGTTAATTAACGATTTTTTACTTTTATTTAAAAAACTGAAAATTGCACTGTTCAATCTGCACACGCATTCAATCACTTTGGTTAAAATTTTAATAAAATCGTGCAAAAATATAATGAATAAAAATGACAGGAACTATTTTCTGTCTGCGCACTTTCCGTAACAAATGTTTTAACTGGTTCATCTCTCGGTAAATAGGTAAATAGTTATGTGTGGATATTGCATTGAGTATAATAACTTATAACGTAATATCTATATAGCAGTATATAGTTTTATCCTAAATATTTATTACTGTTGCGAATTTGTTTTTTTACATTATCAAGCTTTAAATCGTAAAGATCTGAGGGGCACTGCCACTGCGCCCGTCACCCTGAGACATAAGTTGATAAGTCCCATGTGCCTGTAATTTCATCATCACTCTTGCCCTTCAAAACCGGAATACAGTAGTGCTGACATTACTGCTTGGCGGCAGAAATAGGTAAGATGGCAGTACTTCCCTACTACTGATATTAATGGCTATCTTAGGACTGGAATATGTGTGTTTTGTTCTTTTTATATCATGGTTTGCTGTTGTAGAATATCAGCGTTGCCGTCCTTATCATAAACAAAGTAATCGACATTTTTAGCGAAATTGAATTATTAACATATCTGGAATGAGTGAAACGAGATCTACAACCCCCTATAAGCGGTTTTTTTATATCTTATTTACTTTCAGTTGTATTGTTAAGCAAAATCAGCGCAACTGACATTGCTTAAAGAAAAAAATTTGGTTAGTCCGGTCAAGCTTTTCGCAACAAGTGAATTATGTCTAAAACCAAAGAACTTATTCCACTTATTTTACTTACTACTTAGGAAGAATGGCTTCCTTGAAAGGTGCGAAATGTAAACAAGCAAGTAGAATGATCGCTTTTGAAAGCTGAGTACGATAGTAGTCGGATACGACTGATAATGGAGACAGACACGATATATCGACTCAAGAGCCATAGTAATAAGGCCGGGGTCGAGAAAAGCTGAAGTCAAACGCTACAGCACGGAGTCCCATTCTTGTCAATGTAAACGAAGCTTGTTGTTATAGGTGCTGTTTCTGAACGAAAGACGCATGACCGAGAAGGATGAATGATAACGTCACAAGGGTTTTTGGTTCATGTGGATGTCGGTTGGCAAATAGCTCATTCAAAAAAAGAAATCTAATAAATTTACAACTGACTACGTTATGCTTCGTTGACATAGTATAGGAAAAGATAATAACTGCATAAACAATACAATGGCATTATACGGTGCTATATTCAATGCATATTGTTTCCAATCAAAGCAATGATAAATCACGCTTTTGCTGTTTGCGTCTATGCGTAAAACGAGGCTAAGGCTCAACTGTCGTGAATATTATACAAATATGTAACTTGATAAGTATTTATTTAAAAATCGGCTTTTTTATTGGAATATATCTATTTGTCATGTTTTCTAGAAATCACTTAACGGGAAGTGCGCGAAACAGGATTTATCCCCTAGTTTGCCACCCTTAGCGGTGGAATACTTTCTTTAAATTTAAGTGGGACCAATACTGAGGTACCCTCTGTCCAACAAAAAAAAATCATCAAAATCAGTTCACAAATGACTAAATCACAAATAAAATAGCAATCGCGTAACAAAAAAAAAACAATCGAATTGAGAACGTCCTCCTTTTTCTTGCAATTGGTTAAAAACCAGACGAAAGCTCATAATTGAAAGTCATATAATTTATATTTCCGGAACCTTTTTAGAACTTGTTACCCCTTTAGAAATTCAGATTAGGTTTCGGAAATATACAGGATATTATATATTTAAGTCTGAACTTTAGAATGACACGGTTGGCGCGTTCCAGTAGGAAGCAAGGACGACAGATTTGAAGTATTCTTAAAACTACAGATGACATCATAATATGACAGTAACATTTTTTTTAGTGTGGAACGTGTACTAGCGTACGTTGTTCAACGATGTACACATTATCCACATGTTGAAACATCCAATAGGATTATTATTATTTCCTTAATAGTGGCCACAGTGTCAGTTCCGATGTACGTGGTCAGTTTATATTGATCAAGAAAGTCAACGATAAAGCCGCAGCGAGGTGTGGATATAGTTATTGTTATTCATCGAAGATATGTCAAAAACATCGAAATCCTATTGGACAATCATTACGGGCTCATGTCCGTGCGGACGTCAAATTCCGCTAACACCCGACAATGGCCGATTGTCCCCGATCCAAATTACAATTTGAAAAGAACTCAAAACAACAATTCGTGTATTAAAATGAGTATCCCAAAATTCGCGTACTGATTAAGATTGTACGTTTGTTTCGCGATAAGAGAACTTTATTAAACCTGACAAGCGTAAATAATGAATTTTCCGACGTGAAATTACGAATAAGTCGCTCTGTGGCTAAATTAAGAGTTTTAATTAATTTCTCACTTCATGCTTACTACTAATCGGTTATAAAGGGCGTAATTTAGAATCCTTATAGAACTTAAGCCCCAAAACGGGTCACTGTAACACAACAAACCAATTGTGTTACTATCAATATAAAAATGCGTATAATTACTTAATCTGTTTCTATTATACTAATAATATTTATGTGTATGAATAGACAAATATAATAAACAAGAAACGTAAAAAATATTACAATGCATAACTCGCAATCTTATAGAATTGTACCTAAACTGGATATTATTTACCAATTGTATAATCACATAATTTGTTTGATGTTAGTAATAAAATTATCCAATTTCAATAAGTAGGTAGGTACAACAATATACAAATAGCTAAACAAGTATTCGATGTTGTTCGTAATTCAGCCAAATTGTAGAGACAGATAAGATAGAAGTAGGAATACTCACGCAACTCTCCCAAATTCGTCTCTGGGCACGTCCTTGCTGGCTCCAGTGTCGGCGAGTTTGGCACGGAAAGCGGCCACGCGCGCCGCGATCTCCTCCTTCGGCAACCTGCGTAGCCACACCAACGAAACACTCATTATAATAACAAAACTACCACCCGCGCATGCGGCATTCACACTCTCGTTACATACACCCGTACTGCCTAAGAGCTCTGTATGAAATGAACAACTGAATTGTATTGAAATCTTAAAATAAATGCCCAAGCTATTGAGTGTCGTCACAACGCGGGCTCAACTAGACCTACCAATGCATTACGCCGGGAGTTGAAATTACTTTACGAAAACAATAAAATTCTGCGATAAGCAACGTGTCGTTTGCGGTTTGCGACTAAAACTTTTCTGGTTTTTCACTTTTTATATCCGAGCCCATCTGCGTCTCGCACCATTGCTTTGTAGATTTAAGAGACTCGTTTTAGAGTCCGTTTATTTCCATAGGAAAACAATAATCGACGGCGTGCGCATTGCGACTGAAACCTGGGAAGTAGGCTACACTATTAAGGGATCAATCCCTACTCAGTCCCGCTCGGTTGCATTATTGATTATACTTGCGCACGGGCAGGCCGCCTCCCCTAAACGAGGGTGCCAACGATCGTCATAACATGCATAACAGAGGGTCAACTTTGCTATTCAGAAAAAAATATACACACTAAGACTTTTTATGTTATTCATAAATCGATAATTTGTGACTTTATAAGAACATGTGAAATTTAATGGTAGTTTTTAGTTTTACAGGTTGAATGATAAATGATATCAAGGATATGGGGTAAAAACTTTGAGCACTTAAACATAATTATTAATTACTTAGGATTAGAAAGCTTTAAATTTTCTCACGATTATTAAGTTATTTATGAATGGAGCACTGTATTCAAAGAGGAATTCTTTAATAAAACGTAATATAAACCTGTTATTATTGAACAGAATTATTTTAAAAACATTCCATAAATACGTTAAAGAAATATAATCTTATTCACACAGTTTCTGTAGACCTAATTAAAGTGGCGTAACAATTGTGCGTATAAATATAAACACGCTTTATGGTCCGAATTATGAACACGCATAATATTTTACGAGTATATTTAAAAATTATGCGCATTTAATATTATGCGTTAAAACATGCGGATTTATAATTATGCCCAAATTGGTTATGCCTCATAATTTTGTCGCTGTTCTAACAGTCATATAGTAATAGTGCATTGTTCAAATAATATCTTGAGCTGTAAAAAAGCGTGATAGTCTGATAGTTTGACCTACCGTCTCTCAAGCTGCTGTGGGTTCGAATTGGGGCTTGTACTTCTGATTTTTTGGGAATTTACATGCAAATTTAATTTCAAATCTACCATGATTTTTTTTGTGAAATTACTCCACTGGTTTGTTATAATTATTAGTAAAGAGATGGAACACTTAATATGCATTTTTTTAAGTGTTCGACCTTGTATTAAAAATTATAACAAACTAGTGGAGTAATTTCGCAAAAAAGCAATTTAATATCAGGGTGGTGAAACGTCCTGACATTTAAAAAACTTAATTATACTATTTTGTTTTATTTTAATTAAATGTTTTTATTAGTAAACGACAGGGGTGCACGAAAAGAGCTCCGCACGACCCACTATTCCTTTCCAGTGGGTCTACTCCTCTTCTCTGTCCGACATCCATCCCAAACAATTACTGTCAAATAAATAATAATCCACCAAACCAAACGACAATAGGACGAAGAACGAGATTAGACCCCCTGTAAGACTGGCGTACCATCGCTCGGAAACAATCCGCAAATACGTCCGAATACGCTGCTGGCATTGGCTTTATAGAGTATGCCGTAGATACCATAATGGATCGTCACTTATTATCCTTTGACATTATGTTTTAAGTTGTAATGTTGTAATATTGATAATATGAAGTAAATATTATATTCTAAAACAGTCAATAAACATTAAAAGAAGAAAGAAATTCAGAACAAATTCTTCTCGGGACTAAACCTATTCTAACAGCATATTGTTTTTTATCATATCTGTAATTTTCTTGATACGACTATTTACCAGGATGGGCAATCAAACACGTGACCGAAAGCAACCGTGATATGTAGGAAATTCGAAGAGATAAAAAAGAAAATGAGATTGTTGTTATCACCATAACCTCTTATAATAATAGTCAAGCTGTTTGTATTTTATGTAGTGCATAAACTTTATAGTTTTAAACCGATTGCTCTTAGATATAATTTATACCATTGCCTCGCAAAGTCTGTCGTACAGACCACACCATCACCCATCAAGACCAGATCTATAAATAAGTTGAAAATTATCAAAACAAATAGGCTGATAGCTGTGAGGCGTGCAATGGCGCTGAGCCAAATCAGTGAACTGCAAATATTGACGTTAACTTAATTATTTATCGCATTTACCATTGTTATGGACCGTGTAATATCTTGGTGGCATTTTTTTGTTTATTAGAATAATAATCCCGCTTCAAAAAGGTAGTGTCAAGTTTTAGTAATTCATTCAAATGACAAAATACACTTGTCGGCATAGAAACATATTGTTAGAAAGCGCTCAAATGAATTGAAGCGCCCAAATTAACTAATGCGCCCAAATGAAATGAAGCGCCCAAATGAATTGGAACGCCCAAATAGACGAGCTATTTTGAGAACCATTTAGCTGGTTTTTATCTTTGTATATTAATATGCATTTGTATTGAAAAGCATGGCTGTACTATCAATTATAACAGCCAGTTTATTCTATCGTATCATAACAATAATGATTGAGCTATATGATATTTTGAGAATTCTTCATAATCATAATGGTGATAGTTCATTGTCTATTATTTATTATCTACTTTCCTACTCATAAAAAATACACCAAAACATGACTTCAATTTTTTGATGCGCCCTAGAGAAGAGAAATTACATGTGATCAGTTTACATTAGTAACATAAGCGTTTCGCATTCTGAATTAAGCTATCTCACATTAATCTCTTTCGCTTTATCAGAAAGTCTAGTGCGTCACATGGCGCAATGAGTGAATGTAGAGACCTATTTTGATATAACATTCCCATAGGACAGTAATGCGCATCGGTTCCCTTCTAGATATCTATAGGAGCAACCATTATGCGTACAATGAACTTTCATAATTGAGTATTCGGACAATTAGTGCAGTGACACACCAGGGACCTAAATAAAAAGTCCGTCGGAAAGCAAATGTGAAAACTTACACACTTCTGAAGAGACTTATTATTAGCAACGACTCTCTTGTGGAGTCGAAGCTACAAAATTTCGAGCAACTCTGAAAAGTGACCTTGCTTGTCGGTTTTTATCGGATATAATTCGGAGAGTGTGCGCAGGAACTTTTCGATTTACCTATTTCTATTTCCTTACCTATTTCTGCCGCCAAGCAGTAATGTCAGCATTACTGTGTTCCGGTCTTAAAGGGTAAGGGTGCTGGTGAAATTACAGGCATATGAGGCTTGTCAACTTACGTCTCAGGGTAACGGGGGCAGTGGCAGTGTCCGTCAGACTTTGCAATTTAAAGCTCTAAGTGGCACTGCAAGTGTTCTGGACACTTTCATCGTTCCTCCGTTGGTCGACTACAAATGCTGGAACACTCCATCCTTGTAGTTAAGATACCACCCATTCGCACGAAGCGCATTGCTTCCTCGTGCGTAATGCGTATGGCAATCGAATGGAATACGTTGTCTGGGTTTCCCGAAAAATAAAATTTAGGGCTTTTTTATTATACCAAGTGACCGGACGAACAAGTCGTGGGCGTGATGATAAGCGACACGCCTGTCCATCACAGTTGCAGAGCCACTCGTTTTAAATCGCAAAGATCTGAAAAATTGTCACTGTGCCCGTATCCCGGAAACATAAGTTGACAAGTCCCACGTGCCTGAAATTTCACCAGCACCCTTACCCTTCAAAACCGGAACGCAGTAATACACACATTATGCGGCATAAATAGGTAAGGTTATGGGCAGTACTTCCCTGGACGAACTCTTTCACAAGGGGCTTTATTGCTACGATTCTGGTTAAGACTATGTCTATAGTTGTATGACGATTTCAAGTGCAATTTGTATACCTATGAAATAAAGATTATTTCACTGACTCTATTAAATACTAAAAACAACAGGTTGGACTGCCCCTACCAACAACATTGGGGGCAACTACACGCGCGTAGGGTAGTGATCTAGCTGTGGTATTTTCTCTAGCATTAAGTCATTTTGTAACTACTAACCAAAGCACATAAGATTTTATTCGAATTTACTCTAATACTAACATTACTATGGACCATGGTCTGAAATAAATAATTCTATTCTATAAAAAACATCTTGACCTTCAGAATATAAAACATTGAGGATATTAAAAACCTACAATACAACATTTGTTTCTGGACTTGAGACTGGATTTTAAGCCCTCGCCTCGGATGTAAAAAGTAGGGAGTCGTAAATGTTGAAGTCTTTTTTGTGTATAACTGCGTGTCTGTCTCTGGCTATATATATAGCTCCCAAATGGCTGGACAGATCTTAAAGCGTCTTCTATTTATCTGACGGCTATTTTAATCAGGGTAGTTCTTAGTTATATTTCATGAAGATCTGCTCAGCCGTTTAATGATTATTAGCTCCTTTTCCAGTCAATGTAAGGTTGTCAGTCATAAAATTAATATATATTTTACTTTCACTTATTCAACCGACTTGAAATTTAGCTATACCACAGAAATCAATACAATATTAGCATAATATGGTAACCTTGGCCTGATACTGCAACAGGGACAGTCTGCAGAGTACCCACTCCTCGACTCCTTACAGCATAACTACCCTGTTTGAGTTCATTGAATTCGTCTCAATGAGTGGGTGGCTTACAGATGATAACTTCATTGACTTTTCCAAAAAGTGTGCAATTTGTATTGCAGTTTTGTAATTTTTTTAGAGGTTATTCAGTTATGTGACAGGAAGAAGATTTAACTATCTTCAAGGCATTTTACACTCAGTATTTCATTAATTATTTAATAAAGTCAATATATTATTATTATTTGCGTTTATCTATTTTAGACTCTCGCCTATCCCATAGCCTAAAAGATAATTTTTGAATATTTAAATGGGAGAGATGATGGTGACGAACAATACGCACCGTATCGGGCAGTACCGCTTTGTGCATTTGTGCTAGAAGCGACACGGCAAACAAATCCAATTATTATCACATATAGTGCATTGCTGTAGTGTGCTTCAGCTTAATATTTTTTTATATTTATCTTCCAGGAACAATTTACGACCCTCAATAACAAATTCACTTAAAAGTAGATGCAATGTTTACCTATAAGTAAAAAATAAACAATTCAAAAATAAGTACTAACTCCATGCTAAATTCTGACTGAGTCTATATTCTGATATAACCATTTTGTTTAACAACACATTGTTTGCACTTATTTACTAATCCATACACATAAATAATAATAATATATACATGTGATGTAGTGTAGGCAAAACATCCTCTTTTGCGTTTAACCATTGTGTCATAGCAGGAACATGTAAGTAGGAACAGTAAGTTGGTAATTTAAGAATATAAATCGAATTTAAAAAGCCGTAAAGTTTGCAAATAAATGTATTATATATTTGTATAAAACACATTTATTTGCAAACTTTACGGCTTTTTAATATTGCACTGTTCTATACTGTTTCATTAGATATTAGCTGGTGAAATTACAGGCCCATGGGACTTGTCAACTTATGTCTCAGGGTGACTTGCACAGTGGTAGTGCCACTCAGATCTTTGCAGTTTATAGCTGAGTGGCACTGTAACTGTTATGGGCAGGCGTGTTGCTAACCATCACGTGTACGACTTGTTCGTCTCATCACTTGATGTTACAAAAAAAGAATATGTAAGGTATCAAGTTCTTAGGTTTTCGCGATTGTTACACATATGAAATGAACCATGAGTTGGTTGAGTCAACCGTGACCATGGGACCTGTAAAGGGCCCGAAACGTCGGTTTGTTTGAAAAAACAAATATACGCTATTTAAATCTGGAAAAATAGTTTCATTTCCTAAGAATATGTAAGGTTTATTAAACAGTGGTAGATATGTTAGAATTCTTTGTAGCAGCGGAGCTACTTGTGAAAGAGTTTGTCCAGGGAAGAGCTATTACCAAACCTATTTCTGCCGCCAAGTAGTTACGTGACTATTACTATATTACAGATTTGAATGCTGTGCGTGCTGGTGAAATTACAGGCACTTGGAACTTATCAACTTCATGCTTCAAGGTGACAGGTTTAGTGGCAATGCCCTCAGATTTGACATTTAAAGCTACAAGTGGCACTGCAACTGCTTAGGATAGGTATGTCACTAATCACCAGACATACTAGTTGTTCGCCCTGTCATATCCTTGTCTTGATATCATAAAAAACAATAATAAAAAAAAATAAAACACAAGTCATGTGGGGTCAAGTCTTTTTCAAATAAATCATATAGTATCTATATGCAGAAAATTGAGAATGTATGCCATATCACCAAAGCAAATAAAATATATAAAATAAAAAAGTACATGTGATTCAGTTTAAGGAGGTTTAAAAAACACCACCTTAAATATAATCTAGATATAGATTTTGTCCACAGTTGTAACTTCGTACATTATGTAATAAAAAAATAAAAAAAAGGTAATCACTCCCTACTTTCATAACCCGACCTTTTTTTATGGTGTGATAAGTGACAGGCCTACCTATAACAGTTGCATCAATCACCCTGAGATGCAGAGTTGTCTAATCTACTACATGCACATACTACATGCATGTG
This sequence comes from Hyposmocoma kahamanoa, assembly GCF_003589595.1. Classification (NCBI taxonomy): domain Eukaryota; kingdom Metazoa; phylum Arthropoda; class Insecta; order Lepidoptera; family Cosmopterigidae; genus Hyposmocoma; species Hyposmocoma kahamanoa. The sequence continues at coordinate 4,727,114 of NW_020654810.1, read as the reverse complement.
CATGTAGTTTCAACCAGCATTTTTATCCATCATAACCAGAACACAGTAATGGTCATATTACTGCTTGGTGGCAGATATAGATAATGTGGCAGCACTTGTTCTTTCTTAGATTACAATGTTGATTTTATAAATCAGATAACATAATGATTAATTTATCCATTAGCTAATAGGTTGTTTACTGGTTGTCACAATAAATTTGAAGAGCTTAACAAAACCTTTGTTTGCCTAGTGGTACCTTAGCACGGGTCTAAATAATACTTAAAATTCTATATGTTCTAACTTTCGTAATAGCCTTTTCAAAGCCGACTGTATCAGTTATCGCTGTAGTGCTAAAAAACTTGCGTCACACAGCCTATATTGAACAAAAACGAACATGAATTCTATATAGTAACAATATCTTCAACTGAAAGCGTAAATATACTCACCCTTGCTCCTCCAAACTGTCCTCTAACTCGGCACATTTCACTTCGATCTTCCTTTTCCTCTCATGGTCCAGAATTTCCCTATTTGGTTGTTTATTCGATGCAGAATCCAACTTTGCGATCTCCTCCTCAGTGCGATAGTTCACCGAATCTTTGGTTTTTCTCACAGAAGCCCAGTTTCGCTGTACATAGCCGTTAGTCCCCGACCCCCTCGGAGTGGTGAGACCAATACCATTGTACATTTCGACGGTTTACTTAGCTGAAATATGAAATCAATTTCATGCAATTGAATCGTACATGGTAGGCGCAATTTGATACTGATACCTTAATCCACTAATTACCTAATATACGAAACATTTTTTATAGTCTAATAGGAAAAATTATATAAAATTGAAACAAAGTATACTAATTGTATAAAATAACGTAATTTTTACCTTGTTTTGCTGTTTTTCTCAAGCTAAAATAAAACACACGTCCATTTTGGTTATTTTTACGGATTGAATTTTGAATGAACGACTTAATCGTGCGAATGAATGGTTTTTCTTTCAAAGTTGGTACCACTTATAGACCTATGGAATATTTAAAAAAAAATTCAACAGATGGCGCTGATTTGGACAAAAACTATTCATTCATTTCGTAATGTTTATTTATTATCTGTGGCATGGCCACATAATATAGAGGATGGAAAAAAATAAATGGCCACTAGACTTGTGCCTGATCGGTCCCTAGAGGGAGCGATCCTAGCTAGTTCAATCGGTCAACTGAACTAGGTTCTTCTAGTTCACTTAGTTCATCTAGTTCCCTTTAGTTAGTTAGTTCGTCTAGTTCTTGTTCGGACATTGAACGAACGCTTGTAATTTTATTCACATGAACTACTACGGACTTCTAGTATTATGAGGTCAATACTACACTGTTAACCCTTAACTATAGTCGTGGGTCCAATGGGCCCAAGTTCGTTCTTTAAACTCGCGTAGGAATCGCTGTAGGCGACACAGCTCTTCCTACAACTTAGTACTTTCCGATGTCACGCCAAAGCGCACACTGTGAGATGGACTTGCTTTGCTCGCTGCTCCAAACGTGAATAATGGTTTACATGTGGGCCCGTACACGTGGGCACGGTACGTAGATACGTAAGTTTTTTGGGTGACATATTTTATCCATTTTTCTTTTTTATTTCAGTTTCTAGTCATGGCGAATCGAAAAAGTATCTTAGTAATTCAAGAAGACATATTAGAGCATTGGTTGAACACTGATTTAGACAGCGATGAGAAAGAAATCGGCGAAAATTCTACATCTGCACGCAATGCCATAATTTCAAATTATGACCAACAGTTTTCAGATAAAGACGAAGATTTTGTCACAATTAGTGATCATGAAATGTTCTGAAACATCTGATAATGAAAATTTAATGAAAATAAAGTTTTTTTTTTTGTTTTTTTTTTTATACCTGACAGGCAAATGACTCCACTCCACCTGATGTTAAGTGGAAAGTGGTATCCAAACGCGAAGGAACCTAGTGCAGCGATGGAATCCTCACTGCACTAGCCGCCTCCACCCTGCCTGCCTACAATATGCCTCTTCACGCCTCGTTTGAAGGACCCCATATCATAAGAGGGAGGGAAGACATGTGCCGGAAGGGAGTTCCATTTGTCAACCGTGCGGCAGAGAAAGGAGCCACCGAACCTTTATGTGAACCTTACATGATCTGCCTATTTACATGACATATGTGAAAACTGTGTGCTATTCATGTTTTTAATTAGGTTAAGTTGCACTAATGTCAGTTTTTTTTACGAGGAGACACTTAATTTCATTTTTGTAAAACAATATATTTTCAAATGTAAGAAAAAGTTTGTTTGTGGATATTGATATTTGTTTAATTTTTTTATTGATTGTTCTTAGTTGAGCTGGTTTTAGATTAAGAAAATTACGACTTATATGAATAGATATTGATATATATATTTCTACCGTTAATTTTATACAACACAACATTCGTTAAAGTTCAAATAATACTTTGAATAAAAAAATATTATGTATGTATACTTTCTATTTTATCTCCATTCCAAAATGCATGTGTCCATTGGACCCACGACTATAGAAGCGTTATTTTTTTCCACGACTATGGTTAACGGTTAAATATTTAAAAACACAATTTGTATGGAATCGGTACTATTTGGTTTCCTTCGTATTTTACAGGTTTAAAGACCGTCATTCTAACTAAATATCCTATTTTTTTTACAAAATAAGAATTTTAGTTAAAATGGCGTGTTTAAATCAATATGTAGATACAACTATTTCATATACTTGTACACGTAAGTCGATATTATACATACAGATACCTACCACACCTACCAAAAAATATTACTTTTTCGCAAGTTTGAATGTACATATAAATAATATAGATACGTATTAGAGACTAAGAACGAGCTGGCGACGTTCAATCATGTATCCCACTCGAACTTGTACTAAAAGCAGTGAAAGATCGCTATTTGTCCCACTCGCACCGTTCCTTCTGAATAAAAGACAGGTGAACTAACAACGCAGACAGTTCCTAGTTCCTCCTGAACTAAAAATAACGATGAACTATTAAAACCGTCCAAGACGAACTAGTTCATGTCGGTCAGTGTCGAGAATATATTCCTAATAGTTCGTAGTTCATGCACTATACAAGCCTAATAGCCACCGCAAAGCGCTTTACAGATTCTATCGTGGTTTCCCTTTAAAAGCCGTATACAAGCGCCTGTTATTTTTAAAAGCAGAAATCTCCTCTTCCAATGCTTGTTGTAGGGCTACGAAAGCTTCTTGGGCAACGCCGTCGCTTGCCTGGATGCCGAGACTTGCGGGCATCGCTGGCAATGAAAAAGGAAAAAGCTGACAGGCTGGCAAACGAAGCTGTTCGAAACGGGGACATACATTATTACGAGAATTATAGCCATGATCTGTAAACCTACCGAAACGATATTTATTCGAGACATGGCTGGCTGACAGATACCTCCAAAAGCAAGATGAAATTTGACGAAAAAACTACCTCCATTATTTGTAGGCTACGACTTGGTCACGTGACAACTCCAACGCACCTGTTCATACCAGTGTAGGGCAAAATTTAATTGTTCTGGCAATTAAAGATTGACAATTGATTAATTGTCAATTGCGAAACAGCAATGAACGATTGATCAATTGTTAGTTGCGAGAACCGCAATTAACAATTAATCAATTGTTAATTGCGGTTCTCGCAACTAACAATTGATCAATCGTTAATCGCAAATATCTACAATTAACAATTAATCAATTTTCAATCTTTTCAATGTTTTTGATTAACAATTAACAATTAAAACTGACAATTATGATAAATTTATAAGGCATATGGGGGTGAGTTAGGGCGTTGGTTGTGGCGGCCTGTTGGGGGCCTGCTGGGGGCAGGTTAGGAGGCCGGTTGGGGGCCGGTTGGGGGCCTGCTGGGGCAGGTTAGGGGGCCCGGTTGGGGGCGCCGGTTGGGAGCCCCGCTTGGGGGCCCCGGTTGGGAGCACCGCTTGGGGGCCCCGGTTGGGGTCCCCGCTTAGGGTCCCCGGTTGGGGTCCGCGCTTGGGGTCCCTGCTTGGGATGGTCCCTGCCGAGCGGGGACCCGATTTCAATTGAATTGATTTTTTAATCTGATTGAATTATTGATTGAAATTTAATTGATTAACGCCCAACACTGGTTCATACTTAAAATTAATTGTACCTGACTTTGCATGCTCCACAGACTACTTAGTGAACGCATGCTCATGCGGGGCCTATGGGGACCTAAACCATATCTTTTCCCCTGCCCGGATATGAATGCCGATATATAATGGCTACCCACCTACATATATCCCCTTTTACATCCAAATTCTGTAACTCTTCCATATTATGTAATTATTATTTTGCTTTCCAACCCTTTCATTGGCTAAATGCGAAAGTAAAGCTATTAATATTAAAAAAACAACCTATTTTAGAACATTGTGTGGTGTCAAACCTTTGCCTTTTCCTTTACGGAAAGAATGGAAAAAACAACAACAACCAAACAACAACATAGGCATTATGGCCAATTATGGTATTAAGTTATGTTAACTCTATTCATGTTTAGGCTGATGGTTTTGCCAAAGCCTTAATAAATTAAAAAAAATTAAGTTAGGTTATGTTTGTTATGAGCAAGTTACAAGTTTGTTTGTTTACCACAAGCAAATTAAGGAAATAATAACCAAACGAAACAGGAAATAAAATTCTAATTGCCAAAGAAAGTTTGTGTATAAAACTTTTAATTTCTGTAGCAGACATCATGCTTGACAAAATACTATATAATACTGTTCTTTGTCAAACGTTTTCGCCTTGTGGAAAGTATTTGGTAGCCGGCAACATTTACGGTCAGATTGCTGTATTTGAGTAAGTAATTTGGGTTAATCTTCGCTACAATTCCGTTCTATATAATACCTTCTAAGAAAATAACTTATGTTTTAATAATTTCCAGTCTTGACCGTATATTGAATCCGGTGGTAGAACTTTTGACGCCCGATTATAATAAACCAAAACATACCCATACATTCGATACAAACAATCAAATATGCAGTCTAGCATCTACGGAAAAATTCCTTATAATCGGATCGGTAGACGAAATCTCTGGATATGAATGGAAATTGGCTACAAGTGTAAAACTAGGCAAGCCATCATGGACGTTGAGAATACCAACAGTTTCATCCATGGAACAATGTGACGTGAATTGTCTGTGGCTGTCCGACGATGAAGAAAAGCTGTACGCAGGTTGTGGAGATGGCAAAGTGTATGTCTTCAACCTAGAAGATGGTAGACTGATTTCGACATATAATGGACATCGTGATTTAATACATTCGATTCATGGAAAGTAAGCACTGTTGGTATATTTATTGTTTTGATAATTTTCTTTTGCAAATTACTTCTTTTTTTGTATACACGGTGGAAATAAAGATAGATACTTAGATACCTAAGATAGCTTATTTTACTTAGAGCAATCTTTGATTTTTCTTTAAATAAATAACTGCAGTAACAGATTTATGAAAAGCTTTACTTGAGCTGGGAATATGAACCAACTAAAAGTGCAAAAAGTAAACTCTCACTATTTTACTGTATTAATAATTGATAGGATGAAATCTTCCCTGCAACAATTGGGCCTTGCAAATACAAAACATCCATAAAATCTAATATTAATTTAATGTTACTGTCACCTATAAGGATAGAGTTGAGTAGAGCTGAGGTACAAATCTTCTAGTCTCATAAGACTTTTTGAAATTAAGTTTTTGAAAATATTACAATTATTGAGGAAATAACTAAGTCCTATATAGAAAGTATAGCCACTCATACTAACAAACTAGCTAGCGCATTGTGTGTACCACCACGGATGAGAAAATTGAAGCATAAACACATTTGGAACTGAACTCACCAGGTTAAATAGTTTTCCACACACAGGCAATGCAACATTGGATGGGTATGCCTGACATGCCAAATTATATCAAAAAATTAACTGTTTATGGTCTCATATAAGACTGATTGCACATTGGCAAAAAAAAATATGTATTTTTTTAAATGGTCTCCTAAGAAAACTGCAGGCGTAAGTTCTGCAGATTTTGCAGGCCATTGAAATTATATTTAAGGTAAGCAGTGGATATTCTGCTGTTTCTTGGACATCTTTTATTATAAAATCCAAACTTTATTTGAGAGATTTCATTGTTATCATTGATCCTATCAATTAGTATAATAATATATTAAATGAGTTTTTAATTGGTTTGATTCTTAGCTCAGGTATATTTAATAATTATTTATTAGGGAAATTTATTATTATATTTCCCTTTTTGTAATAACATTTACTTTTTAACAATGTAGCAAGAAATTTAATAAACAAAGAATTTCTTCTTTTATATAACTGAAATACATCTTAAAGTCGTTTGGCTATTAATCTGTGACACAAAGATTGCCGAGAGATATTAAGAAAGCAGTTATGGCATACAATATTTTTATTTAACATCACAGACGAAATCAGCTAATCTCAGCCAGTGAAGATGGATCTGTCCTGCTTTGGGACATGAGAACCAGTAAAGCCTACAATAAACTAGAGCCGCACAATAATAGCAAGGTTAGCCGACCTGATATTGGCAAGTGGGTTGGAGCTGCAACTTTAGGGGATGATTGGATTGTAAGTATTAATGGATTATTGTCTTATCTATTTGTTATTATTATTCAAATATTTGTTACAAATCTCATGAATAGTAACTAATCATTGTTTTTACCACTTATTTTTATTACCTACATGAATAGCAAAGCCATAATATAATCTCGGTACAGAGTACTAAAAAAACCGACCTTAAAAGTACGTGGAATTACATCTATTTGCCAAGTTTTATTGAAATATCCCCTAGTTCGCCACTACACAGGACTTGACACAGGAGATAATAAAAATCGGTTCTCACTACTCAAAGTATATTGAGAGAAAAAACGTCTTGAATTGGAGAATAGCAAAACCAACCATTAAAATAATTGCTTAAGTAAAATTTAGGCGCTATTTATAAAAATGAATGTTCATGCGTGATCAGCCACCCTTAGAGGTGGACGATTTCTTCAAAATCAAATGGGACCACTATGGAGGGTACCCTCATTCTAACAAAAAAGAATCACGAAAATCGGTTTACAAATACCGGAGTTATCGCGTAACATACATACAAAAAAAAAACAGTCGAATTGAGAACCTCCTCCTTTTTTTGAAGTCGGTTAAAAATGAGGCCTATCATTGTAGCATTGTATTTTTTATCGTACTAAAATAAGTGACGGGACGAACAAGTTGTGCGCCTGGTGGTAAACGACACGCCTGTCCATAACAGTTGCAGCGGTTTAAAACGTTAAAGATCTGTGGGGGCATTGCCACTGCGCCTGTCACCCTAAGACAAGTTGACAATTACCATGTGCCTGTAATTTCACCAGCACCCTTACTTACCCTTTTAAACCGGAATGCAGTTCATCAGTTCCCTCGCTGTACATAAAGTACTTAACCAGTGAGGCATCTTTGGATTTGCCTCAATTGGAAGGTTCAAAATTTTCATTGTCTATATATACACTGCTGGACATGTTTTGTCCTTTAAAGGGTTTTAGTATAATAAGCATCTACTATAATAAACTTATTATAACGCTTTTTTAAATATATTTTATTTAAATATTGAGTGGACGTATTATTGTATCATCAAAATTACCGTAATGTGTGTCTGTATTTAGAAATTCGGCCATTATGAATGGCATAGCCCTATTTTATAAACTCGACTAATATTTTTATTAGTAATACAGATTTATTTTTGTACATTATTGAGAACACCTAGGTATATTGTCTATATTTTTTGTTACTTTCTTGTAATTAGGGAATATAAATCATTCATCATTTAGTAGCAGTAGAGCTCCTTGTGCAATTTTAATTTAATTTTTTTATTAAATATGTAAGTGCGCATTTGACTGCCATCTCACCTGATCAAAAGTGACGATGAACTCGACGATGGAGCATGTGCACCTAAAAATGCCTATTCATTCTCGCCTTAACAAGGCCCAAGATATGCCGTTCAGGGAACAAGTCTGGAGGCAGGGAATTCCACTCCATAGCTGTTCGCCATATAAATGTGGGAGCGAAACGCCTTGAGCGAATCCTTGGAATAACCACAACATAGGGGTGGAACCCCGGCCTAAGTCTGATACCCGAAGACGGAAATACATCGTGCAATTCCCTCGCACACTCTCCGTAATATATCCTGTACTATACTGATAAGCAGGCAAATTTACGGCGGTGTTCAATGCTCAGTATTCGTCCAGGGAAGTACTGTAGATATACCTATTTCTTCCGCCAAGCGTACAATGCGTTTTGGCGTTAAAGGGTCCTAGTGAAATTACAGGCACATGGGACTTGTCAACTTTATACCTTAGAGTGACGGGCGCACTGGCAGTGCCTCTTAGACCTTTGTGATTAAGACTCTGAGTGGCCTACCACCAGACGAACGACTTGTTCGTCTTGTTACGTGATATACAGGGTTATTTTTAAAATACTAACAACCTCGCGGGACTATATAGTTCTAGATAGATTTGTAAGAGGTCATGGTCCTATATAGTTTTGTAAACAGAAACTTTTGTTCCATGACTTTATACAAAACATAATAAATTTACCGAAACTTTTTTGTACCATCTTACACTTTTTAGGTCTGTAATGCATAGAGTTATTACCGTTTAGAGCGATCAATTTATATTTGCATGAAAGTAAATAATACGATGAAATGTTTAAAGTCATGGAACGAAAGTAGTTGTTTAAGATGTTAGTAACCGAGGCCGTACACCTTCGTGGCCGAATGGTTAGCATGCTGGACTGCTACGCAAAGGTCTCAGGTTCGATTCCCGGACCAGGAGAAATATTTGCCTACATTTATTTCTCTCGTGAGTTTGGGTGTAATTTGTGGTTGTCTATGTGTGTATCCATGGCACCAGCGACACAGGGTGTGGGGCTATGAGTGTTAAAAAAGTTAGTATTTTCAAAATGACACTGTATAAACAGTAATAAAAATCAGTTAATACCCAAATGTCGTGTAATATTATTATGAAACAAATAACAACGAAAAATCTAATAGAGTCCAAGGTTCCTAAGACAATGTTCCCTTTATCAGGTGTGTGGTGGCGGCCCTCGTCTAGCACTCTGGCACCTCCGCTCTCTGGACGCAGTGACAGTTTTCGACATCCCCGATCACGGCATCCACGTGTGCTTCTTCCACGACGACTGCGTCTTTGCTGGCGGCGCTGCCAAACATCTCTACCAACTTAGCTACTCTGGAGAGGTCAAGGTGGAACTCCCTGTGTCAGCTACAACTGTGTATTCGGCAATACTTAGAACTACACCTAATAAGGTACTAGCTATTGCTGGTTCTAGCCCTGAAATTGATCTATGCACTACTTTTAACTACAGAGACCAAATTTTGCATTTTCGCTAAGTGAAGCCTATTGAATTGTGAAATAAATAAGTAATAAAAAAAATTAATGGCTTTTTATTGAACACTTATTTCGCTTATTAAATGCACAAATGTAGATTTCTTAATCCATAATGTGCTGGGTGGTCAGTTCTACTGTACTTTTTCCCACGGAAGTCACAAAACAGTTTGTTATGTAGGCAGTCACAAACAAGTTACTTAATTTTTTTTCTTACTGATTCCGTTTGCGATCTGTTCTTGAACCATAAACAGATCGGATGTGATTTGAAATAGAGTCCAGAGACGCTTCTCTTCCTCGTCATTATTGCGCTGATAGTTCTGATCTAGTATCTTTGACTTTTTCAAGCGCCTTAAGCTGCAGAGGCCTCTGCTTCTGTAACTACGGAAGTTCCACACGCTTTTTCACATCTCTTTCCGTTTCCGCAACTTTCATGACGGTACTTTAATGAAGTTTTAATGAGGCGCGCGAGCGTATTGATAGAAACCAAAAAGAAGTCCTGTTTAGAACTATTTCATTGAGATCTTTACAGTATTGACACTTCACTCCGTTTTAGTTTCCGTTAAGATTTACTCCTGATATCTGTTTCCGTTATGACACTTCCATTGCATCACTAACGTACAGTAGTTCTTCGACGTAAACTGATGAACCATATGTAACATTTCAGTCTTTAGATAGTTAATAACTTACTTATTGTACACTTTTCTAAAAAAAACAATTTAGCTTAAATTTCATTTATCCACTAACTCTTAAATATACCCATGGCCAGCAATATCAGCGGGAATAAAGCCCTGACTGCCATCTCTTTTTTTCACATAGAACCACTCTGAATCCACATCGGTCTCCTGTCTCCCTTGCACTAACACTACCACGTCTCCCTGACTGACTGTTAATGTTTTATTGCGAATATTGCCTTTATAATCACTATTTACTACTAATAAAGTCTGTGTTTGCACTTTACATCTATCACGATTATCTTTTTCTAATTTGTCTATAGAACACACAGATTTCGTTTTTAAGTATAGGGTGTCAAAGTCCTTTTCTGCGCAGTTTTTGGGTTTTCTTTTCGGTTTGTAGCGACATTCTGAGCGTGTTCTGCCTCGTAATTGTTCCTTCTCCGTATCGGTGAGGTTTCCGCACGGGCGGGGGTAGATGTCTGTGCTGCTCTCCCAACAAGGCGCCTTCTTTTGAGTAGATGGTCTGAAAATGTAAGATAATTAATTTAATAATTTAATTTCAATCATCATTATTCGTCCAACTGCTTGGCACTGGTTAATTTGAATTGTCAATTTTTGTAAGTACGCACATAACAACTAACATAGTATTATCTCAAAATTGCTTCATAGTTATATTAATATTACGTATTTAATTTCAAAGCGACAGTGTTGTCCTGTAACTTTGAAATTAAATCGTTTACGAATGACATACAAGTATAGCGACGTTTTGGAGATAAATTATTAATGTAACGCAATTTTGAGATAAAAATATGATATGACGCAATTTTTGAGATAATACTATGTTAGTTGTCAAGTGCGATATCTACATACACACACTACATTAAGAACTATGTTCATTAATAACAAAACAGTACAGAGTACTAATAAACCGACATCTAAAGTCATTAATCCCCTAGTCTGCCACCCTTAGAGGTGAAATATGTTCTTCAAATTTAAATGCGAGGTACAGAGGTCGGTGCGTACCGAGGTTCCCTCTTTCCAACAAAAAAAGAATCACCAAAATCGGTTCACAAATGCCAGAGTTATCGCGTAACATACATCCAAAAAAATACAGTCCAATTGAGAACCTTCTCTTTTTTTGAAGTCGGTTAAAAAACAAATGTTATGCGATTTACATCCGAAATAATCGTTAGAAAACTGACGAATAAATCAAACCAAAAACAAAGGGTCATTTGTGTTGCTTTTAATGTCCCAGACTAACACACTAATTGCTTCGTCACGAACTAGGTAGTTCACTGACGGAATTCAATCTGGGACACTTCCCAGAGCACCCAGACCAGAAACAATTTACAAAAATTCATTTTCTAACTTCGTCCTACCGGGAAAGGACCCGGGACCTCCTTGTCCAGTTCCCACAGTGCAAACCGTTGGGCCACTGAGGTCGGCACATTATTTTATTTTTATATACAGGTGAAAAGGATTGCAAAAAATCGACAGTTATTATAAAAATGTTAAAAGTAAAATGGCGCTGACTCAGCGTATGCCTAAGTTCCCCAAGGCGCTGGTTTTCAGTCAGAACCAACTTGAGGTACTAACTCTAGAGGTTATTTGTAATGAAAGATCTAATAAACGACTAGGATGAAAATTGATCATTACAATAAAAATATAATAAAGTGTAAATAGTGCATTTAAAAGTAACCTATTCAATATGTGAGTGCATGTGCGGATTTGAATATAAGTGTAACTGTAAATTCGTACAAAATGTATAACCACTTACCGACTAGGTAGTATTCCTAAAGGTAAGCACGCACTGTACAGCAGATAACCCTCGTCGCCATGCGGAGTTTGTGCGTACACCCATTGCTGGTTCTTGAACACCGCATTGACGACCGTTCCCAGCGGCAGGGACAACTCTTCCTGCACACCTTTGTGCGTCTGGTAGAGTGTTGTAGGGTACGCGACCACCACAGGAATGTTTCCTGGACGGTCGATCGATGCCTGAATAAGAAATTAAGAAATTATATAGCGGAACGGAATGGAAACGAATTCTTATAACGATATTGTACATAGAATAATGAACTTTATGTTAAATAGTGTAACGTACAAACTAGATATGAGCCAAAATCTTCCGCGGAATGCGCGAGCATTCTCGAGCATGTGCGAGAATTCCGCAAAAGATTTTAGCTCGTATCATTCCGTTCCGTAGCAATATAAATTGAGCGTAATATTTAGACATTATAGCACCTTTTTAACTTCGTACTAACACACATTTACGGCCATTGTAGGACCCATAGCGTATAAATCGGTGCCCATTTTGGGGGTACAGCGGCGCTGTAGCCGCTTATACGTCTACTGTAGAACTTACTAATGCAGCCTATGCCGTTATTAAGAACTTCTAACTGGCTATTATACGGCTTGTTATTAGAGCTTGCGTGCTAGTTGGGACATCGCCTCTCTGGCAGAGACCGTGGGTTCGAGTCAGGCCTCGCACCCCTGAGTTTTCGGAATTTAATTTGAAATTTACCATGAGCTTTTCAAAGAAAATATCGCGATGAAACTTGCACGTCGGAGAAGGCCTACACCCTCACATAAGAGGAAATATGTACCCAGCAGTGGAACGTATAAATGGGTTGATGATGAAGATATCAATTATAACTAGTGAACAAATCGTTATACAACATATTTATTTATAATATTATTTGAAATTGTTTCGGCATACTTTTTGATTTTTTTGTTTCTCATTGTTTTGGTTTGCGGTTGGTAGCCTATATTTACACAGTACTCTTTACTAGTTTAGTAATACTATATTCTGTAATCTGTGGTAATACCTACTATTTGCAAATATATTTTTTGCAAAAACAAATTATAAATGGATGAACGAAAAAATGAATGAAATATTCCTTAGTGCACTTATAATTACAGTTAAAATACAGTTATAATCGTTATGTATTTTAAATCATCGTTTCTTGTATTATTTAACTAATTTAAGACGTTTATTTTTTGTAAAAAAAAATGGGCTTATCGTGAATAGGCACCCGGTATTTCAATTTTGACAACTTTACAGGTGAAGAAAAAATCATTTAAATAGCATTTGGTTTATTAAATAAAAATACATAGTGTACATACATACATATATGTGTAATAAAAATATTTAAAAACTACGTTTTTTTATTTAATAAACCAGGTGCTATATAAATGACGCTAACAATTTTTGTCTTCATCCTGTAAAGTTGTCAAAATTGAGATAGTACCAAGTGCCAGTTTACAGTTGATATTGCATTTAAAATTGTGTGAATGTTTTAACCTAAATCTATGGTTTTAACGTCTCCGTGGCCCAACGGCATCCACGCTGGACTGTAACGCAGAGGGCCTGGGTTCGATTGCCGGGCCGGGATAAATATTTGTTTGGCCTACATTCATTTCTCTCGTGAGTTTATTGTAATTGTGGTTCTCTGTGTGTGTCCATGGCACCTGCGATACAGGGTTTCCCTAGTGCGGGGCTATGAGTGTGTGCGTTATTATTATTATTACCTCATAGAGGTAGGTAGAGACCGCAGCCTTCCACTTGCTATGATCCTGATAGATATCGTAGCACTTCATTAACCCGCAAATCATCACAGTGTGTGCGCGTTCAACACAAAAAGAACAAACAAATCGATGCATAACAAACACGCAATGCTCATTCAAGCTTCTAAGGAAATATTACTTTTACACTATTGTGTAATCGCGTACGCACAATAAAACAACAAGACGATCTAGAAAATGCATCGACTATATAGGTTATATACTCGATGAGAAAATGTACTCATAAAGTTAATTGCACTAAGGTACTTACTTCAAGCATTCTGGGTTAATTACTTAGGTTCTACACACTCCTATAAAACACGAGTTTCCGCATACGGGATTTACTGGAATGATAGATTTATTTAACACCATCAATAACCAGTTCTAAATAAAGCTCTGGCACTAATTTATTATTGTTAATTTAGTGTACATAATATACCTTGACAAAACATTAATGATAATGCTCAGTATTTGAAACCAGGTCATGGAATATATTAAAAAAGGAAACAAGAAATGTTGTATACAAGTTTTTTTTTAAATGGGACAATATGGGAAAATCCGAAACCATAGAAAATACAAGGAAACTGTCTTAGGAACCAAGCCTTCTTTTGTGAAAACAATTTTGCCATAATCAATTTTTGGTCAAGTGTGATTAGTCCATAAAAATAACTAAAATTTATAAAAAATTTTTTAGTGCTAATCGATTTAGTGTCATCAAGTTTCATGAAGGGATTATTTCATTGTATCGGACGAAAAAAATCGGGACAGCCGAAGTTGGTCAAATTTCATAAAATGTTTTTTATACAAAATTAATAAAATTGATTAGTTTTTCTTACATCTAATAAGCTCAGTTTCAAGTATGATTTCATTGTGTGGGAAGAAAAAAATCGGGACAGTGGCAGTTAGTCAAATTTAATAAAAATTATTTTTCATAGAAAATGAATAATGTAGGTAGGTACTTAGAATAATACCGCATAGAACGATAGTTTCATATCAAACGAACTGTCACAAGTGAGGCAAAAATCAAATTCATGTAGGCTAGTTTTAGTAGTAGGTTAATTTTCGGTTATAGTGAATATTTATATAAAAATACAAGTTGAAACGCGTTACTTCCTTGTGGAATGTGATGTTAGTATCTATTTTATGTTTATCTGACGTATTTTTACACTCATTTACCGCACATTTCGTCATTTTTAGCTAAAATTCTTGATCTGTTCGCGGTGCAAGTTGACCTTGAGCACTGAAGGCCCGCCCGCTCGTGTAGGCCCATTGGGCGCGCTTCAATTTGCGTGTGCGGACTAGGTTTCTATGCGTTATTATTTTAAGTGTAGGTACTTATGAATAATTTGGAAGGTAAGGTAAGGGTGAATTTACAGACACATGGGATTTGTCAACTTGTGTCTTAGGGTGACAGACGCAGTGGCAGTACCCCACAGACCGTTGTGATTTAAAGCTCTGAGTGGCACAGCAACCGTTATGAAGCTCCCATGGTCACGGCTATCTACGAACACGGGATCTGAGGCCTTTTGGTAAAGCTTAGATCAGAAAAAATATTTAAGTAAAGAATAAAAAAGTGCACAATACAATTTAAAGAAAGAGAAACATATGAGTTTGGGTGAGAGTAGTGATAGTATACGAAACAATCTTTACGGTAGGGACGAGAGGCGAGATTAAAGAGGACAGAGTATAGAAGGGACAAAACATTGATGTCTCTACGACGATGAATAGTAACATCCTGGTTTGGACCAGAATTCTGACACATGGTTAAATTTATGGAAGCCAAAAAACGTAATGCAAAGATTCTGCAACCGGTCCAGCTTATTGAGGAGAGCCTCACACAAACCTGGATAGCGTGCATCTGCATATTTCAAAACAGACGAAAGGAACGACTGGAACATATAATAATTATTCTACGTGTCTTATGTAGTGATTTGGGCACGTACGGCAGATGTATGAATGTAGATTAACGAAAGAAATATATAGCGCTAACGTGGAAGGTATCATTGAAAGAGGACGGCTACGAAAACATTGTCAGATCAAATTGAGTGTTCTTAATGCGTAGTCGGAAGAATAAGGGTGCGTTCCCAGGGCACGTGATGTCAAACGCGCCGATTTGTTAAATAAAAGGGCGCTTGTGACAAAACTCAGAATCGAGAAAATTATGTTTAAAAGAAACGAAATAAAAAAAAATATCTTCTTTTCTTTATGACAAAAATAAAAATAGTGATAGGTCGGCCTGTTTTCACTGATCACTGCGACAGGAGGTATACATAACAAAATTTTTGATAAAATGTCACATGCGCCCTTTCTACTAACGTGTAGGAAGCCGTCTTAAGATAGCTTGTATGAAAAGATTGATGTATGTAAGTGAGGTATTACTCTGCATAGGTACTTCAAAGCGAATTAACTGCCTCCGTGGCCGAACGGTTACCATGCCGGGCAGCCACGCAGAGGTCCCAGGTTCGATTCCCGGGCCGAGAGAAATATTTGTATGGCCTACATTTATTTATCTCGTCAGTTTGGGTGTAATTTGTGGTAGTCCTTAGAGCGGGGCTATGTTGAGTGTGTGCGTTATTATTATTATTATTATCTAAGGGCGTGACTGTAAAAGAAAACAAATAACATAGTAGGCAATAAGCCAGGATTGCATTATTTCTGCAGCAGTTTCATCGACTTTTATGTCATATATAAATTGTTAATTTTACACCCAATATACTTTTAACATTTAAAATATCAACTGCGTGAAACGAGAAAACGCGATATTAACGGTCAGAGGTCTGACAAATTAATGGCTTTCAACTGCAGTATAAGTACGTACGGACGAATTGGTACAACGCAATTAAAGCAGTTACGATTAACCCAGAGATTTATTATTGTTTTAAATAAACCGCATTGAATAATGACCCGTCTACTCCTCAGATAATATTGTGCTTTTTTTCTCATACAGTTCACTTTTACGACCTATTTTTCATTTAAAGGTTGCGTAAAATGTTTCCAGACACGAAATTTGAACTTTAGGAAGTTTTAAAGAAACTTCGAAGACTATCTCAGATTACTTAATGCACGCAAAAAGCGTTCTTAAATTTTGAACAACATGAACTTAACATTACTTCAACGTCCTGCTGAGCTGTATTTAATTCTAGTAAACTTGTAACGTAATCATTAAGTATTTGATGTCAGAATCATTTGCGTGTAGCAGGCGTCATAGCGTGTGGATTGAAAGAAAATCCTTTGTTTTTGCGACGAAAGGTCCAAAATTGATCCCCAAGTCTTTCCGTACGGCACAAAAAGCTACACTATACCATAATGTTATAATAACAACGCCGACATGAATTATGGTCAAGATTTACAAGTGCATTTAAAATTCTTTTGTGCATCTCCGCGAATTTAAACGCTGTTTCGTTTATATCGAAGATGATCGATCGTTTTTTTCGTACATTATAACAGATATTTTAATACTATATTAATTATTTTTGACATAAAAGGTTTTGGTTTCGGGTATTGGTTTCTACTAAATTGATTTACGGATAAAAATATAACGTGTACTGTATTGTGCAGATAAATTATGATTCAATTCAGAGTTACTGAATGGGAGCATATTTAATTAATTTTTACAGCAAAGTGCATGTTTACGTCTTATACATAACATGTGTAACTATGTATGGGCATCTACATGTTTTTACAGTTATAACATTATTTACTGACCTCACTCAAGAAGCTATCCAAGTCTCGTATGTCGTACCCGAACCTGCCATCTTTTCGCTTCTTTCTCCTGTGTCGATGACGATGTTTCCTCTTTGTATACTCCTCGGTGGCTCCACTAGTATCGTCAGAACACGACTCCCGTGCATTCACAAGTTCATCACAAACACTTTTAAACCTAAGATTGTGATAATATTCATTACGTCCCACGACCCTCTCTCTCACTTCTCTTGACTTGCACTTTCTAACACGCTCGTTTTCGTTCAAATGGCTTCGTCTCTCTTCACTCACAAGCAAATTTTTTAATCTCTCTTCCGTCTGTAATTTTTCTGGTGGTAACTTTGTGCTCTCCAGGTTCTCCTTCAGCACCCACGTCAAAGATATTTTGGATTTATGTCGATGAGAGAGCGGCGTTGAATGCCACAGACCCATGTCTTGAATTTCTGCGTATTCCGCTTCTGATTCTGGACTGTTTATATTGGCTGTCTTGCAGTTTGCGAGCAAATCTAATGCGTCGCAAGGTAGAGTAACCTGCAATGTTGCACAAGTTTCAGTATGACACAATGGCTGAAGAATTTATTAAAACTGTTCAGAAACTTCATTTACCAGGTTTTGAACTTCATCTCTTCTATTTTGATCGCTGTTACCAACATCGTTCTCCCGGTAAGGCGGCGGTAAATCCTTGAACGTGAGCTCTGAAAGCGGTACATTCAAAATTGCTTCGATTAAATTACAATCGATCGTAATTCAATAATTAATAACGCGATTTATCGGCAGTCCGCTCAACGGATGTAGAGGCATAAATATCGGTCGCGGAGTCAAAACAATGAAAGTGGGCGCGGGTCGAGTGCGGAACAATGGAACGCCAGAGGGATGCGCTCCTGGAGTACCCGCGTGGCTGCCGCGTACCGCGAGTCGCGAGCGCAGCGCCGATGTGCCGCCCACCGTCCGCGGTCCCGCGCCTGCGCCGCTGGACTGCGGCCGCGGCTCCGCTGATACACTATTGACATCGCCCACCTCTAAAAAAATCTCGGAACATTCTCACGAGCGCGCTCATGCGAACGCAATGGGCTACGCCGAATACGCCTCAGGACACGATTCGCAGCCGATGTAAACCTTCGGTCACGACCGCTTCATTATGCATTCTTTTGCGTAACAGATACGGCACGTTTCTAAGATAACATGCATTTCTAATCTGTGAGCTTGTGCTGCGGAAGTAATTTGTCCGTTAGCGGTCGAGGTGTGAAGATATGAGACGATTTCAAACAATAAGGTCTAAACGAGGAGGTCTTACCACTTCACACGTTTCTCTTATCTACTAATTTAAAAAACATTTCAACACCTGTATTTGTGATTCGTTAGAAAACTTTATTGTTCTTTTGTCGGTATTTAGGTATCTGAAAACAAAAGTAATTTGTGTCCGTTTACATTTAAAATACTTTACAATTCGGTTCCACCACTACCGTTCTTTCTTTGGTCGACTAGAAAGTTTGGGACACTTCTATTTTGATATGTCCCTCATACAGTGGCGTACAAGCAAAGGAATGGAATACGCTACGTATATTTCCCGAAAAATTGAGGCTATTGAAGACTAGAGTGAATAGGCATTTTTTAAAAAAGGGAACCATCTTCGATCACGTCGTCGCTTAACAGTTAACAGGCGTGCGCCTATTTTTCATTAAGGAGAACTAGAGACCATTTATATGCCCTCAACTTCCAAAACCATGTAGATATAAGTAACCTTTACAGAACTTTTATTTTCTTAAATTTTACAAACCATTAAGTTGAAATTTTGAAAAATGTTTCGAACCCCATGGCGGACATTACCGGCGCGTACTCAAGCGCTATTCATCAACACGTGGTTAATGATGCGCCAGCGCATTTGCAAAGCACGCATACCAAATTGCACGCACCACTCGGAGCTCATCTAGGGAAGACGGCACAGCCGTGACTGGGTTTTGATGACTTAATTTTGCATTTGTCAAGGGAAATCTTTTGCCTGCGTCTTTCATGCCAATTGATCGATGATGTCAATGGACCCAGAACGAAACGAAAAATACGACATAAGTCGTACGAATGCCTCGTTCTTCACTGTTAAATGTTGAAAATATTCCTTACATTTATTACTACTTTATTCATTAGAAAACGACTTTCATAGTGGCTGGTAGCCTGCCCATTAAAAAAATTTCGACAATCTCAAACAAACATAAAATCTTCGTATCTCTCGCGCTGTTATTTATTTTTTTTCTAATGCGACCACTTACTAGAAGACCCTTAATAATACATTTAAAGAATAAAATTTCGACCTTCCAAACGCATGCAAATTTTTTCATCACACAAAGATTTTATAAGTCAACATAAGGCAAAAGAAACCTGCACGAAGCGTCGTTAAATTCTCAATGCGATTTTATATGGAGAAAGCACTCCGAATTTTACGAAAGCTGCAACCACATTATGTTTTCGGTAACCGCATGCACCACATACACATAAATAACTTAATTATGTTCTGCTTCACAACCTTTTATTTGCCTAATAAAGTATTGTAAAGTACGGCATAAAAGTGTGTTTGGCGGTTCACTGCCGATAAGTTGAAATTGAAAAACATCCGTTGTCACATACGCGTGATAACGTTCTAGATATCGGAGGGAATAAATTGTCATAACATGGTCAAAAGCCTATAATTAACTGTAAAAGGCATACGGTTATACTCAGGTTTCAAAAATGAATATGGATCGTTTTTGGAAGCTTATGACAGACCGAAGAAGAATAATGTACTGAACTCATAAAGTTGTAAGTGAAAATAAATAATTAAGCATAATTTTAGCAGTGTGTATTTTTTTTAGTACACCAAGCGACGCGACGCCGGGATGAAAAAGTCGTACGTCTTTTAAGCGTAAGCGTAAGCGACACGCCTGTCAAAGATCTGAGTGTAACCCTGACAGTTGACAAGACCTATGTGCCTATAATTCTTAGAGGATGTAAGACTTGTAATTTCATCAGCATTCCTTACCCTTCAAAACCTACTGACATTACTGCTTCGCGGCAGAAATAAGGTGGCAGTATTCTCTGGACGAACTTTTTCACAAGGTGCTCTTCTGCTACTAAACTATTTGACCACAGGACTTACTCTATTCCGTAAAACTACATTATCTATACATTTAATCGTACTTAAGCTTACATTGATAACGGATATCAAACCCGTATTAACTTTTCTTTTTTCCTATAATAAAGTGTATTATTACTTTATTAAACTCAGCAGACTATGTAAGAACAAAAACAAGAGCGTAATAACCTTTTCGTGCTTTTTTACATTCCACAAAATTGGAAAGTGAGACAAGATTGGTAAAAGCAAAATGTGGTATCTACGTACCAGTACTGCTGTGGTTTTAAGCCGGTCTGCCATAATAGCAAAACATTAAATTTTGATAGAAAAATGGCAACAATTAAATTTTAATGAACTTATTTTTTTTCATAATGGCACTGGATTACTTTGTGCTAATGTCAAAGTAAAAGGGTTTTTTAAAGGAAATAGTGAAGTGCATATCTGAAAACTTAATACACATAAAATTATATTCATTATTCAAATAATTTTCAAATCTTAAAAAATATTTCACTACAAATAAAACAACTGTCTAACAAAACTAGTATGAAAAATAATTTAAAAACATGTGTCAAAACTAGACCTCTGCTAATTTCTCAGTGTACAACGAAAGTGTTCATTTATTAACAAACATGGTTTACATAACAAAAATACTGATTAGTTACACATCAATTTAAATTAACTTTAAACGAATTAACAATTCTTTTAACAAAATTACCGTAATTTTTCTCAAAAGTTGCTCCACAAATTATCTTCGTTTATACAATGAATCACAACAACAAATACCTAAATATATTTATGACATAACGAATAACATATATTGCATAACATTATTTAAAAAATATCATCTGATTTACTGAAAATAATCGGGACTTTTTATCTCTTTCGCATAAAACCTTGAGTCTAGTATGCCCGAATAAAGAACAAACTAGAACACTGTGCAAATGAAACTGCCCTCATTTTTGCAAAAACTATAAATGCAAATAGTTATATTGTAAGGCTCGCGATCCGACTTATGTGTGTAAAATGTTCTAATTGGACAGAAAAGGAAGCGTGGAGATCCATTATATGTATATATGTTGAGATCCAATAAAAGTTTTTATTGAATTAAGAATATTAAAATGATGTCCCACTGTTGGGCAAAGGTTATTAAAAGTTATTTTAATTTTTTTTAATTATTTTCTGCTTTTTTATTTTAAGCTTTCGAGCTGATGAAACGAAATTGAACCTTTACTTACAAATAAAAAAATCTTCTATTTTCAAGCATTGGACTTTGTTACAACGTTTGTGTGCAATTTTAATTTTTTTTTTGTTGATCAAATTGTACAATTAGACCGTTATATCAAATAAAATGGTGTTTCATACCGATAGAATGATGTACCTTTTAGTAAAATAGGTATGTTTTTACCCATAAATTTGTGGTTATACGTTAGTTGTATGCCAGAAATACATAGGGCGCACTATAAGTTTCCGGAACTGGCCACTTACACAAAACAAAATTTAAAAAGCAATTAGAGCATTTGAAAATGGGACTCTTTGGCTGTAGAATACGGTTTGTTTCATCTGACTGTCACTTGTTTTTACATTGTGGCGTCATTTTAGAAATTGGTTATCTGCATCACCATGGAATAACTCGTGAAAGTAGTATGATTTTCTACGACTTTAAGAGTAATGTAACAGCTCAGCGGATCTTTGCTCGGCTTCAAACAGCTTATGGCGATGAAGCACCATGCAAGACAACTATTTATATCTGGTTTGGAGAATTCAAACGCGGTCGTGTGAATCTCAGTGACGAATTTCGTGATGGTCGCCACTGCTGTGAACAACAAAAACATCGATGCTGTGGGCCGTATAATCAAAATAGACAGAAATGTGACATACCATGAGATTCAGACAACTTTAAGTATAGGCATGAGTCAAATACAATCAATACTACACAAACATTTCAGTGTGAAAAAGCTGTGCTCTCGGTGGATCCCACACAATTTGACTGAGGCTCAAAAAACGGATCGCGTCACTTGGTGCAATACCATGCTTACCAGATTCAACGAAGGGGCATCAAATTTAGTATGGGACATAGTAACAGGTGACGAAACGTGGATTTATAGTTACGATCCCAAAACAAAGCAGCAATCGAGCGTATGGGTCTTTCGAGATAAGCCGAAACCAACCAAAGTGGCGTGCATGCAAGTGCCTCTAAGCGGATGATCGCTTCTTTTTTTAATAAAACTGGACACGTGGCTATTGTTGCTTTGGAGAATCGTTGTACCGTAAATAGTGATTAGTACACGACCATTTTTTTGCCGGAAGTTATTGACAAACTCTGTAAAAATAACCGTAAACGCCATATCATCTTTCACCACGATAATGCCAGTTCTCATACGGCAGGTAGACAAATTAATTTTTGAAGGTGAACATCGTTAACCTTATGAGCCATCTGACCTGGCACCTTGTGACTTTTATTTATTTCCAAAAATTAAGGACCAGTTACGCGGTCAACTATTTTCATCACCTGAAGAGGCTGTCGAAGAGTATGTAAAATATGTTTCAGAGATTATCACGGAGGAGTGGCATAAATGTTTTCAAAATTGGTTCATTCGTATGAAAAAGTGCATTAACGCTAACGGAAAATATTTTGAGAGACAATAAATTAATTTCTAACCATTTATAGTGTTTTTTTCTTATTCATTCCGGAAACTTATAGTACGCCCCATGTATTAGATGTGTATTTAGATGTTAGATATGCATTGCGATAAAATGTTATGCATTAATTTTAGTACATAATGCTAAATTAATTTTCTTTTGATGTAAAAAAACTTGCTTTTTTGGTGAGCGGTTAAATACTACCTCTCTTTAAATTTGTATATTTTTTTCTAACTAGTTTCACTATAATAGGAAGTATAATATCATTGATAATAAGTACTTCTGTCTGTTATTTTTATTGTCATCCTACAACCGTGGCGAATTTGCCCTTGGGCCACCTTAGGCCCGGGCTAGGGTAGCTAGATTTTTGGGGCGGCCAATCGTGACAAAAAATTCACTGATGAACAAGAAATAACTTAAAGGACCTAAATATTTTAAAGGCTCTCGCACATTATGGCGGGCCGCGCTGCACCGCATCGTATAACAATAATCTTCTTTCGCACATTTTATTTATAAAATATAGACATCTCTATCAGTAGGTATATTAGTGCTGAGAAAGGGGTGGCTGGTACTGACTACATGGCCTGGGGCCTAGAGTGGCCAACATTGCAAGTCCGCCACTGCCTACAACAACGATTTTCCGTTAATAATAATTTAGTTTGTTTAAAATGTCTTACGATAACATTTGCAGTCGACAATATTCTTCTGTTACGTGCCTATTAGTGGAGTTATTTAACTAATTCGTATTATCAGAGAAAGTTAAGTTTTTCTAAAGGAATAGTTAATAAGTACTATTGTTTACAATTATCTTTAAAGTGTTTCGTAAAACATGTTTAACCAGAAATTCGACTAAAAGTTCACTGGATCACCTAAGTTTGCGTGTAGTTTTGTGCACTTTTGTTATTCTCAGTTGTAAATCAATGGTGTGGACATATTTTTTTTTTCGAGTCAATAATAATATGTATTTATACATTTGTATACTTGATTATTTTGATAGGTAGTCTATATGAGGTTAAAGGTAAGGTATATCGCCTGTGTTGGGGGGTTTTTATTATTGGAATTGAATCATATTAGTATCAATTCCGATTAAAATATTCCTTTTGACTTTTCATTTATTACAATTTAATATTTTTTTCATGACATGTCTAATAGCGAGCTCGCTGTCTTCCATCTTTTTTAAACAGAATAGAAAAAATGTTGCCATAGATATAGAGCTATTGACAGTAACTCGCCCTTCAGACAAAAGTTTTTTCACATAATCTCATGTGCACCTTATTTACTGCTTACCTTTGATTTTAATGGGTTATCTAGCAAAACATCCAAGTGACTAAACAACCATAAGTATCACGAATAAACAAAACAAAAGCGGCGTTATGTAAAATATTAAATCTTTATTCACAATTGAAGACGTTAAAAGACACTAAATCAGCGGACAATGATCAACAAACATTCCTACCGCATTATCCTTTTTGGTGCAGACGAGGCGTGAAAGCGGAAGACAATGCGCCGGCGCATGTCGGCTAAAGAATATATTTCTGCATCACTCGCTAAGACATACGATGTGAAATCATACGTCTTCAGAAAGATATCTTTCTGAAAACTTAAAATTTCGTCTAAACTTTAGGCCGAAGAAGTGATAGTTGATAGAAAATGAAAGATTAGGAACAATACAAACGAACGAACGAATGAACTTTATTTTCATATATATTTTCGATCGAAATTGATATCAGTAGTACTACTGCTGGCCTTGGTTTGGGTCACTTGGAGCTTTAAGGCGTCATCCTGTACCATAACTGATGTTATTGAGGAGGCCTATTTTCAACTGTAGACGACTACACGCGAGTTAGTGTCAAATATATATCTCCAATATAATTTATAGATTCGAGATCGACAAAAAACCATGACTCAAAAATCGGTCCCCACGTTGAGAATTTTTTTTCGAATATATCTTATGGAGGGAGGAATGTTCACGACTGCCGAAAACGTGCGTACACGCACCACCGTGACACCAAAACTCACGCGTCGCTTTTGTTATCCTGTTGAGAGAATTTCGAAAATTTCTGTAAGCATTCATTTTGAAGAATTTTTAGGGGCATTGACGGCATATTTACAACTGCGTTGTTGTAAAGTTTCGGGTTGATTATATTGGTAGCTATGTAGGTACTGTGTCTAACAAATGATATAATGTTCCAATAAGAGCACAAATATACTTCATTTTGTATTAAAATACATCAGCGTTTCGAGATCACTGTTGCGTACACGAAATTTACCTACGAATTTAATTCTATTTCTTTTTTAAAAAAGCTATCTACAGAACGCAGAGCGTAGATTTCTTTAAATGTACGTCATTCTTTCCAGTCTTGAGTGTCAAGGAATTGTCCAATTTTTCCCCACCGCTCTAACAAGGTCGTTAGTACACATTTTGAAGTATAGGATCATTGGTTCAAATTAAATATCTCTATTTCGTAGGAATTAAAAATACTATTTACCTAGTCATTCGCAGGACACATTCACCAAAGATTGATTTATTTTTAATATGACAAATATTTAATTCCAGTTGAAAAGTACACCAATATCATCCATATTATCGTTGATTTTATATACATCTTATTTAATAAGCTTTCCTAAATACCTAGTGCATTTTTAACATGAGCTTTCAACTTTTGCAGTGCATCTGTTGCCTGTCCACTTATCAATACTTATCTGGGTTTCCACTCAAGCACCCTTCTATCCCGTTTGTGTCTTGTCTATGACATATACGGCTTGCTGATTTCCACATTCCGCTGGCTACCATCTTTGCCTGTCGATAAGGTTGCTTCTTTTCCAGATCTCGGCGTGCTTGGTTCGATCTAGGAGAGCGAGCTAATTTAGCTTTTGCACTGTCTGTCTGTCAGCGTGTATGACTAGACCCTGAATTTTAGTCTGCGATACGTCAGTTACCGAAGTTTAAAAATGGAATCGAACTTTACAGTGGTAGGAAATGACACTGTTTTTCCGCATAAAATAACAATCGCGAAAACCTAAGAACTTGATGTTATTATGCTATATACGAACTGATTAACTTTAATGAAAGATGAAATTGTATCAACAAAGAAACAATATATAAATATATACTATTAACACCTATTTTTCTCTTTTTTATTACATCAAACTTAATAATGGTAAAGTTATATTCGTGGGCGTTTCTAAGAATAGTTTGTACGGACATAATAAGTTGCCGATAATGATCTTCATAATAACATACTTAAAATCGAGCTTTAACTTCAAACTAATAGATCATTGGATCGTGCATCATTTAGGCCGTTTACGCGTTTCGATTATGTCTCGAAATAAATTTGATATCTAACGTAGGCAAATAGGTATGTAGAAATGACAATGGCAGGTACGTTATACACGTTGAAAATTGTGATAGTTGTTTTGGAATCTGTATACTATTTATTTTTATTACACACACAGAACAGTAAGGTTAAGGAACACAACAAGTGGCCTTATTGCTTAGCAATTTCATTCAGGCTATCGTACCATAGAAAATTTGGAAATGCAAAGGATGTCATTTTTATGATATTTATTAACTAGATATTAAAGTGTTTTCTTTTTCAGATCTATTAAATTCATTTCAATTTATTGCTCCAGATAAATTTTACAAAGACCTTAAATAATAAAGATCCTTATTATATGATACTCTGTATCTAAAATTGTGTATTTTTGTTATTTCGAACAAATTAAAATTTCG